>NC_083106.1:78761820-79073053 GCF_949774975.1 Lagenorhynchus albirostris | reverse complement strand
AATGCTAAAGGAAATTCTCTAGGCAAGAAACCCAAGAGAAGGGAAAGACCTACAATAACAAACCCAAAACAATTAAGAAAATGATAATAGGAACATACACATCGATAATTACCTCAAATGCAAATGGATTAAATGCTCCAACCAAAAGACATAGACTGGCTGAATGGATACAAAAAGAAGACCATATATATGCTGTCTACAAGAGACCCACTTCAGACCTAGGGATACATACAGACTGAAAGTGAGGGGATGGAAAAAGATATTCCATGCAAATGGAAATCAAAAGAAAGCTAGAGTAACAATTCTCATATCAGACAAAATAGACTTTAAAATAAAGACTATTACAAAAGACAAAGAGGGACACTACAAAATGATCAAAGGATCAATCCACAAAGAAGATATAACAATTGTAAATATTTATGCACCCGACATAGGAGCACCTCAATACATAAGGCAAATGCTAACAGCCATAAATGGGGAAATCAACAATAACACAATCACAGTAGCATCCTGTGGGATGCAGCAAAAGCAGTTCTAAGAGGGAAGTTTATAGCAATACAATCCTACCTCAAGAAAAAAGAAATATCTCAAATAAACAACCTAACTATAAACCTAAAGCAAGTAGACAATTAAGAACAAAAAACCCCAAAGTTAGCAGAAGGAAAGAAATCATAAAGATCATATCAGAAATAAATGAAAAAGAAATGAAGGAAACGATAGCAAAGATCAATATAACTAAAAATGGTTCTTTGAGAAGATAAACAAAATTGATAAACCATTAGCCAGACTCATCAAGAAAAAAAGGGAGAAGACTCAAATCAATAGACTTAGAAATGAAAAAGGAGAAGTAACAACTGACACTGCAGAAATACAAAGGATCATGAGAGATTAATATAAGCAACTATATGCTAACAACATGGACAACCTGGAAGAAATGGACAAGTTCTTAGAAGAGCACAACGTTCTGAGACTGAACCAGGAAGAAATAGAGATTATAAACAGACCAATCACAAGCACTGAAATTGAAACTGTGATTAAAAATCTTCCAACAAACAAAAGCCCAGGACCAAATGGCTTCACAGGTGAATTCGATCAAACATTTAGAGAAGAGCTAAATCCTTCCTTCTCAAACTCTTCCAAAATATAGCAGAGTGAGGAACACTCCCAAACTCATTCTATGAGGCCACCATCACCCTGATACCGAAAACAGAAAAAGATGTCACAAAGAAAGAAAACTACAGGCCAGTGTCACTGATGAACATAGATGCAAAAATACTCAACAAAATACTAGGAAACAGAATCCAACAGCACATTAAATGGATCATACACCATGATCAAGTGGGGTTTATCCCAGGGATGCAAGGATTCTTCAATATATGCAAATCAATCAATGTGATAAACCATATTAATAAATTGAAGGAGAAAAACTGTATGATCATCTCAATAGATGCAGAAAAAGCTTTCGACAAAATTCAACATCCATTTATGACGAAAACCCTCCAGAAAGTAGGCATAGAGAGAGCTTACCTCAACATAATAAAGACCATGTATGACAAACCCACAGCCAACATCGTTCTCAATGGGGAAAAACTGAAACCATTTCCTCTAAGATCAGGAACAAGACAAGGTTGTCCACTCTCACTACTATTATTCCACTTAGTTTTGGAAGTTTTACCTCAGCAATCAGGGAAGAAAAAGAAATAAAAGGAATCCAAATAGGAAAAGAAGAAGTAAAGCTGTCACTGTTTGCAGATGACATGATAGTATACAAACAGAATCCTAAGGATGCTACCAAAAAACTACTAGAGCTAATCAATGAATTTGGTAAATTAGCAGGATACAAAATTAATGCACAGAAATCTCTTGCATTTCTATACACTAATGATGAAAAATCTGAAAGAGAAATTAAAGAAACACTACCATTTACCATTGCAACAAAAAGAATAAAATACCTAGGAATAAACCTACCTAAGGAGGCAAAAGACCTGTATGCAGAAAACTATAAGACACTGCTGAAATTACCTAAGATGATACAAACAGAGGGAGAGATATACCCTCTTCTTGGATTGGAAGAATCAACATTGTGAAAATGACTATACTATCCAAAGGAATCTACAGATTCAATGCAAACCCTATCAAACTACCAATGGCATTTTTCAGAGAACTAGAACCAAAAATTTCACAATTTGTATGGAAACACAAAAGACCCTGAAATACTATACAAAGGAATCTACAGATTCAATGCAATCCCTATCAAACTACCAATGGCATTTTTCACAGAACTAGAACAAAATAATTCACAATTTGGAAACACAAAAGAACCTGAATAGCCAAAGCAATTTTGGGAAAGAAAAACAGAGCTGGTGGAATCAGGCTCCCTGACTTCAGACTATACTACAAAGCTACAGTAAGGAAGACAGTATGGTACTGGCACAAAAACAGAAATACAGATCAATGGAACAGGATAGAAAGCCCAGAGATAAACCCACGCACATACAATCACCTTATCTTTGATAAAGAAGGCATGAGTATACAATGGAGAAAAGCCAGCCTTTTCAATAAGTGGTGCTGTGAAAACTGGACAGCTGCATGTAAAAGAATGAAATTAGAACACTCCCTAACACCATACACAAAAATAAACTCAAAATGTACTAAAGACCTAAATGTAAGGCCAGATACTATAAAATTCTTAGAGGAAAACATAGGCAGAACACTCTATGACATAAATCAAGCAAGATCCCTTTTGACCCACCACCTAGAAAAATGGAAATAAAAACAAAAATAATCAAATGGGACCTAATGAAAATTAAAACCTTTTGCACAGCAAAGGAAACCATAAACAAGACGAAAAGACAACCCTCAGAATACGAGAAAATATTTGCAAACGAAGCAACTGACAAAGGATTAATCTCCAAAATATACAAGCAGCTCATGCAGCTCAATTTCAAAAAAACAAAAAACCCAACCCAATAATGGGCAGAAGACCTAAATAGACATTTCTCCAAAGAAGATATACAGATTGCCAACAAACACATGAAAGGATTCTCAACATAACTCATCATTAGAGAAATGTAAATCAAAACTACAATGAGGTATCACCTCACACCAGTCAGAATGACCATCATCAAAAAATCTACAAACAATAAATGCTGGAGAGGGTGTGGATAAAAAGGAACCCTCCTGTAGTGTTGGTGGGAATGTAAATTGATATAGCCTCTATGGAGAACAGTATGGAGGTTCCTTAAAAAACTAAAAATAGAACTACCATACCACCCAGCAATCCCACTACTGGGCATATACCCTGAGAAAACCATAATTCAAAAAGAGTCATGTACCAAAATGTTCATTGCAGCTTTATTTACAATAGCCAGGACATGGAAGCAACCTAAGTGTCCATCGAGAGATGGATGGATAAAGAAGATGTGGCACATATATACAATGGAATATTACTCAGCCATAAAAAGAAACAAAATTGAGTTATTTGTAGTGAGGTGGATGGACCTAGAGTCTGTCATACAGAGTGAAGTAAGTCAGAAAGAGAAAAGTAAATACCATATGCTAACACATATATATGGAATCAAAATAATAATGGTCCTGAAGAACCTTGGGGCAGGACAGGAATAAAGACACAGGTGGAGAGAATGGACTTGAGGACACGGGGAGCGGGAAGGGTAAGCTGGGACGAAGTGAGAGAGTGGCATGGACATATCCACACTACCAAATGTAAAACAGATAGCTAGTGGGAAGCAGCTGCATAGCACAGGGAGATCAGCTCGGTGCTTTGTGACCACCTAGAGGGGTGGGATAGGGAGGATGGGAGAGAGATGCAAGAGGGAGGAGATATGTGGATATATGTATATGTATAACTGATTCACTTTGTTATAAAGCAGAAATTAACACATGATTGTAAAGCAATTATACTCTAATAAAGATGTTAAGAAAAAAAATAGTCCATAGCATCAAATTGTCCACATCAAAATTTCACCTGCACATGCTCCTTCTGGAAAGTACAACTCTTTCTGAGTTGCTGGCATTTTTTTTATAACTTTCTAGACTACTTTTTTTAAAATGTTGAAATTTGGAATCCTGGTGTAATTATTACATTATAGAGTCAGATAACTGGATTTCTGTTGTGACCACCATGACATCAGGATAAGCCTGCTACTCCATGCTCATATGTTCTGGAAGCCTGGCAAAAAATATAATAAATTCCTCATTGTTATTAAAATGCATCCAAATATTTATTAGACCAACTAATCATCATTTTATTGTCTTGAAAATATTATATTATTTCTCTGAATGCCCTTTTATCTAAGATCTAAGCAGGTGAAAATTGTATACCTGGGGGAAAAAGTTATACATTACACAAATAATCCAGTAACGCACACTTGTTGTGTATATCATCATAATGATTATGATTCATTTTATTTGTATTACGCAGATTTTTTAAAGTCAAATACCCAACAGAAGAGGATGATGGTTATTTCTCTGCTGCTTCAATTTTCTCTTGTGTTTATTTTTCCTTTTCTATGTTAACCACTTGAGATCTATACTGTTGAAAAGAACAGGTTTCCTAGTTTCCAAGTGGATGCCTGAGAACTCATACACATCGGCCCCGGGTTGGTCTGCCTGCTGCCTTTACAAGCAGTCATAGCTACGGTCCCTGAGGGTCTCCTGTACCAAGAGCAGCATCCTAGGTACCCGACCCCTGTCTTCCTAATCATCACCACACATTTTAAAGAAAATGTATGGGTAATTTCAGTATGTATCACTTCTGTGGTTTAACTTCTAACTTTTTTGCTTGACGGTGTAACGTACTGTTACTGATTATGGAAAACCTGGTAGGAAACTCTGGGCAACAAAGAGAGGTAGGTTCTTAACTTTTTCCTTTTTCTTCTATCCCCCTCTTTGTGGTATATTTACATCTGTATGTAGGAAATACTGTGAGGATATGGCCGCCAGCTTCTTCATCCTTTAACGTGTTAAATAAACAATCGTGTGGCAGAACCAATCGCTAAAGAAGTAGCTACCCACTGAAGTTAAAGATTGATTTTACTTTGAGTAAAACTCCCTTGTAGCAGTAACAAGCTAAATTAAACAAACAATATTCTAAATTATACTTGCCATATTAATCCACAAAGAATGATATTTAACCTAAATGTAAACCAAAAGCTACCTTGTTGGTTCACTAAATACAGAATAATAAAAGCTGGAAGAAAACCAAAGACACTGCCCTAAGTACCATGTAAGGTACTCTGGTTCTGTAGTAAAGATGCCTCTTCCTTTCCCTCCCCTCGCTCTGAATGTCTGCTCAAGAATACTTTCCATCTAGCAGACTCTGGGATTGGGCTGGCATTCATCTGCAGCCTCAGATTTTTTTTCTCAGACAGAGCCTTGAATTTAGTGCTCTAAGTGATAAGAATTTAAAACAGCTGTTAGGAAGAAATTCAACAAGCTACAAGAAAACTCAGGAAGATAATTCATTTTGAGCCTTTTAGGAGAAATTTTACTCTCCTTCCTTCTGCCAAATAGGAAGTCCCCCCTAAAGGGTAAAAAACAAAACCAAAAATCAACCAAGAACAACAGCAAAGCAAAGAAACCTAGAACTCCAGGGAAGCATACAAGCTTCTAGACAAAGTTTCTTCAGTATTTTCAGCCCCATGTTGATTTTCTGTAAATATTTGATGGATAGAAGAATGGTTGGGTAGATGGATGGATGGATGGAGAGACAGGTGGATAGATGGACAGATGGAAAAGAAACTGATCATAATTAATGATCACTGAAAGGCTTTATCCAAAATCATGACCTCAGGACCTCTCCCTTCCCTTTATTTCCTAAAAGAAATGTTCTCAGAAGAACTAACTGTGTCTTAGTCTACTGGGATGTGTGTTCTTATTAGCCTGTTACTAAAATCAAGTGCTGAGGTTTTAAAATTATTTCTTAAAGTTAGAACAGATTCAGGGTTATCTCTGTAATGATGTCACCCTTGCTTATTTGCATTCCAATATGATATTTGCCATGAGACAGTGAGGAAGGCTGCTTTGTAGAAGTTGGACCCACAGGGTGTGTGACATCTGTGGACATTCTCTGTCTTGTGCGTCTCAGCAAAAACAAAATGTTAGGGGTTACTGCTCTGAAATAGCAATAACTGATGTTTATTGAGTTCTCTGTGCCAGCCAGTTTTCCAAGGGCTTAGCATGAATTATTTCACTTACTACTCTCGAGAACTTTCTTAGGCAGGTGTTATTACCCCTATCTTACAGCCCAGTGTGGTTGAGTAACTAGACCAAGGTCACGCAGTTAGGAATTGGTAGAGTCACGACCTGAACCCAAGCTGTCCAGCACCAGAGCCTTTGCTTTTCTGGGGAGTCTGCATTCAAAGCTCCCCTAATGAAATGCTCTTCATTGCTACCATCTTGGGCAAGTATTCAGAGTGTGTATCATGTGACCAAAATTGAAAAAAAAATCTTGAAATTGATGTCCTTATTTTACATTAAATCATTTTGATATGGAATCAGTCATTCATTCATATCGGTTTTGGAAAGCCTATATAATCCTTGTAGACAACAAATAGCTGTTCTACTAAAACAAAATCGGAAAGATATGCACGACTCTTCTGCTTTAAGTCTCCAGAAATGACAGTACTCACGTTTTTCTTGAGACCCTTACATGCTTAGAGGAAGAATCTCCTTTCCTTTTAATCTAAACCTTCCTAGAACTAGTATAGCTTTCAATTTCTCTTCAATCAAAGAGATCAGATTTTCATTCTCTCTGATAGTTTATATTCAGATAATTTTTCTATTCATCTTTTCTCTCTGGCATTAATATTACTAAACCTAAAATAAAAAGTACCAATTGGAGGTGATATTTAAATTTAACGGCGTTTTTGTTGTTGTTTGCTGCACTTACTTATTGGAACTTGTAAGTTATGCTCTTCAGCTCAGGCAATTTAACAATGATTGTAGTCCATGGTTCTCTGTTATATCCACCAGAAACATGATGTGCCCTCCCTAAAGTATAGCATCAATTTTGCAAAACAATCTCAAACTCCCCTAAAGAAAGCAGTTCCGCAGGTACCTGCACAATCTGGGTGAGACTTCATTTGACTCCATCAGAAATCTTATTCTAATACAATCTTCCAACCTTTTGTGGACAGGACAAGAACAGAAATGCTTACCTGGTATTTCTGCTTCCAGATATCAGATGTGATTTGTTACTGAGTAAGCAGCAGGCCCAATGGCTTTAACTGGCTTAGAAAAGCCTAGCTGTTCTTTCGCCTTAATCACATTAGTAGTCATCTTGGTATTTAACTACATTCCCAAAGTATCTCAATAAGAGTAGTGTTTTTAGTATATTATGAATAATCTTAGACAGTGAGATGAGCTAAGGTCCATCCACCAGAAACAGTCTAAGTAGTCATTTTAACAGGCACACGTGTATATTTTGAAGTGCTTCCCCAAATTACGTACGTGTATATCCTTCATGAAACTCTGATGACGTCAGTGAGTATACTGATAGCACGAGGTGGGAGAAGACTGTATAAACCATGATACTCGGTGATGAATAGACTCTGAAAATGTATATTTCGATTAAAGCTCCACATTTTACATGTGAGTAAACCTAAAACCAGCAAATATTATACTTAGTGTCTTAATTATAATATCACTGAAGCATTAAAAATCATAGTTATTTAACCCAAATGAGAATGCGTCCTCCAACCTAGTAGGAGAAATATCTTAATAACATAAAACTTATGGTTACCAAAGCAGAAGGGGGGCAGATAAATTAGGAGTTTGGGATGAACACATGGAAACTACTATATATAAAATAGGTAAACAACACGAACCTACTGTATAGCACAGGGAACTCTACTCAGTATTTTGTAATAACCTATAAGGGAAAAGAATCTGAAAAAGAATAGATATATATACACACATATACACATGTATACACACACACACACACACACACACACACACACACACACACACACACACATATATATATATATGGACCAAATCACTGTGCTGTGCACCTGAAACTAACACAACATTGTAAATCAACTATCCTTCAATTTAAAAATTCCTTAAAAATAACATAAAACATAATTCGTCTTTGCTATATTCAGAAAAGGAAAATATAGGAGGATCATAGTTTTTTAGTTTTCTGGAAAATGGTATCATTAATTTAACCAAATTAGATAAGCTAAATACAGGTTTGATTGTTGTTGTTTTAGAAAAAAAAATAAGTGAACACATTCATTCACCTGGAAGAATTCGATATCAACATCACACTGAGTATCTTTGACTAAGTAGAGTGATTGTGTTGTATATAGAAATGGTGGGGAATATAATTCTGGGACTTAGTAATCATACGATGAGATTTTTCAGGGAAATGTATTTTTACTTCAATCACTAAAATAACCCAACTCAAGACAGAAAAGTATATCATTTCTCAAGTCTAATGGGAGTAAGTTAATGAGAAGAAAGAAGTTGACAGGCTTTTTGTCAAATGAATACTGTCATAAAAAATAGCCGTTGTAATCATAATAGCTACCTCTGAGCGTCTGCCACAGACCAGACACTGTGATGGGTCCTGCCTCGCCTCCCACTGAGGTCCGCTCATCCCCGCTGCAGACGCAGAAACTAAGTCTCATATACCACTTAGTGGGCAGAACACGAATTCAACCCCTAGCTGAATTCATAGCCCAGGTGCTTCATTAAGTTATATACTCTCCTGAAATATTTGTCTTTAAAAATGTAGCAAAAAGGGGACTTCCCTGGTGGTCCAGTGGGTAAGACTCCACACTTCCACTGCAGGGGGCTCGGGTTCCATCCCTGGTTGGGGAACTAAGATCCCACATGCAGCAAGGCAGGGCCAAAAGAAATAAAATAAAAATACAAAAAGAAGTGTGTCAGTATCAAAACAAATAAGGATGTAAAATAGTTCTAGAGCAATCTTTAAAAAAAAAAAGTTTACCAAAAGAAAACATCATATCATATTTGTGCAAAACGGAATCACAAATTTCTCAAAAACACATAGCAGGGCTTACAGTCAATGTGTATTTTCTTTAAATAGTGCTATGTATAGTTCTTCCAATAATGCTGCCATCTGTGAAAGTCCTGGGGGACCTGGCGCTGGAATTGCACATTCCCTTGACAGTCTTCATTGATGGAAAGTCCTTGTCCATTAGAGATGGATTTCACGTTTAGAAGCAGCCTTGAAAGCTTTCAGAACCTTGTTTTATGCATAAGGTGGGAGATTAAGGCAGATACTACAACATTTGCACAGAAACTCTTTTACCAAAAGCCCATAGGACAGCGTCAGCGTAGTGAAGGCAGACACACACACACACACACACACACACACCCCGCAATCCCCTGGTTTTGTTTTACACAGAATCTTTCAGATGCATCATGATTTCTCATCACAATGAATTTAATTGAGTATTTTACCCAATACTATGAATTCTCCATGAATAATGTCATCGATATCCCAGAAATACATCAACAACCATTTCACTTAGATTTTGGCAAATAAACTTTTCTCCTTGTTGGAGTTTCTACTGCAGACTTTTATGATTTATTTCCAGGTTTTATTGGAAACATATTCCATCACCAACTATTATTCTCCTCAAATGCACATTATTTTGTCTACTTTACTTGAAAGAACACAACAAATCTCAGGTTGTTTGTTCAGATCAGTCACAATGTGTGAGACAGCTTGGCAGAAACTTCATTCTTTTCTCTTTTTTTTCATTCAAATTTTGCTTCTTTCAGCCTTAAGTTGTTTTGTTTTAAATGCAAATGTTTTCTTTTATAATTTTAATTATTCAGTCATTATCCTCACAATTAATCTACTTAAATAGCCCAAGTTTCTGTCCAATTCACTATATTATTTGTCCCTTGGGTTCTTAGTGTAATATGACTTGAATCTTTACATTAGAGATATTTTAATTGAGAAAAATTAAAAACACAATGGATAGTAAAATAATTACCAACATAAATGCCACAAATAAATAAATATTAACATGT
This sequence comes from Lagenorhynchus albirostris, assembly GCF_949774975.1. Classification (NCBI taxonomy): domain Eukaryota; kingdom Metazoa; phylum Chordata; class Mammalia; order Artiodactyla; family Delphinidae; genus Lagenorhynchus; species Lagenorhynchus albirostris. The sequence goes on along the minus strand of NC_083106.1, from coordinate 79,063,018 downwards.
TGTTATGATCATCTTAGATTTTTTGACAATTTAAATCTCACTAAAATTTGATGTCTGCTGTATTCCACTCTTCTGTTCACATTTTCATACTTTTTATTGCTCTCTATATGGTAATCCATATATAATACATGAAATTTAAAATTTTTCTTCATTTATAAAAATTACATCATAAGGTATATTATTTTCTATAACTTGCTTTTTTCATTTAACCTAGTCAATTGCCTTTTTAATATCTTGTGGGGAAGTGGCTTTTGTACACAGACTTTAAATTAATATCCTGTTTAATAGAGTTAATTTTAAAGCCTAGCTTTTCATAAGATTACAAAGTAAATATATAAATCTATTTTCTAAAACCAGCAATTTTGTGAATAAATTAAAATACTAGCCTGTATTTGGTCCTGAATTCATATTCAATTTATTTATGTATTTGGTACAGTAAATACTTTAAAATATTTACAGAAAATTTAAGCAAACTGTCCTAAATGTTTTTAAATAAAACCACAAATATGATATAGCTGATTCTTTCTAGCACTTTAAAACATCCAGGAAGTCAGACTTTCAAATACTCGTAAGGATTCCAAACAAAAAAACTCTTCCCAAGCACTCAAATGCTGCTTATACGTACAATAAATCTAAATGGATGGTTGGAAGAAGTCAGATTGCCTTGAGCGTCTAAATATTGATCATAAAGTTAAGTTAAAAATTCCTGAGTATTTCAATTAAAATCTCAAATCCTTTTTGTCAGATTCCTTTACATCAGCGGTCCCCAACCTTTTTTGGCACCAGGAACCAATTTCTTGGAAGACAACTTTTCCACAGACCTGGGGAGGGTGGTGTGGTTCGGGTGGTAATGTGAGCAATGGGGAGCGGCAGATGAAGCTTCGCTTGCTCACCTGCTGCTCACCTCCCGCTGTTCGGCCTGGCTCCTAACAGGCCACCAGCTGGTACCAGTTTGAGACCAGGGGGTTGGGGACCCCTGCTTTACATGCTACCCTTTAAAAAGCAGCACAAATACAAGTTAACAAAGTGATTACAAGTCGTTACTACACTTGCACTGAATATAAAATTGATGCTGAATTTGGTTTCTTTTTTTTTTGGCCGTGTTGGGTCTTCATTGCTGCGTGTGAGCTTTTCTCTGGTTGCGGTGAGCAGGGGCTACTCTTCGTTGTGGCGCTCAGGCTTCTCATTGCAGTAGGCATGCAGTCTTCAGTAGTTGTGGCACACAGACTCAGTAGTTATGGCTCATGGGCTGTAGAGTGCAGACCCAATAGTTGTGGCTCACAGGCTTAGTTGTTCTGCGTCATGTGGGATCTTCCCAGGTCAGGGCTTGAACCCCTGTCCCCTGCATTGGCAGACGGATTCTTAACCACCGTGCCACCAGGGAAGCCCTGGTTTGTTTCTTTATCATCTGCATAATTTATTTGTCAAGGAAACAAAATGACCATCTCAAGGTGGCTATTTGGTTAGAGATTAAGTTTACAGATTGTACCAATAGAATTAGGACCTCAATATGTTTATAGATTTAGATTATTAGCCAGAAATTTGAGACCAAAACATAGGAACTTAAATGTTCCTTCTTATATGGTCCCACAGAGCCAGTGATTATTGGGATGGGGTCTGCTCCTAGGTGTCAATTGGCCTGTTACTGAGAAAAGCTTTCTCACAATGCATCCCATGGGTATTTTTTTTTTATTTTTCAGTACGCGGCTTCTCACTGCTGTGGCCTCTCCCGTTGTGGAGCACAGGCTCTGGACACGCAGGCTCAGCGGCCATGGCTCACAGGCCCAGCCGCTCCACGGCATGTGGGATCTTCCCAGACCGGGGCACGAACCCACGTCCCCTGCATCAGCAGGCGGACTCTCAACCGCTGCGCCACCAGGGAAGCCCCCATGGGCATTTCTTAATGGTCACCCTTACCCATTTTTTTCTTAGCATCTCATACTCAACTTTTTGACAAAACTTCCTCCTTAAATTTTTACCCTCTGATTTTTCCTAGTGGGACCGATGAAAATAAAATACAATATACTTACATAGTTTCTGTTGATATACCTATTTTCTGTAGACATTGTTGGAAACCGATAGATGCCTCTGTTTCTATATACTTATGTCTATTTTGAGTAATTATATTATAAACTTGTGCCTTTCTTTTCTTTTCTTGTCCTCTGATTGTCACAACCCCTGAAGGCACTTTCCTCCATAGTACTGTCTGCAGACATCTTTGAAAGCATTCTCACTCTCTGGTAAGAGCTACACATTTCAAGTACAACTTTATCTTCCCTACCCTGTCACAGGGAATCAATTACTCTTCAAGGAGCCCTGGTTCCTTTTATGGAAAAAAGAGGCCAAAATCTGGGTATCAGGGGTGCACATCAGATTGCGATTTATGAGGACTGGAGGAAGACACGGTGGCATTTTAACAGAGCTGGCAGAGACATTTTTTGAAGTTTATGTGAACTGCATGAAATTCATTTCACCTTTAAATTCAATTTTACTAAGGTCTGTTTAATATCTGTGTTCTGAGGTAAAACGCCTTGTCTCTTTTTTCCCTTTCATACTACCATTATTTCACCAGTTTGAAAATGTCATATAAGCTATGTCAGATTATATGATTAAGTTATGAGCATATCTAACCTTTGTCTAACTAGATGTGATTTGCTAGCTCCTGTATCCATCTCAGCTGCAACTGGGTCTTCTCTTTCTTTAGATAAAGCATTAGTTTACAGTCACTTTTGGATAAATATGTTTTTGAGGTCTTTCCATATATATCTACACTATATGTATTTATACAGTATAAATAGATAGGTATCTTACATACAGAGTGGTTCCTAATATGACTATACCATTATTTATCCATGAGATTTAGTGTTTCTAATTTTTTCACTATTAGAGACAATGCTGTAAACAAATATTCTTAAACATGTCTCTGCTACCAGGTGCTGGAGTTTCTCTAGGGTCTCTATCTAGAAGTGTAATTATTAGGTTATTCATGCTTCACTTTTAACTTTACTAGATATTGATAAAATGCACTTCAAACTGTGTTGACAATTTTCACTTCCACGAGGGACATATAAGATTTTCAATTTCCTCTCATTCTTACCAACACTTGACGTTGTCAAATGTTTTAATTTTTTTCCACTTCTGATCACAGGAAATGGCTCTGCTTCCTTGTTTTGCTTCACTGCCTTGATTACAAGTTTGAGCATCTTTTCATAAGCATCATTAATTGCCATTCAGGGTTCCTGCTTAGGGAATTTCCTGTCCTCATCCTTACCCATTTCTCGTTTTTTTTTTTTCTAAATGATGTTATATATTCTAAATATTTACCACATTATATATGCTAACATATATATGTTTCAGATACTTTACTTTTAGCATTGTGATGTCTTTTATTGTAAAGAAGTTTCATATTTTGATATAGTGAATTCATTAATTTTTTATCATCTATGTTCTGTGTCTTATACAAAAAACCCTTCCTTGCTCTGATATAATAAGGATACTCTACATTTTCAAGTAATTTTATTTTGTTTTTATCTGCAAAGGAAGTTGTCCCAATACTCCCAATATCATCACTGTCCATTTTCCTATTTTCCTTGCTAATTTGTAATGCCTCCTCATGACGTAACAAGATCCGTGTGTGTACATACCTATGAGTAGGCTTCTGGGCTCTCTGTGCTTTTGTACAGATCTACTTTTTGTCTATCCCTGTGCCCACCAATACTCTTGATTACTGTATACTTAAAACATCTGGTAAGGCAACTCTCCCCTCCTTTGTTTTCTTTTTTCTAGTAGTCTTGGCACTGGTACTCTTCTATAAGATAATTAAATCACTCTCTTAATCTACCCCCTCTCCAATAAAAACCACTTATAGTTTGCTTGGAAATTAACAAAATTTATTTTAAAATTTGAAAGAACTATTATCTGAATAATACTGTGTTTTCCTATCCATGCATTTGACCTAACTTGCCATTCATTCTGGTCTCCTGAGAATAACAATAAATATCACAGACACCTGCATGTTTTGTTATATTTATGCCTGGAAACTTAAATGTTTTGTTGCCATAGTGTCTTTTTTCTATTTCATTTTGTATTTAGCTATTGCTGCTGAATAGAAACACTACTAGTTTTTATATATTGGTCTTATATCTTGCCACCTTGCTGAATTTCCTAATTAGTTTTAATAGATAGTTTTATATTATCTTGGATTTATTGTTTATAGATGATCAAATCCATCAGTCATGTCAACTTTTTTCCCTACCTTTCCAACTCAATTTCTTGCCTTATTGCTTTGGCTACCACCTCCAGTACAATGTTAAATGGTAGGATTAATAGCATTCAAAGGGCAAATGACAAGAACAAAACAAAAAAATGGACAGTTGGTTTGATTCAAGGTTAATGGAACAGAAAGGAATTAAGGAATTAAATATTATATTTGAAACTATTGATTGTGGTAATCCAGTTTGATGGTAATGATGATGATAATGATGATGGTAATGATGATAGCCAACAATTAATGAGTGAGTGTTACTACATCTCAAACACTGCTAAATATTTTGTATTTGCATCATATTCAATCATTAGGAAAACATATGAGGAAGGTAACTGTTATTATCACCATCTTAGGGGTGCAAAAAATGGGTCCTAGAGAAGTTTAGTGACTTGCTCATGGTGGGACAGCTAGGGATTGGTGGATACAGGACACAAATCCAGGCTTAGAATCCTCAACACCAGACCATCAGCTAATTTCTTTAGTTCTAAGAAGGACAGGAATAGAGGTAATGGACAACTCCAGCATAAATCACTTTAAAATCATTTTCACTCCTTTCTTGGGTTTGTTTCTGATTATTTTCTCTGGAAGTTTTTAAAAAACAGGATCGAAACCGATGTTCCTTAGATTTCACTTGACAAATAATTCTTGAGCATCAATTATGTGCTAAGCATGAGAAGACATTCAAAAACAGCTAAAAACCCAATTTCCTCAATGAGATTTCAATATACTGAAGCAGATAAATGAGGATGAGACTAACCATAATTTCAGGCAGAATAAAAGAATTGTTACAAATAAAAATGTAAGCAAAATGCTACTTGGGATAAAAGCCAGGAATAAATTCAGTTACCTTTAAGACACATTCCAGCTGGTGATTCTGCAATTCATTCTTTACTTTTCAGCTTTTTGATTGTATGGTCACTGATAAAAGAGGGAAAAGGATAGAGACAGGTGAATTTCTATGGAGGTTTGCCCATGCACTTAATATTTTTAATGAACAGAATAGGAAAATAAAAGACAGTATACCATCCCACTAAGTAATACTTTTATAAAACATATGATTGCCACTTCAAAAGCCAAAATATCCCAATTTAAATTTTAAAAGTCCAGCACTAGTACAGATATATTTAATCTCTGAATTTTAGTCCTACTGTACAGAGAGAGTTTCATGTTAGAAGTGGATGTGGGTGGTTCTAAAGTTCATTTGCATAATTATTACTAATGCAGAGCAGTGCACAGGCAGTAACTAGGACATACTCTTTTTCAAGAGGCCTGAATTTGCGCAAGGAAATCTTTGGCGAACTTCTTTTAAATACATAGGACATCATAAAAATAAAGAAAAATGCTGTCAGAGGTTGTGGAGTGAAATGAGAGAATCCATCAGTAATGTCTTCAAGGAAAGCAAAAGGCACTGATATTGCATAAAGTTGTCAAAAGAATCAGATTTAAATACTCAGAAATGTTGATACTTTTTATGTGGCTTGTCTTTAACTTTCAGGTATTCATGTTTCTAAAGTTCAGTACTTTTAAAATTCACTTTGACAGTATTGGAGTAATCGTGCATATTGGGCATATTCCTATTATTCTTTTCTTCTCTCTTCACTCTCTTCACTGCACATAACCTAGGGATGGTTTAACTCTTCACTGCACATAACCTAGGGATGGTTTAACTCATTTCTCTGCATTCTGTTGGCTTTACGTTGATTGTGAGATGTTTTTCTGAAGAATTGAGAGAAGCCTGACAACAGCGTATGCATCATTGTAGGAGCTATATGGTCGTTAATGTTGGAAACCACTTTTACTTTTTCATTGGGGAAAATAGAGCTTTGTTTTATTTTCAACTTGACTTAGATGGAGTTTTAATGTGACTAAGAAGTTATGACTCATGCAGTTGTCAGTCTGTAATTATCACAAGCCTAAGATCCATCCAGAACCCACTCTTCTGTGGGATTTCCAGCAGTTGTGAGCCTTGGGCACACCAGGCTTCCTTCTCTGCCATCAAGGTGTGCAGGAATCACTGTCTGATCAGAGATGATGAAAGTCAGAACAGCACCTGTGCTCTCTGCACTCCTCAAAATGTTCCTCAGGGTGACTTTTCCTCTGACATTCTTTTTGTCTATTTACTTGTACCATAATTTCCTTCTAGAACAGCTGATGGCTCCGTTTGCAAATGAACAATGTGTTTTTTCCTGGGTGTACTGTCTTTCTAAAACAAAGTGAGAAATTATAACATGAAACATCCTGATAAGATTACTTTTCCTGCTGAGCTCATGCTCTACTAAAAATCCCTGAAGCATCCATTGTTGGGTTTTATAGACTACTCTTGGAAATTCACAGCCAAAGCTTTTTAAAGTGTTTAGTAAAAGAAAGAAAAAGAAAAAAGAAGGAGGAATCCAATATGAAACAAATACACTTGGGATGGAACTGACTCAGAAAAAAAAAAAGAAATCATCAGAATAGAGCATTTACAAGCAACAGAGAAGGATAACGTCAGAAAGAGAGTGTTGTGTATGCCTAGAGGCCAGGGGTGCAGGAAAATGGAATGGAAAAGTTCCCATTGCTACCCCCAGGAACTCCTCATGCTGCAGCTCATCACAGAGCAGGCCATGAGTGAGAATAACAGGCGGCCAGGTAGTTGCCTCGGCTGCCAAGAATGATAAGCCAGTGCACAAAACAAAGGATGAAAGAGGTTAGAACCTAAAATAAGGTAGGCTAAGAGGAGTGGGAGGCCTTTAAATGTGAACCACAAGTGAGGCTGAACAAAGTACAAGTTGCTGCTGAAAGGATGTTGTTAATAAAATTACATGCAACTACATACTGCATAGAGATTTATTGTCACTGCATGATATGTATGAAGAACCCATACCATTAAGGGCATAACCAATATGTCTTCTTCATTTTCTCAGAATTTATATGATGAGGTAAATCAAGTAGGTGTCCAAAGATATGACTCAGTTAAAAATTCTGATACATGTAAAATAACCGAGGTTTGATCCTTTTAGCAAAAGGTTTCATGCTATGATTGGAATGGTGCTCTTGCCTGGAGTTACTTACTCTTTGATCCAGGATATAATCTAGAGCCTATGACTGGGTCCACCTCAAGGATGCCTCCGCACTTTACATGAGTTAAAGTGAACATCTGAAACTGTGTACAATGGTGAGTCTCCAGCACCAGGCAAACATTAAAAGAATTCAATAGAAAGATTATTTTAAATTTTAAAAACTGTGGCATGACCAGCTTATCTAATAATCAGCACTCTCTTATTATATTCAAGTCTCTTCTAACCCTCCATTTTCTTGTCTTTGGAAGGAAATATTCAATAGCAATAATGGCAAACTCATTGGGTAATTGTGAAGTTTAATATGAGACAATAAACATAAAACACTTATCAGAAAAACTGGCCATTTGTTGAACTAGAAATGATTCAACAAACATTAGTTTTTATTATTTTTATATTGTCAGACCATTTCAATTTAGACCACCTTTTTATATACAACAACTAACAACACATCAGTGCAGAGTTACTAATAGAAACTGAATAATACTTCCTGACTGAATAAATTAGTACATGGAAAGAAACCGTTCCTGCCCCCAGGATGAGCTTGATCAACTGCGATAGAAAAAACAGTTAATTGACATTTATAAAAGAATGTACTAGATGCTATCAAATGAGCAATTCAGAGTACTGAAAGGGGGACTTACCTTTCTAACAATATAATGGAACATGTACCCTGAAATCCTCTTAAAATATCACTTAAAGAGCCCATAACTGAACGGGCAAGAAAGTAAGGGAGCTCCTCAAAGGCCAAGATTAAGCGGAAATCATGCCTACAGAGAGAAGGTAGTTGGCATCTGCCATGTGGTTCTGCCAATGCTCAGAGGACTAGAGCTTAGATCACACATATGTGGGGGAAAGGAGGCAGATCCCAGGGGTGTGGTAGGAGTGTCCCGAGTAAAGAAAGAACTCTGTGAGGACAACCACCACAGAGAAACAGTAGACTGGGGTGGGACAGCTACTCTGCAAAGTGAGAGACTAAAGAAATTAATTTCTTTCAGCAATGGGTCTCACTTGAGGGAGGAAAAAGTCTGTGCTGAGAAGGACAAGCCAGCCTTTATGGGAAGTGTGGACTTGATGTCATCTTACTCATGTGTTCTCCCAAAACCTAAGTACTCACCTAACATAAGCAAAAGAAAACCTCTGTTCAGAACTCCAAGAATTCTCACATTATATACCCAGTGAATGTGAGCTGACACTAGTGAGGGTCAGCAAGAGAAACAGATGTCAGAATCAGACCCTCAAAGATTGCAGATACTGTATTAAGAAATAAGAGGATTACACAGATATTACTAAGGAACGTTAGAGATAACCAGTCATCATATTTCAAAGAAGAATGAATAGAATTTCTGGATATGTATGGTGTGCCTGCATGTGAGTGTGTGTGTGTGTGTAATAACCAGGAGATAGCATTTTAGATACAGCTGAAGAGAGAATTAGTGAAGTAAAATATAAATATGAAGAAATTACCAAGAATGCAATACAAAGGAGAAAAGTGTGAACAATTTAGAAAGAAGAGTTGAGGTACATTTCATCAGAATTCCATAAAGAATAAAAAATAATGGGGAAGAGGGAATATTCCCGAACATGATTGTTAAGAAATTTCTAGAATTAAAGATGCCAATTTTCTGATTTAGGTAGCCACATTTATCCCAAAGTGGATAAACACAAAGAAATACATACACATCATGGGCAAACTGTACAACACAGAAGATTCTTATAAGAAGCCCAAACCAAGAGGAAAGTAAATAACCGAAGAAAGAATGACACTTAGAATATAACTTCTCAATGACAACAATGCAATACAGAAGGAAGTAGAATAATGATTTTAAAGTTCCAAGGGATAAATTACTGACAAGTATAATTGTATGTCTTTCAAGAACAAAGGCAAAACAAATTTATTATTAGTCATTCCAAAAAATAAATGCAAAAACCTAAAACAGGGCTTCCCTGGTGGCACAGTGGTTGAGAGTCCGCCTGCCGATGCAGGGAACACGGGTTCGTGCCCCGGTCCAGGAAGATTCCCACATGCCACGAAGTGGCTGGGCCCGTGAGCCATGGATGCTGAGCCTGCGAATCTGGAGCCTGTGCTCTGCAATGGGAGAGGCCACAACAGTGAGAGGCCTGCGTACCGCAAAAAAAAAAAAATAAAATAAAAAAAAATAAAATAAAACAAAAGAATTTCTTAAAGACACACTCACACATGTATTTGTCTAAAAGTATTAAGTGTTAAGTATTTGTACTTAAATAAAAAGGCAAATGATTCCAGAAGAAATACCTTGCCTGAAAGAAAAGAATGGTGAGCATAATTAGGCAAAGATAAGCAAATAAATACAAAAAAAGCTAATTTTAGTAGTGCTAAAAACTATTGAAAACAACTCTACCCACCCCCAGTCACTCCCATCAGGAAACTTGCTCAAGCCTCTTAGATAGCCTCATCCATCAGACGGCAGACAGCAGAGGCAAGAAAAACTACAGTCCTGCAGCCTGTCGAACAAAAACCACATTCACAGAAAGATAGGCAAGATGAAAAGACAGAGGGCTATGTACCAGATGAAGGAACAAGTTAAAACCACAGAAAAAAACTAAATGGAGGTAGGCAACCTTCCAGGAAAAAAATTCAGAATAATGATAGTGAAGATGATCCAGGACCTTGGAAAAAGAATGGAGGCAAGGATTGAGAAGATGTGAGAAATGTTTAACAAAGACCTAGAAGAAGTAAAGAACAAACAAACAGACAAGAAGATTACAATAATGAAATGAAAACTAACTAGAAGGAATCAATAGCAGACTAACTGAGGCAGAAGAACGGAAAAGTGACCTGGAAGACACAATGGTGGAATTCATTGCTGAGGAACAGAATAAAGAAAAAAGAATGAAAATAAATGAAGACAGCCTAAGAGACCTCTGGGACAATATTAAATGCAACAACATTCGCATTATAAGGGTCCCAGAAGGAGAATAGAGAGAAAAAGGACCCGAGAAAATATTTGAAGAGATTATAATCGGAAAGGTCCCTAACATGGGAAAGGAAATAGCCACCCAAATCCAGTAAGCGCAGAGAGCCCAATACAGGATAAACCCAAGAAGAAACACGCCAAGACACATATTAATCAAATTGGCAAAAACTAAAGAAAAAGAAAAATTATTGAAAGCAGCAAGGGAAAAACAACAAATAACATACAAGGGAACTTCCATAAGGTTAAGAGCTGATATCTTAGCAGAAACTCTACAATCCAGAAGGGAGTGGCATGACATATTTAAAGAGATGAAAGGGAAGAACCTACAACCAAGATTACTCTACCTGGCAAGGATCTCATTCAGATTCCATGGAGAAATCAAAAGCTTTACAGACAAGCAAAAGCTAAAAGAATTCAGCACCAACAAACCAGCTCTAAAACAAATGCTAAAGGAAGTTCTCTAAGTGGGAAACACAGGAGAAGAAAAAGACCTACAGAGACAAACGCAAAACAAGAAAATGGTAACAGGAATTTACATATTGATAATTACCTTAAATATGAATGGATTAAATGCTCCCACCAAAAGACACAGGCTCACTGAATGGATACAAAAACAAGACCCATGTATATGCTGTCTACAAGAGACCCACTTCAGACCTAGGGACACATACAGACTGAAAGTGAGGGAATGGAAAAAGATATTCCATGCAAATGAAAATCAAAAGAAAGCTGGAGTAGCTATACTCATATCAGATAAAACAGACTTTAAAATAAAGACTGTTACAAGAGACAAGGAAGGACACTACATAATGATCAAGAGATCAATCCAAGAAGAAGATATAACAATTATAAACATATATGCTCCCAACATAGGAGCACCTCAATACATAAGGCAACTGCTAACAGCTATAAAAGAGGAAATCAACAGTAACACAATAATAGTGGGGGACTTTAACACCTCACTTACACCAATGGACAGATCATCTAAACAGAAAATTAATAAGGAAACACAAGCTTTAAATGACACAATAGACTAGAAAGATTTAATTGATATTTGTAGGACATTCCATCCAAAAACAGCAGATTACACTTTCTTCTCAAGTGCGCATGGCACATTCTCCAGGATAGATCACATCTGGGGTCACAAATCAAGTCTCAGTAAATTGAAGAAAATTGAAATCATATCAAGCATCTTTTCAGACCACAATGCTGTGAGATTAGAACTCAATTACAGGGGAAAAAAATTAAAAAACAGAAACACATGGAGGCTAAACAATACCTTACTAAATAAACAATTGATCACTGAAGAAATCAAAGAGCAAATCAAAAAATACCTAGAGACAAATGACAATGAAAACAGGACAAGCCAAAACCTATGGGATGCAGCAAAAGCAGTTCTAAGAGGGAAATTTATAGCTATACAAGCTATACCTCAAGAAACAAGAAAGATCTCAAATAAACAATCTAACCTTACACCTAAAGGAACTAGAGAAAGAAGAACAAACAAAACCCAAAGTTAACAGAAGGAAAGAAATCATAAAGATCAGAGCAGAAATAAATGAAATAGAAACAAAGAAACAACAGCAAACATCAATAAAACTAAAAGCTGGTTTGTTGAGAAGATAAACAAAATTGATAAAATGTTAGCCAGACTCATCAAGAAAGAGAGGGAGAGGACTCAAATCAATAAAACTAGAAATGAAAAAAGGAGAAGTTACAACAGACACCGCAGAAATACAAAGCATCCTAGTAGACTACTACAAGCAACTCTATGCCAATAAAATGGACAACCTGGAAGAAACGGACAAATTCTTATAAAGGTATAAGCTTCCAAGACTGAACCAGGAAGAACTAGAAAATATGAACAGACCAATCACAAGTAATGAAATTGACACTGTGATTAAACATCTTCCAGTAAACAAAAGTCCAGGACCAGATGGCTTCACAGGTGAATTTTTTCAAACATTTAGAGAAGAGCTAACATCCAACCTTCTCAAACTCTTCCAAAACATTGCAGAGGAAGGAACACTCCCAAACTCATTCTATGAGGCCACCATCACCCTGATACCAAAACCAGACAAAGATACTACAAAAAAAGAAAATTACACACCAATATCCCTGATGAATATAGTTGCAAATATCCTCAACAAAATACTAGCAAACAGAATCCAACAACACATTAAAAGCATCATACACCATGATCAAGTGGGATTTATCCCAAGGATGCAAGGATTCTTCAATATACGCAAATCAATCAATGTCATACACCATATTAACAAACTGAAGAATAAAAACCATATGATCATCTCAATAGATGCAGATAAAGCTTTTTTTTTTTTCCCTCGGTACGTGGGCCTCTCACTGCTGTGGCCTCTCCCATTGCGGAGCACAGGCTCCAGACGCACAGGCTCAGCAACCATGGCTCACGGGCCCAGCCACTCCACGGCATGTGGAATCTTCCTGGACCAGGGCATGAACCCATGTCCCCTGCATCGGCAGGCGGACTCTCAACCACTGCGCCACCAGGGAAGCCCAGAAAAAGCTTTTGACAAAATTCAACACCATTTATGATAAAAACTCTCCAGAAACTGGGCATAGAGGGAACCTACGTCAACACAATAAAGGCCATATATGACAAACCCAGAGCAAACATCATTCTCAATGGTGGAAATCTGAAAGTATTTCCTCAAGGATCAGGAACAAGACAAGTGAACTCTCACCACTGTTTTTCAACATAGTTTTGGAAGTCCTAACCACAGCAATCAGAGAAGAAAAAGAAATAAAAGCAATACAAATTGGAAAAGAAGAAGTAAAACTGTCACTGTTTGCAGATGATATGATACTGTACATAGAGAATCCTAAAGATGCCACCAGAAAACTACTAGAGCTAATCTATGAATTTGGTAAAGTTGCAGGATACAAAATGAATGCACAGAAATCTCGTGCATTTCTGTACACTAACGATGAAAAATCTGAAAGAGGAATTAAGGAAACACTCCCATTTACCACTGCAACAAAAAGAATAAAATACCTAGGAATAAAGCTACCTAGGGAGACAAAAGACCTGTATGCAGAAAAGTATAAGACACTGATGAAAGTGATTAAATGTGATACAAACAGATGAAGAGATATACCGTGTTCTTGGATTGGAAGTATCAATATTGTGAAAATGACGATACTATCCAAAGCAACCTACAGATTCAATGCAATCCCTATGAAATTACCAATGGCATTTTTTACAGAACTAGGACAAAAAATCTTAAAATTTGTTTGGGGACACAAAAGGCCCCAAATAGCCTAAACAGTCTTGAGGGAATAAAACAGAGCTGGAGGAATCAGACTCCCTGACTTCAGACTATACCACAAAGCTACAGTAATCAAGACAATATGGTACTGGCACAAAAACAGAGATATATATCAATGGAACAGGATAGAAAGCCCAGAGATAAACCCACACACCTATGGTCAACTAATATATGACAAAGGAGGCAAGGATATACAATGGAGAAAAGACATTCTCTTCAATAAGTGGTGCTGGGAAAACTGGACAGCTACATGTAAAAGAATGAAATTAGAACACCCCCTAACACCATACACAAAAATAAACTCAAAATGGATTAGAGACCTAAATGTAAGACCGGACACTATAAAACTCTTAGAGGAAAACATAGGAAGAACACTCTTTGACATAAATCACAGCAGGATCTTTTTTGACCCACCTCCTAGAGAAATGGAAATAAAAATAAACAAATGGGACCTAATGAAACTTAAAAGCTTTTGCAAAGCAAAGGAAACCACAAACAAGATGAAAAGACAACCCTCCGAATGGGAGAAAATATTTCCAAATGAATCAATGGACAAAGGATTAATGTCCAAAATATATAAACAGCTCATGCAGCTCAATATTAAAAAAACAAACAACCCAATCAATACATGGGCAGAAGACCTAAATAGACATTTCTCCAAAGAAGACATACAGATGGCCAAGAAGCACATGAAAAGCTGCTCAACGTCACTAATCATTAGAGAAATGCAAATCAAAACCACAATGAGGTATCACCTCACACCAGTTAGAATGGGCATCATCAGAAAATCTACGAACAACAAATGCTGGAGAGGGTGTGGAGAAAAGGGAACCCTCTTGCACTGTTGGTGGGAATGTAATTTGATACAGCCACTATGGAGAACAATATGGGGCTTCCTTAAAAAACTAAAAATAGAATTACCATATGACCCAGCAATCCCACTGCTGGGCATATACCCAGATAAAACCATAATTCAAAAAGACACATGCACCCCAATGTTTATTGCAGCACTATTTACAATAGCCAGGTCATGGAAGCAACCTAAATGCCCATCGACTGACGAATGGATAAAGAAGATGTGGTACACATATACAATGAAGTTTTACTCAGCCATAAAAAGGAACGAAATTGGGTCATTTGCAGAGACATGGATGGATCTAGAGACTGTCATACAGAGTGAAGTAAGTCAGAAGGAGAAAAACAAATATCGTATATTAATGCATATATGTGGAACCTAGAAAAATGGTATAGATGAACCGGTTTGCAGGGCAGAAATAGAGACACAGATGTAGAGAACAAACATATGGACACTGAGGGGGGAAGTGTGGTGTGGTGGGATGAATTGGGAGATTGGGATTGACATGTATACACTAATATGTATAAAATGGATAATTAATAAGAACCTGCTGTATAAAAAATAACAAATAAAATTTTAAAAAATACTACTGAAAGACAATAGCAAATACATTTTGATGGGATTATCAAAATAAAGTTGTTTCAAAGAAATGGGAAAATTTTCTTCAAAGGAACATCTAGGATGTAAGAAAGAATGGTTAGCAAAGAAGAGTAAACATGTAGATAAATCTAAACAAACTTTGACTACAAATGATTGAACATACTATTTAATTTGCATGTTAAATAAAATCACTTAAAACCTGGGCAGCAAACATATCAGTTGCTGTTGGTGGTGGTGGTGATCAGCGGTAAGATGCTCAAAGGTCCTTGTATGATTCCAAAGGAGGGTAAATATATTGATTAAATTTAAACTGTAAGTTAAATACACATAGCAAAAGTTAATGTAAGCACCAGAATAAAAGAATTCAAGAGTACAATTCCAAAGCTAGTAGACAAGAAAAATAATCTAATTAATTCAAAAAGTCTGAAAGTAGAAACATTAGAAGAAACAAAATAAAACAACTAAGTTGCTAACCTAATAATTTGAAAACAGACTACATGCTCCAATTAAGAGACAAATATTGACAGATTTTTTAAATTCACTATAAGTATAAGAAACCCAGTTAGAAATGTAACACAGTAATATTGAGAAGAAAATTATGAGAAAATATATACCAAGAAAACTAAACAGAAGGAGGTTGTTGTAATTATATTAAGGCAGTCAAAATAGATTTTAAAACAAAAAAGGCTGTGAGAGATAAAGAGGGTTGATGCACAAAATAAAACATTGAAAATTTTTTTCAGAACTACAAGAAGAAATGGACAAATCCAAAATGCTAAGAAGTCAAGGGTAACAATGCATCCTCAGCAATTCTGGGAAGCTTTAGGGAAGGAAGGAAGATTCTGTGCTGGGCCTCAAAGGATCCCAGGTGTTGGCCAGATAAGTAGGATAAAACTGATAACAGAAAACAACTGCACAGACACAGAGAACATAGCATTTTTGAAAAACTGCAAGTACCTGGGTGTGACTCAGTGCACACAGGGCAGGCTGTATCGAGGAGAAAGCGAAGGACCACAAGTAGCAGTTTTATGTGCTTTGTTAGACTTTATCCTGAAACAAGTGAGACCAGTGAAGGATGTTAAGCAGATGAGTGTCATGATCAGATTTTGATTTGAGGTCAGTCACGCTCAGGTGGCCTGAGCGTGGTGCCCCAGGCTGGATTGATGATGAACCATAAGTGTTTGTGGTCTCAGGAGTGGGGGACGCTGACTTAGTGACAGCAAACCCAAAAACCACTGTCAGTCCACGTAACGTGGCATTAGTTCTCTCAGGTGTTCCCAGATGATAACAGTTTCCTGCTCAACCTAGCCTTGGCAATGTCCATGGTCTGGCCATTTACAGGGATGCTCTGCTTTCCTGCCACATTGCATTCCTAGAGCATCCTTCATTCACCCATCTATCACCTATCATTCAATATTTGTTGAGCAAACTACTGCAAGACACCCTTTTGCAGGCATTGGGGATACAGCAGTGGGCAAAAGGAGGAAAATCCCTGCCTGCGTGGAGCCACATTCTTTGTGTCTGTGCATATGTCTGCATGTGTGTAGGAGGATACAGACAACGAACACAATACACAAATGACTTCTAAAGGACATTAGAAAGTGGTAAGTACTGTGGAAATATTTAAAAAGGCTAGAGAGTTGGAAAGTCCCTGAGCAAACAAGGGATTACAGTTTTAAGTAGGAGATCACAGCAAGCAGTCTTGCTGAAATGGAAATATCTGAACTAAGACTTGAAAAAGCAGTGAGGAAGGACGCCATGCAAATATTAATATCTGAAGGAAGAGTTTCCAGGCAGAAGCAGGGTTGCTTGAACATTTGTATTCTCTTGACTCAAATGAGTCAAAACAATTATTCTGACACTTGAAATTTTGCCTTTGATGCTTCCTAGGAAACATGTATGTTTTACATGCCTCCCCCTCCCGTAGGATCAATATATCACATTTAAAGAGGAAGTGATTTAGAAAACAGCCACGAGGACACAGTTACCCAGCGCCTTGATGTTTTCCTGTTTCTCTGCTAGCATTCAGCCCAACAGCTGTCACCCTTACCTCTGATAACTTGGGTCCTGCCCAGCAGCTTGAGTGGCACTGAGCTTTGAGAGATGGTCATAACACCTTTGTTAGAAACGATATGCAAATTACTCCAAGAGATTACGTCTCAAGGTTTTTTCCTGAAAGCAAGAAAAGACAAATTTCTTTATAAATCAAATGTTAAGAGTTGGTGAAATGAATTTCCCTCCAGCTTTGTCTTGGTTGACAATTCTTCTGGGATAACGTGGATTGTTTTTATGATTTTTCATGGAGACTGTCAGATCTGTCAGATGAAGTGAAAACTAGCAAAACGATATAAAGAATATTATTCACACAAAATAATTCCTGTTAGAGGCTAAAGAAGAAAAAATTTGTTTTACATAGAAGGAAATTCAGGTACTTTAGGTTGGTTGTCTTATATTGATTACCAAAAATAATGTTTTGAATTCGGTATGATAACCTCAGAGGAGGAATTAATCTCGGAGAGTAAATAACATGGTCACACAACTATCATGTGTTCAGATAGGGATTTAAATTGGATTTTCCCCTGGAAACGAAAGCCCAAACTCTAAAGCCATCAGATACTGTCAGCTAAGCCACACTCATAGCCATCAGCGGTTTCCTTCTTCATGAAGAAGGGCAGGCAGTGCTCATCACCTGGGGTGCCCATGAGAACACACACATGTAGGCCTCAGTAGGTTTATGGTGGGGTCCAGAGTTTTTGTTCTTTTCTAATTTATGTAATTAATGTATTTTTTAAATTGAAGTATAGTTGATTCACAATGTTGTGTTAGTTTCAGGTATACAGCAAAGTGATTCAGTTATATATATGTATTCTTTTTATATAAAAAATAATCGTTTTCAGATTATTTTCCCTTATAGGTTATTCAAAAATATTGAGTACAGTTCCCTGTGTTTTACAGGAGGTCTTTGTTGTTTATTTTATAAATATATAGTAGTTTGTATATGTTAATACCAAATTCTGGACTTATCCCTCCCCCACTCTTTCCGCTTTGGTAAGCATAAGTTTGTTTTCTCCGTCTGTGGGTCTATTTCTGTTTTGTAAATAAGTTCACTTGTATGTTTGTTTTTTTTTTCAGATTCCACATACAAGGGATATCATATGATATTTGTCTTTGGCTTACTTTACTTAGCATGATAATCTCTAGGTCCATCCATGTTGCTGCAAATGTCATTATTTCATTCCTTCTTATGGCTGAGTAGTATTCCATTGTACATATGCACATCTTTATCCATTCATCTGTCAATGGACATTTAGGTTGCCTCCATGTCTTGGCTATTGTAAATTGTGCTGCTGTGAACATAGGGGTGCATGTATCTTTTTGAATTATGTTTTTTTCTGGATATATGCCCAGGGTGGGATTGCTGGATCACATGGTAGCTCTATTTTTAGTTTTTTAAGGAACCTCCATACTGTTCTCCATAGTGGCTACACCCACTTACATTCCCACCAACAGTGTAGGAGATTCCCTTTTCTCCACACCCTCTCCAGAGTTCATATTTTTAAACTCTACAGTGATGTGGATGCTCAGTCCAGGTTAAGGAACCACCACAGAACATGCTGCTTAAACCTCAGCTGGGCTGCAAAATGACAGGGATGCTGCCTGTGCTTCTTATGAGCTATTCAGATGCATGCCATCAAGAGCCTGCTTTTTTGTGGGGAGTAGCAGAGGGAGAGCAGGACTTTTTGAAGAGGAAAAAGACAGCATGCACTTATGAAGGTTCTCTAAGCAAATACAAAACCAAAGGCAGTTGGGACAGTAACTGATACTTTGCATTATTAATTACATGTAATATAATGCACTTAATTTACATGTTATTCAACCACTGATGATGTATTTATAACCTACCTGTAATAGGCCTAACGCATTTATTTAATGTTTAACTATGTATATTGAAATTGTTAGTCTTTTTAAAAAGTGGAAAAAAAGGGCTTGCCTGGTGGCGCAGTGGTTGAGAGTCCGCCTGCCGATGCAGGGGACACGGGTTCGTGCCACGGTCTGGGAGGATCCCATATGCAGCGGAGCGGCTGGGCCCGTGAGCCATGGCCGCTGAGCCTGCGCGTCTGGAGCCTGTGTTCCACAACGGAAGAGGCCACAGCAGTGGGAGGCCCGCGTACCGTAAAAAAAAAAAAAAAAAAAAAAAAGTGGAAAAAAAGACTTTAAAGGCTGTTCTCTTACATCCAAAACAATCCTTCATTCTCAAAGGATTTATAAAGTGTTACAACTCAAAGTCTTTGTATCTACTCCAGAAAACTACTTACTTACTAGAAAATTCAGTAAGATCTTTACTAGGTGAGTTGGACAAATTCCAAACTCCAAAGAGTTGGACAGTGCAGAAATTTTTCTTTTATTTTCAAACAGTGTGCTTGAGTTACAAAACTTAATGGTCTCAATATAGACATGAGTTGAGTTCTAAAGGTTCGTTTCTTACCAAGCCTATTAAACTGTAACGATGTTATTTGTAAGTTACAATAACATACCCAATAAGAATTTTAAAGATCACATTGTAATTGAAATGTAATATAATTGCCCTGAAAGATAGTAGAAAACAATACTTGTATAATTCTAGTATTTAAATCAAGCTTTTAAATTGAATACCTACAGTGGGTATAAAAGCATTATTGGAAATACCAGACTGAAAGCCAGTTTTAAGTTTGTATGTGTACTGTACCCTAAAGGCACTCTGTACAGAGCACTTACTCAATAAAATGTGTTGATGATGATCTCCATTATATGTTAGAGGAAGATTCTTGAAGACAATCACAAAGAAATACCTAGGTATTGGAGGAACAAAAAAAACCTTTAGAGTAGCGGTTCTCAAATCTAAATTAATAAGCAACTAAGCCTTTTTTAAATGCAGATTATGAGACTCATACTCAGAACGTCAGAAATCCAGGAGCCTATATTTTTAACAAATACACAGTAAGAGGCAGTAAAAGTTTGTCCAAAACCGTTCTGCTTTTCCCTTGTTATCCTTGTATAATTTTTAATAACACCCACTTCTATTCTCAGTGTGCTAGTTTGAATGCTAAATTATGGTCAGCTGGAGTTTAGAGTGCCCAAAATTTCCTAAACTCTCCAAGAGGTAAAAAGTGACGCTGCTAGAATTCTTAGGCATGTCCCCGCCCCACCCCAATAGTCACTGGTACCCTCAGCTGTGTGCTGGTCACTGAGGCACCTCTCAGAAATGTACAGAAAGTACTGTAGCATTTCAGAAGTTCTGTAGAAGCCACTCTGAAGGAAGGCCCGTTTGGTGTTCTGAGCAATTCTGAGTCCTTTTTTTCCAGTAATTTCTTTTCTTTTTTTTTTTTCGGTACGCGGGCCTCTCACTTCTGTGGCCTCTCCCGTTGCGGAGCACAGGCTCCGGACGCGCAGGCTCAGCGGCCATGGCTCACGGGCCCAGCCGCTCCGCGGCATGTGGGATCTTCCCGGACCGGGGCACGAACCCGTGTCCCCTGCATCGGCAGGCGGACTCTCAACCACTGCGCCACCAGGGAAGCCCTCCAGTAATTTCTTAACCCCCATATTCTGGTATGACAGTCATCTTAGAAGGTCATTCCAAGTAAAATGGAAGGAAGAATAAGACACCCAATGCAGAAAGCAGAACACAGTTGGGTAACAGTGAGACAAGCAAACTCTTCCAGGAGGAGAAGAAGATAATGGGGAAAAGAATTGGAATTTCACTGTACCTGTCATGGGAGTTATTGCAGATTTTTGTAAGAAAATGAGGGCCAGTGAGAGCTGAAACCATTAGTTTCTTTTTTCTTGGTTAACTAAGAGAATATGTATGAAATACTTGGTAAACAAGGAAGGCTGGGAACCATTTTGAGAGTTATGGGGTTCAACAAAAATAGAACCAAGAGAAGGAAAAAGGAAGAGAGGAAGAACTAAATGGTTGAGAGCCAGCTGGGGCTGCAGCAGGACAGGCCCTGGAAACGTGAGGAGGTCCAGGGTCACAGCGGAATGTTCATGCGGGCAGCAGGGGTTGGGTGGAAACTTTTCGAAGACTAATTTTAAGATTAAATGACCTTCCTAGGCAATGTTTTTACCTGATAACACCTTTATTTAAAGACTGAGGCTGTGTCTGTCCTATCTACACTTCAACAACCCTGTTTCTCCTGACCATACTACCAGTATAGGGCAAGGTAGGAATATTTTCCTGGAATATTTTGTTCTTCTTCAATGATAAATTAAAAAGTACTGAGAATTTGCTATTTAATTTAAAATGTGTGCCAAGTATGGTTTTGTGCATTAATGAATAATGACAATGAGGGGAAATGTCTGTCTCCTTATGTATGTGTTATTGAGCAAATAATTTTGTGTCCTGATTTTTCACTTACATTCTAACAAAAGCATTTTCTCCTGATAGTTCATGTTTCTCTCAAAAGTTATTTTTAAGGGCTTCCCTGGTGGTGCAGTGGTTGAGAGTCCGCCTGCCGATGCAGGGGACGCGGGTTCGTGCCCCGGTCCGGGAAGATCCCACATGCCGCGGAGAGGCTGGGCCCGTGAGCCATGGCTGCTGGGCCTGCGTGTCCGGAGCCTGTGCTCCGCAACGGGAGAGGCCACAACAGTGAGAGGCCCGCATACCGAAAAAAAAAAAAAAAAGTTAGTTTTAATAACCATATACTATTTCAACTTAACCTGTCCCGAAATTTCTCAGCAACCATCATTCTTCCTTGAGACACTTAAGATTCTTTTTCTCTTATACATAATATTGAAATGAATATTGCCTTGCCGTGCATAAGGCTTTTCCTTATTCCAATTGTTTGCTGAGGCTCCATTCATAATAGTAAATTACTGGGTCAAGCGGCAGGAGTATTTTTGAGGCAACATGATACATATTTCCAAATTACTTTGAAAATAGACTTGTACTCTTTATACATATTCTGCAGAGTGTAAAATTGTTTATCATGTTGTATTATTTTGATAACAAAATACATTATTTTTCTTAATTTACATCACTGATTACTAGTCGAGTCAAACTTATTTACCTGTCATTTTCCTTCTTTGTAAGTTTGTTATTTGTGTTACTGCCTCTTTACTAATTGGGATCATGTTTTTCTTAAAGGTTTGAAAGTTTTTTTGTTTGTTTTTTTTTTTGAAAGAGTTTTGTAGTCTATGGCTGTCACATATTATTAACAGTACTATATATTTTCCAGCCTGATTGTGATCTACCTTTCTGATTTCAATGTACTCTTTTGGATCACACAGAAATTTAACGTTTTTTATTGAAGTATAGTTGATTTACAACATTGTGTTAGTTTCAGGTGTACAGCATAGTGATTTGGTTTTATGCAGATTCTTTTCCATTATAGGTTATTGCAAGATATTGGGTATAATTCCTCACTGTGCTATACAGTAAATCCTTGTTTATGCTGTGTAGAGTCATTTGTATTTGTTAATCCTATAATCCTAATTTGTGCCCCCTCCTTCTCCTTTGGAAACCATAAATTTGTCTTCTATGTTTGTGAGTCTATTTCTACTTTGTATATAGATTCATTTGTATTATTTTTTAGATTCCGCATATAAGTGATATATAGTATTTGTCTTTCTCTGTTTGACTTATTTCACTAAGCATAATATTCTCTAGGTCCATCCTCATTGCTGCAAATGGCATTGTTTCATTCTTTTTTATGGCTGAGTAGTATTCTGTTGTATATATGTACCACATCTTCTTGTTTCCATGTCTTGGCTACTGTGAATAGTGCTGCTATGAACATAGGGGTGCATGTACCTCTTCAAATTAGAGTTTTCTCTGGATATATGCCCAGGAGTGGGATTGCTGGATCATATGGCAATTCTATTTTTAGTTATTTGAGGAACCTCCATACCGTTCCCAGTGGCTCTACAAATTTACACTCCCAGCAACAGTGTTGGAAGCTTTCTTTTTCTCCACACCCTCTCCAGCATTTATTATTTCTAGACTTTTTGGTGATGACCATTCTACTGTGTTGTTTTGTACATGCTTTTAAAAGTGCACCCTCATATTGATTTTCTATATTAATAATTGCTATTTTTATGTATTTTAGAATGTTTTGGGCTTCATTATTTACAACTAGCCCCAATATATATGGAATTTCCTTTTGTTGGTGAACGGTGTGAGACAAAGATTTAAGATTATTTTTTCTTCGTAAATAACCACTTGTCCTACAATTTATTAATCTTTCCCTTCTCCAGTATATTTCCTTCATTATAAGTAAAATGACCTTTGTGTATATTTCATTCTGGGCTATTTCTTTTACTTCTTTGATATGTGTATGTATTCTCATGACGTTGCAGACCATCTTATACTTTATATTTTGATAAAAATGTAAACGTTCAGAGCAGTTTGTGGCAAGTCAGGTTGAATTATTCTGCTTCACTTGGAGTAGAGATTCTGAGCTTCAACCTTTATATACAAAATAGGTTAGTTCAGGGCTCTGAGCAATCAAGTGAAAACTTTTCATAAAAAGTGAGTTTTAAGAGGAAGTCACTTAAAAGACGTAGTGCTTGAAACCCACATCATTAGAGAATAAAGGCTTGGCGGTGCCTCTCTTCTTTAGTTATTTCTAAGCACCTTTCATGCTGTGACACCAGTGGAGATGGAGGCTTTTCTTTTCCTAAGTGATTAGTATATACAGGGAACCACGACAAGGAATTATCGTGACCCTTGAAATTTTAATATATAGGAACATTGCCACTGTATTATTTTTAGACAGGTCTCCTAAATTGCTTTCTACTTAATCTTTTCAATAACACATATCGTGAAAATTGTTAGCCTTCAGATTAGTTCTAAAGCTGCCTGGGAGCCGACCTTGCATCTTACCGCTGGAGGGTGAGGATGGAGAATTCCGGTGAGAGACCAGCTCAGACAGCCGGAGCCACCGCTGGCAAAGCCAGAGCTTGAGTCCACGCCTCCTGAACACCATTAATTACCCTCTCAACCCTGCCCTCACAGCTTTTGTACGTTTCCATGCCATTGTTCCCTTGGCTCATTGAGACAGAGTCATAGTAGCTCTTCATCCTCATTCAGCATAGATACGTGTATTTTCTTGTATTGGAAACAAAAGTACCACACAGCCCAGTCTGAGCCAGCAATGTTAATAGAAATGTGATGACAAGCAAAGACATTTTCTTCCACAAGTGCCTTTACCTAGTATATACATTTGTTCAACTTTTCTATCATCTTTATTTTCCCCTAGACATTTAAAAATATGTGAAGGAATATAGTTTATCTGCAGCAGATTTTTCATATCCATTTCCATTTAACCATGTCTCCAGAAAGCACTTATCAACAGAAGCTAAGCATATGGACTTTCTAAAATTAAGAAAAGCTTTTTGGAACTTGAAGAGACTTTTTCTAGCACTGAATGCAGCAAGCCATAGGGAATTATTCAAAAACAGGAGATCAAAGGAGTGGAGGAAACAATTTCATGCTTTAGAACCAAAATTCTATAAGTTAACATATGACGATATTAAAGATTATTTAATTTGGGGGCATGGATGAGAATCAGTGAATTGAAGAAATTCTTACAAATCTTTCTATCTTCCTTTTTAAAATTAAAACGTATCTGCTAATTTGAATATAGCACCTGTGCTCTACTCTGATGTTCAACATTCTTTTTATAAGTTTAGAAAAATGCATCTAACTTCACAAATATTCCTCACGGTCTGCAATTTAAATTATATACATACAATTTAACATTCTTATGGAATTGAATATATAAAATAGAAAAATCCTAAGCAGACCTGACCTGCAAGCATCTTTGTGATATTTTAAATTTGTGCATATTTTAAACTTAAAGCTATAATGTTTCAGTGGGGATGTTTTCAAAAAAAAGGCAAAACTATTGAGGCATAGTCAGATCTTAAATCACTTGAAAGAAAAACGTAGGTGTAAGGGAGAAAGTTACAGGTCATAAGATTTAATGGTTGTGAGAAATAGACAAAAACTGATAGTGTTCTCTAGAGAAAATGGCTTTGGGGCAGACAGAAGAGAAATGAGGTGTGATACAGAGTGAGGTTTTAGAAATAAAGGAACAGAAACAGTAACAGCAGAGAAAGAACAAAATTAAAGAGAAGATTAAACCAGAGGATAGTATGTAAGGGATGCCAAGTGTTTTCCTTGATCAATCTGATGGAACATTAAAGCACTCAGTGTAAATTTTTCCAAAGTGTGAATGGTGATCTTTGGCCACCAGCAGATTGTTTTCGTGAATAGGGGCTGAGACACCTTAGGTGGGTAGACAACCAGCCTGCACTGTGACTAATCCAGGGCTGGGGTCCTTAGGACCATGGCAAGAGCCAGCACTCCTATGTGAAGGTCACACGTATTTGGAGGTTTCTTAGCTTCCCCAGTATAGAAGACAGACAATTTAAAGCTAAGATACCTACAGAAATATCTGGGATTTTCTAAGTAGACTTACTGTGGGTAATACAGAAAATAAAAAGTTCCAAACTGAACAACTGCCATTCAATAAGATCAAAGATTTAAGACATCCCCTCAGAACTTCAAACATCAAGCTCATATTCAGTGGATACAGTAAAAGGTGATCATCAGTGAGAACAATCCCAGGTTGTTCCATAGTGTTAAATGTTACTGAATTTCTTTAATGCAGAGTTATATCTTTGATAATAAAATGTAAGAAAATATATGAATCCCTTTATCAAATACAAATCAGTTTTTTAAATACTTGAATTGCATGATACAGCACATTACTGCCACCTAATGGAAATACACCTGAATTGCAGGAATAGTAGTTAACAATAAAGCTAATCTGATCACTGTTTATGACATTAAGCGCTAGGAATCATTATGGCTTTTCTTTTTTAAACACATGTGCTTTGGGGTTTTTTTGGTTTTTTTCTTTGCTCAGATCCTATTTATTTTTTTATATACATCTTTATTGGAGTATAATTTCTTCACAATGCTGTACTAGTTATGTTGTACAACAAAGTGAATCAGCCATATGCATACATATATATCCATATATCCTCCCTCTTATGTCTCCCTCCCACCCTCCCATTCCCACCCCTCTAGGTCTTTGCAAAGCACCAAGCTAATCTCCCTGTGCTATTGCTGCTGCTTCACCCTAGCTATCTATTTTACATTTGGTAGTGTATGTATGTCAATGCTACTCTTACTTCGCCCCAGCTTTCCCTTCCCTACCCCATGTCCTCAAGTCCATTCTCTGTGTTTGCATGTTTATTCCTTCCCTGCCATTAGGTTCATCAATACCATTGTTTTTAGATTCCATATATATGTGTTAGCATATGGTATTTGTTTTTCTCTTTCTGACTTACTTCACTGTGTATGACAGACTCTAGGTCCATCCACCTCACTACAAGTAACTCAATTTCATTTCTTTTTATGGCTGAGTAATATTCCATTGTATATATGTGCCACATCTTCTTTATCCATTCATCTGTTGGTGGATACTCAGGTTGCTTCCATGTCCTGGCTATTGTAAAATAGAGCTGCAATGAACATTGTGGTACATGACTCTTTTTGAATTATGGTTTTCTCAGGGTATATGCCAAGTAGTGGGTTGCTGGGTCATATGGTAGTTCTATTTTTAGTTTTTTAAGAAACCTCCATACTGTTCTCCATAGTGGCTTTATCAATTTACATTCCCACCAACAGTGTAGGAGGGTTCCCTTTTCTCCACACCCTCTA
Source organism: Lagenorhynchus albirostris (assembly GCF_949774975.1). Taxonomy (NCBI): domain Eukaryota; kingdom Metazoa; phylum Chordata; class Mammalia; order Artiodactyla; family Delphinidae; genus Lagenorhynchus; species Lagenorhynchus albirostris. Next base: position 79,036,267 of record NC_083106.1, on the reverse strand, counting down.
CAGCATTTATTGTTTGTAGATTTTTTGATAATGGCCATTTTCTGACTGGCGTGAGGTGATATCTCATTGTTTTGATTTTCATTTCTCTAATAGTGATGTTGAGCAGCTTTTCATGTGCTTCTTGGCCACCTGTATGTCTTTGGTGAAATGTCTGTTTAGGTCTTCAACGCATTTTTTAATTGGGTTGTTTCTTTCTTTGTTATTGAGCTCCATGAGTTGTTTCTATATTTTGGAGATTAATCCTTTGTCCGTTGTTTCATTTGCAAATATTTTCTCCCATTCTGAGGGTCGTCTTTTCATCTTGCTTATGGTTTTGTTTGCTGTGCAAAAGCTTTTAAATTTAATTAGGTCCCATTTGTTTATCTTTGTTTTTATTTTCTTTAGGAGGTGGGTCATAAAAGATCTTGCAGTGGTTTATGTCAAAGAGTTTTTTCCTATGTTTTCCTCTAAAGTTTTATAGTGTCTGGTCTTACATTTAGGTCTTTAATCCATTTGGAGTTTATTTGTGTGTATGGTGTTAGGGAGTGTTCTAATTTCATTTGTTTACATGTAGCTGTCCAGTTTTCCCAGCACAACTTATTGAAGTGGCTGTCTTTTCTCCATTGTATGTTCTTGCCTCCTTTGTTTTAAATTAGGTGACCATGTGTGCATGGGTTTATCTTTGGGCTTTTTATCCTGTACCATTGATCTATATTTCTGTTTTTGTGCCAGTACCATACTGTCTTGATAACTGTAGCTTTATAGTATAGTGTGAAGTCAGGGAGCCTGATTCCTCCAGCTCCATTTTTCTTTCTCAAGATCGCTTTGGCTATTTGGGATCTTTTGTGTTGTCATACAAATTGTGAAATTTTTTGTTCTAGTTCTGTGAAAAATACCATTGGTAGTTTGATAGGGATTGCATTGAATCTGTAGGTTGCTTTTGGTGGTTAGTCATTTTCACAATATTGATTCTTCCAATCCAAGAATATAGTATATTTCTCCAACTGTTTATGTCGTCTTTGATTTCTTTCATCAGTCTTTTATAGTTTTCTGAGTACAAGTCTTACGCCTCCTTAGGTAGGTTTATTCCTATGTATTTTATTCTTTTTTTGTGATGGTAAATGGGATTGTTTTCTTAATTTCTCTTTCTGATTTTTCATTCTTAGTGTATAGTAATGCAAGAGATTTCTGTGCATTAACTTTGTATCCTGCAACCTTACCAAATTCATTGATTAGCTATGGTAGTTTTCTGGTGGCACCTTTAGGATTTTTTATGAATAGCAACATCTCATCTGCAAACAGTGACAGTTTTACTTCTTCTTTTCCAATTTGTATCCCTTTTATTTCTTTTTCTTCTCTGATTGCCGTGGCTAGGACTTCCAGAACTATGTTGAATAAGAGGGGCGAGAGTGGACATCCTTGTCTTCTTCCTGATCATTTGTAGTTCTGCAGTGTCAGCTGTGATTTCTCCTTTCTCATCTCTAATTTTATTGATTTGCGTCATCTCCCTTTTTTTCTTGATGAGTCTGCTAAGGTTTTATCAATTTTGTTTATCTTCTCAAAGAATGACCTTTTAGTTTTATTGATCTTTGTTATTGTTTTCTTCATTTCTGTTTCATTTATTTCTGCTCTGATCTTTATGATTTCTTTCCTTCTACTGACATTGGGTTTTCTTTCTTCTTCTATCTCTGGTTGCTTTAGGTGTATGGTTAGACTGTTTATTTGAGATTTGTCTTGTTTCTTGAGGTGAGATTGAATTGCTATAAACTTCCCTCTTAGAACTGCTTTTGCTGTGTTCCATAGGTTTTGGGTCATCATGTTTTCATTGTCATTTGTTTCTATGTATTTTTTATTTCTTCTTTGATTTCTTCAGTGATTTCTTGATTATTTAGTAGTGCACTGTTTAGCCTCCATGTGTTTGTGGTTTTTAGGGTTTTTTTCATGTAATTGATTTCCAATCTCATAGCACTGTGGTCAGAAAAGATGTATGATACGATTTCAATTTTCTTAAATTTTCCACGGCTTGATTTTTGACCCAAGATATGATCTATCCTGAAAAATGTTCCATGTGCTCTTGAGAAGAAAGTGTATTCTGCCACTTTCAGGTGGAATGTCCTATAAATATCAATTAAATCTCTCTGGTCTATTGTGTCATTTAGCCTTGTGTTTCCTTATTTATTTTCTGTTTGGATGATCTGTCCATTGGTGTAAGTGGGTGTTAAAGTCCCCTACTATTATTGTGTTACTGTCAATTTCCCCTTTCATGGTTGTTAGCATTTGCCTTATGTATTGAGGTGCTCCTATGTTGGGTGCATAAACACTTATAATTGTTATATCTTCTTCTTGGATTGATCCCTTGATCATTACATAGTGTCCTTCCTTATCTCTTGTAACAGTCTTTATTTTAAAGTCTATTTTATCTAATACGAGTATTGCTACTCCAGCTTCCTTTTGATTTCCATTTGCATGGAATATGTTTTTCTATCCCTTCACTTTCAGTCTGTATGTGTCACTAGGTCTGAAGTGGGTCTCTTATACACAGCATATATATGGGTTTTGTTTTTGTATCCATTCAGCCAGTCTGTGTCTTTTGGTTGGGGCATTTAATCCATTTACATTCAAGGTTATTATTGACATGTATGCTCTTATTACCATTTTCTAATTTGTTTTGGGTTGGTTTTTGTGGATGTTTTTCTTCTCTTGTTTTTCCCACCTAGAGAAGTTCCTTTAACATTTGTCATAAAGCTGATTTGATGGTGCTGAATTCTCTTAGCTTTTGCTTGTCTGAAAACTTTTGATTTCTCCGTAAAATCTGAATGAGATTCTACATGCGTAGAATCTTGGTTGTAGGTTTTTCCCTTTCTTCACTTTAAATATGTCCTGCCACTCCCTTCTGGCTTGCAGAGTTTCTGCTGAAAAATCAGCTGATAACCTTAAGGGGATTTCTTTGTATGTTATTTTTTGCTTTTCCCTTGCTGCTTTTAATATTTTTCTTTGAATTTAATTTTTGTTAGTTTGATTAATATGTGTCTTGGTGTGTTTCTCCTAGGTTTTATCCTGTATGGGACTCTCTGCACTTCCTGGACTTGAGTGACTATTTCCTTTCCCATGTTAGGGAAATTTTCCACTATAATCTCTTCAAATATTTTCTCAGACCCTTTCTTTTTCTCTTCTTCTTCTGGGACCCCTATAATTCGAATGTTGGTGCATTTAGTGGTGTCCCGGAAGTCTCTGAGATTATCTTCAATTCTTTTCATTCTTTTTTCTTTATTCTGGTCCTCAGCAGTTATTTCCACCATTCTGTTTTCCAGCTCACTTATTCGTTCTTCTGCCTCAGTTATTCTGTTATTGACTCCTTCTAGTGTATTTTTCTTTTCAGTTATTGTGTTGTTCATCTCTGTTTGTTCTTTAGTTCTTCTAGATCTCTGTTAAACATTTCTTGTATTTTCTCAATCTGTGCCTCCATTCTATTTCCGAGATTCTGGATTATCTTTACTATCATTACTCTGAATTCTTTTTCAGGTAGGTTGCCTTTGTCCTCTTCATTAATTTGGTCTTGTAGGTTTTTACCTTGCTCCTTCATCTGTGACATATTTTTTTGCCATCTCTTTTTTTTTTTTTTTTTTTTTTTTGATGGGTGGGATTGTGTTCCTATCTTACTTGTTGTTAGGCCTGGGGCTTCCAGCACTGGAGTTGGTAGGCTGTTGGGTAGAACTGGGTCTTGGTGCCAAGATGAAGACCTCTGGGAGACCTCACCCCAATGAATATTCCCTGGGGTCTGAGGTTCTCTGTTAGTTCAGTGGTTCACACTCAGAGCTCCCACCGCAGGAGCTTTGGCCTGACCCCTGGCTCATGAACCAAGATTCCATAAGCTGTGTAGGGTGGCAGAAAAAAAAAAAAGATAAAAAGGAGCAGAACAATAACAGAGTAAAAAATATAATTAAACTAGGAAACTAACAGATATGCTAGAAAGAATATAAAAATAAAAGTATAGATGAAACAACAACCCGAAGGGAAAACAGTACAACAATAGTAAAAAGGAGGAGAAAAAAATAAAATAAAATAAAATAATTTTTAAAAAGGCAGAAAAGTCCTTGGCTTTGGTGGTGAGGCTTAGGCTAGGGCAGAGTTTAGTCGGTGGGCGGGGCCTATGCTTAGGACCCACAGGGCTGGAAAAGGCCCTGGGTGTGGTGGGTGTGGGGCTTAGGCTCAATGCAACAGAAGGGGCCCAGGCGTGTCTCTGGTCTTAGAGGGCAGGGGACCCGGCCTGGGAGCTTAGCAGGCTTCCAGGGCCTGAGTGGGTGGGGCCAATGCCCTCCACGCTCTCCTGCTCCTGTGGTCCTGGAGGGCCCCTCCTGCCTGCCTCTCCTGTTCTCCCCCGGCCTCCTTCCTCTCCATTATATTTTTATTTCTTACACAGTTTTAAGAAAATGCAATGAAAGTATTGAATGAGCTGGACATGACATTAAAGTTCACTTCTTTTAAGCTTCTCATCTTACAGTTGGGGAAATAAAACCATAAAGGTTAAGTCTGCACTCAGTGTTACAGAGTGACAGAGATAGAAAAAGAAACCATCTGCCAGTAAACACAGTGCTTATATATTGAGTATCGAATTTTATTACTATCACCCGTGAAGCATCGTCTCACCTATCATTCTTCAGCTGATTAGCTGATTAATGTGTAGACATCCTTAAGTTGAAACCCTTTCCTTGGTAATCACTTTTATAGAATGGAAAGCATCCTTTTGTCTCTTTGAGGCTGGTAAGTCATTATTCCCTGTGTCCTGTTCCCCCATGTATGCTCCTCCACCTTCTCCCTGGTCCTACTAGTTTTCTTACTCAAACACCCTTGATCTCTAAATTTGATCTCTAAATTTGAATGTTCTGAGTCTCCGGACAGCTTCCTACAGGAGAAGCTGATTAACGTGAGTAACACACATACAAAGTGGTGAACCTGAGTGTGAATTAGTGCTCACCGCATGATGGAGACTGATGCAGGTATGGAGATCCATCAACTTCGTATCACCTGATCCCCTCAAGAAGCCGAAGATGGAAGGTACACATTGTCTTAGACGTTTGCAGGGGGACCGTGTGGGAGAGGCCTGAGGAGGGAAGACCTGCACCTGTGACTCTAGATGGGGCCAAGTTCATGTGTGAACAGTGTTGTTAGCTACACTGACTAAGGAGGTTTGAACTTTATCCTGAGGGCAAAGGAAAGCCCAGGAAGAGTGTACAGCAGGAAAATGACCAGATTTAGGTTTTAGAAAACTCATTCCGGCTTTAACGTGAAGGATGGAGAAAGACAGGTTCAAGGTATGAGTGGTGAGTCAGACAGGTGCCTAGAATGGTGCGTGGCCAATAAGAGGGGATCCATCAGTGAGTCCTGAGTGTGTGGTGGTGGAGAGAACATCCCTGGTGCTGATGCAGAAATCCAGGCGAGACAGGGGTTTACCAGGCAGCATGGTGGCTGGTCGTCGAGTCTGCCTTAGGATGAAGTGTGTGATACAAGTCTGCAAACCTAAGAACCTCCTGTGTGTTTATGTTGCGTGCTGAATCCAGGGCAAAGGAAGTTTTCTATTTTGTTTGACGGAAAAGCATTTCCTTTCTGGCAGTTTCCTTTCCTTAGAGAGGTTGCACTCTTTTACCACTAAAGTTGCATTACTTCTGAGCTGGCAGTGTTGCTGACGGCATCTGTGCTTTGGAAAGCTCACCCATGCATTTCTTCCTCCCATTTGGAAATGCACATTTTTTCTTTCTTTCTTCACAGCAAGGTTCAAACACATAAGATTTCTAGTTATTATCGTCTAGGAGAGGGAGAGACTGGAGAACAAACATGAGAGAGTAAGCGGATGCACACCTGGCAGTTCTCGCAGAGTATTTTTATTCATCGGTGGCATTCGCATCCCGAATGTCGATAGATTAAGTTTGGATAAGATCCAAAATATTCATCATCACTGAAAATCATGACTTGGGGGAATTCCAGGTTGCTGGCAACACAGGGCTATGCACATAGAAGGCAAATGAAAAAGATTTGATGGGTTTATTAATGCATAACTTTTTTATAATGAGCATAAATGGATTAGATCTGTTTACTAAGTTTATAGATATTCCACTAGGAAATAGAGATTTCTGCCTCCTTGTTAATCCAGGGTCCCTCTTGCTTAGTTTCAGAGCTGTCTGTGATTTCCCGGACTGGCAACAAGTGTTTCCTTTATGCTGAATTTATTGGAGAAGTTTGTAGCCTCATGTGATGCAAAATGCTCGGGCTTCGTCATTACACTGATTCGGGTGTACATTCAAATCATGGGAGCTTCAGCTTGGCAACCACGCACCAGTTGTCAAACTTTTCTGAATCTGCTGTTCTATTTCTGCATTCTTCATTTATGATCTAGACTTCAAACTTAATTTGATTTGGATGAAATACTAATGGAAATGTTTGGGATGTAAGCTGCACTCTGAAATTCCATATGTCTTTTTCCACTTTCTCTTTTCTCCCCACCAGTAGATTCCAGTTAGACCTTGATCAGTGGTGGTGTTGATGCCTGACAAACTTGGGGAACTCTTACTTCATTCCCTGCAGTGAAAGTATAGAAATTCAGACTTGAACTTGATCTCAAGGTCACCAGAGCATCATGAGAGCTGAGGAATATATGCCAACTTGACTATTTCCTGGAGCAGGGCCCCCACTGTATGTGCAAGAAGTGTGTGTGCCCACGGGTCTAAGTGCTGTGGCTGGAGAATCAGTATTAGGTATCCCATGTATGTCTACAGATGTTTTTCAAAGGCGTCCAGATGCTATTGTGATTAGAAAAACTCATTCAAAAGCCGTACCGAATGTGAGTAGTTTTGTCCTGTGTTTTCTCAACTCACAGCTGCATAAAGTACAGCTGCCTTCCTATAGAGCCTTTTAAATGGGGTCCTTGTACCTGAAGGTCAAGGACTTGGAATATAGCAACTTGGAACAGAGAAACTATAGCCTGTCCAGGTGGCATCTGGAGAGGTTACTCACCAACTCCAAGCTGGGGAAGGTGGCAAGGAGGAACTTTATAAAATAGAATAATAAACATACTAGAACACGGCTATATTTAAACTAAATAACCAACAAGGACCTACTGTATAGCACAGGGAACTCTGCTCAATGTTCTGTAGTAACCTAAATGGGAAAAGAATCTGAGAAAAAATGGATACCTGTATATGTAATATAGCTGAATCACCTTGTTGTACACCTGAAACTAACACAACATGGTTAATCAACTATGCTCCAATATAAAATAAAAATTAAAAAAAATAAAATAAACATACTAGAGAAAACCTAGGAAGGATCCATGGGCTTGTTTTCTTGGTAAGGGAAAGTGAAAGAGGGTAATTTTTTAGCCTACAAATGTGTTCATTTGTTTTATCACCACAAGCAGGTGCTTCAGGGATGGCATTGTCAAGGCTCAGCAGAGGGGCCATATTCCAGGGCCAGGTCACCTGTGTGACTCCACCTGCCGGTGCTAATGGGGGGAGAAGGGGGGCGCACAGCGGGTCTCACGTTTTGAGACCCCAGCTTCCCACTGACACATCTGCTAGCCCGCAGGGCTCTCTTTTCCCCGTTTGAAGGATGAAAATACAAATATAAAGCACAGTAAAAGCAGGTTTCAAAAAAATAAAATAAAACAGGAAAAATTCCGATGCAATGATAAAAGAAAGCCCTAAAGAGCTGAGGGCTCAATCTTGGTTTCTCGACGGAGGAGAGGGTTTTATGAGGCTACGTCGTGGAGGTGAGGGCAGCTATGGCTCCACAAGAGCCCGGCTGACTCCCTGCCCTGACCTGGGCAGCTCTGGATTTCTTGTACCTTCACAGGGAGGGGAACGTCTGGAGGGTGCAAGCTCAGCAGGTCTCGTGGTCAAAGGAAACATGCAAAACCCAAACCGAATCAACCCTCCTGGCCGGCTGTCCCTGGCTTGCTCGCCCCACTCGGTGGAGAACGTTGCCTTTTCCACGGCTCTGCCTTTTCACAGGAAGATGTGGGAAGGAAACTTACAAGGATAGCACAAGAACCAGAAAATAGAACCTATTAATTTAGAAAAGGTAGAGGAGCTGAGGTTACTTAGTCAAGACAGGAGATGCCAAAGGAATGACTTAGTAAAGGCTTTGCCTTTAGTAAAATATATATATATATATATATATATATATATATATATGTAGCAAAAATGCAGATCTGTTTTTTTTACCGACATATATTTAGGTTAGACACGAGGAAGAACTTCTAGGCTTACAGGGGTGTCTGTTCTAATTAAAAGGGGTGTAGAGCTTGCCTGATGATGATACAGTCTGGCTTCAAAGATGTTTTGCCTCTTACTTTAAAAAGATTAAATAACCATTGCTTCTTTGCTCGCAAATAAAAAGGTCCTAATTTTTTGCTTTTGTTTGTCTAAAAAAATGACCACAAAGAATCAGAAAAATTGATCAAATGGCCTCCATATTGAGTAATTTTCCTGAATTCCCCTAAACTAAATATTCCTTAAATCTCCCTGAAAATAGGACATTCTATCTTAAGTATTTAATTTTTAGAAAACCTTATTTCTTTAAAATAAGAGACGTCTGTGCTATGGGCTTGAAGATTGAAAGGGTAAAGAAGATGAACAGCAGAACTTTTTCTGTGTGATGTGCTTCACCGGTACACACATACACACACACACATACAATCTCACACACACACAACACACACACACCCATAATCACACACATATGCCCATAATCACACACACACAAACACACACACAAACAAACACACACACCCATAATCACACACAGGCACACTGACTAAATTTTAAGTGCTTTAAAAGTTCTCTAACCATTAGAAAAATGACAAATTCATTCATTGTACTTCTGCTTTCCTATCTAACCTCGTATAATTATTTATGTAAGATCTTGCTTGGCTATTAACACATAGACATGAATCTGGCTTGAAATGTAAGACCTATGAAATGCATAGACACTACTAAAAATCATAGTCAGTACCAGGGTTCTCACCTAAGCCTGAACTTGTACAGAAATTTGAGTGCAAACGGAGCCCCACACACGAATTAGCTAATTGAACCACTCCTTAGACTGTGGCTATTAAGTGACTTTGGTTTTATCCCTGAGAGATAATCTTGGGGAACTGAGACACAGCTATGGAATCAGTTGTTTGAAGGCAAGTCATTTGTTTTTTAATGTTAAATTATTAAACCTGAGCTCTTTCACACAACTCCAAAGACTACAGTGACAAAACAATAGTTGGCAGTCTCTATGGTAGCAGTTTCTCATTTTATGTCTTTTTTCCAGCCACTTTATTATTTACACAGGATTAGTAATGGGTATTAATTCCTAATACAAAGCAAACACAATTCAGGTTTCGCCCTGAGCATTATACGGCTATAACCCAATAACTTCTAGATATTGTGCCTGCCTGGAAATAAGAGGAAACTGATATTAGCACACGCTGGGCTAGACCTTCCAGGGGGGACCTCAGTGAGCCAGCGGGGACACAGGATAGGGGCTGCAGGATGATTTGGGGGAGGGGATGGCTACTCGGGGGCCAAGGCACAGGGTCCCCTCCGCCTCCGTAGGACAGCTCTGTGGACCCACTGCTTCCCTAGCACTCAGGGACAGGAACGAGCCCGCGTCCAGCTTTCGTTCTCCAGCTGTTGGTCTTAGCTGTCAGCCTTCTCCAGTCTGAAAGGGAAACCATGTTCCTGTGGTCAGTTCCTCTGTGATGGAAGTGGAGTCTTCCCTTTAGTACCTTACCGTTCCATAAATCAGAAGTTTTCCTACATGACTACAGTCTTCTGCAAGATTTGATTGAATAATTTTGCTTTTATTTACCGAAAAGATTGACCTTAATACAAAATTGTATTAACAATGGCCTATTAAGAAGCAGATTGGAGAGCTTTATTTCATTTAAGCTTGAAGAAAATGGGAGAAATATCTAATGCTTAATAGCTCTCAAGCGCCGCCTGAGCTGTGGGAACACAGCTTTTCTGTACACAGCTGGCCAGCTCCAGTGGTCAGCCAGAGAAAGCAACTATCTCCCTGCAAAGGGCTGGGAGAGATGGGCAGGGGTTACACTGGCCCCATGAGGATGCCTTTCCCAGGCATCTCAGGATTCTTAGGGTGCCACCACCCCAGGACACACTGGGGACCTCCACGGTGCTCAGGGAGACATGGTAGAGAGGGCGCAGGGGGACTGTCCCGAGGGTGCTCAGATGGGCCGTTTCTGCCTTTGGTGATGACGTTTCCTTATGATGAATGATACCTCTGAAAGGCACCCTAAAATGTCAGAAGTTTCAAGTTCTCCAGTCACCTACAGGACAGACTTGGGAGGCACTCCGCAGACCCTTCACAGAAGTACAGACGCCAAGTGCTTTCGCTGGAATGTTCATTCCCTCGTCTCTCTGCACCAGGAACAGATGCCCCCGGCATGGAACGGTCACACGCTCGTGCCCTTACACGCTCACAGGAACGGGTTCCCGTCTGGGAAGAGAGGCAGGGTGACCCCAGAGGGGCCCAGGGCACTGAGGCAAGAGTGGGCCCAGGAAGACGGTGAGGAGGGGACAGTCCTCAAAATCTCCTGGCAGGGGTCACCAGCGACGCCTCTGCCGCTTATCGCCCAGGGCACGCTGTAGAAATAAATTAGACTGAGCAAACCTTGAGAAAGCATGAGGCCAGGAAAAAACCGCCAATACCGATTTCACCCTTACCTTCCCTCTTATGTTGTAAATTTGAAATATTTTTAAAAGAATGAATAGAATAGGACTGAGAGACATGAGAAAGCTCTTTGTTGAACTGGGAACATTGGGGACCTGCAGAGAACTTATTCTGGTACAACTTCAGGGAGACTGGAGAGCTTTTCACAAGGTGTTCTTCCCAGGGAAGGAAGGCTGTGGGCAGGTGAGGCCACCCCTCAAGTCGCTGCTAATGCTACCAGATCAAGTTACTCCGATCTAGACCGGGATTTCTCCATCTCAGCGCTATTGACGTTTGGGGCAGACATTCTTTGTCGTAGGTGCCTGCCCTGCGCTTTGTAGCACGTTGAGCAGCGTCGCTGGCCTTTGCCCACTCTATGCAATAATAACGTCCCCACTCCCCAAGTCGTGACAACCAAAAATGTCTCCAGGCATTGCCAGATGTCCCCAGGGAGGGTGGGAGACGTGGGTGGACAAAATGATCTCTGATTGAGCACCATTGGTCTAGATTCAACTTTCCAAACCGGGTTCCTTGTGTCACCATCATGCATGAAAAAATGACGTCTTAAAGATTCCTAGAGCACGGTAGCATCCTAAAATCTCTCGGTCCTGCTTGGCTTTGTTTAAACCCAAGCCAAATCTAGTTAAGGATGGGACCGCTGTTTTCCACTAATATCTGTCGGTATTTTGTGAAGCTGCTCATCCTTGAAAGGCATTTTGGATGGGCTTTGACTGACAGACCCTAGTAGAGAGGACAATTTCTGTTATTATTGGTTCCTGTGATCAAAAATCTCCGAACATGAAATGAACCATTTTTATGAATATGTTTGAGAGTCATGAGAGAGAGGTCATTTTATGAGGAGAGGCAAATTCTATTCCTCCCAGAGCCTTGAGAACTGGCGGGGGGCGGTCAGAGCAACGGAGAAGAGGAGAAGACCATCTGTCGAGTTCCCGATCAGAGCTTCCGAGGACACTGGATGCTGGCTGCCCTACATTCCCTTCTCCGCAAGCATCCAACCAAACAAATGAAGGCAATGAGAGGGGGATACAGGACAGTACCTGGTCCAAATAGCTACCAGGGAAAACTTGGGGGTCCTGTCTATTCATCGGGGCATTGTAGTAGGTTACAGGGAAAGAACAAAACTCATGTTGACAGGCTCAAGTCGACACTCCGCAATCATTGAAAAGAAAAGATGCATGAGGTCCAGAAAGAATTCCTGGAGCCCAGAGCTGGGGTCTGGGAGCACCTCAAGGTCTGCAGTCCCCTCTTCCCTGCTTGTCTCTTGTCTTGGCTTCCCTTCCTTCCCCCGTATTCTCCCTCCCCGCGATTTGTCAAGATGGCTCCTCCATCTTCCTCTCCATGGACAGGCTTCTGCTTCCTCACTGTTTCCATTCCTACAACTTCAGTTGGCACGAGACTTTGGCCTGATGTCGGCCCTAATTCTATAAGACCTTTTCCCAAATGACTTGAGTATCCACAGTCACCCAATGGAATAGTTGGCCCTGGATCGGGTGTTTGCCCCTGGTCTAGTGACCTCACAGCCAGGGGAAGAGAGGGCAGGCACAGAATATTTATAGGGTCACCTCAACCTACCCCTTCTGCAGGCTCTAAGGGCCAAGACAGCTCTTAAAGAGAGAGGTTATGGGTGACACAGGAACCCCAAAACATAGCTCTTACAACCCATCGTTGTGCTTAGTTTCCAATGGTACTGACGTAAATCTTCATCACAATAACAGCTAGCATGTGTTGAGTGGTCGTGCTAATAACTCTATATGTCTGATGTTTTTCCAAATGCTTTTTGGTCACTTGCTCATTTTATTTTCATAACAAACCTGTGCGGTAGATATCTTTATTCTTCCCATTTTACAGGTGAGGAAACAGGGAACCAGAGAAGAAGTTCCCAAAACCAAGCAGCTAATAAATGATGGAACCAGGAATCCAGCCCAGGCATCTGACTCGGTCTTTTAGTTACTCTGCTGAGCTCCCTCTCTGGGAAAAAAAAAAATCAGAAAGTGAAATAATAACTTCAGGCAGTTAGATGCCTAGAATTTGTCAAACTGTTCTGGGTAGGCTGGTTTTTCATAAGAAGCGTCAGCCGGTATTAAAAGAGACCTGCCCGTGGTGGCAGATCCGCCCTGTAGCTTGTGTTGGAATTTCCATGCCCAGGATGGGTGTGCTCACTGGTCATTTCCAGCACTCAGCTTGGGTCCAGTGCATGGGGACCAGTCGTCACCATCCTGTCTGCCTGTGTCGTGACCCATGTCTCCCTTATCCATTGATTAATCAAAAGAAAGTCAGATCCCTTTAAGTATAACGGGTGTGACTCCCCACACCTCGGACCAGCTGTGATTTGTGCAGGTAGTTTACACCACCACCCTCCCTCACTTGTTCCGTTGCTGATTCGGTGGCCAAGAGAGCTGCTTCCTGATGACTTTTCTGCCCCTCGGGCGTTATTTCAGAATCCAGAAACCCTAACCTTTAACATTTCCCTGACGTTCATTTCAGCGAAGAAACAGCCCCCCGGATGCCCTTTCCTTTTTCTACTTTCTACATTTTTGCTCAGAATAATGTTAATGGCTCCAATCCCTTCCCCAATTCCAGTCTGTCTTCTAGAAATACTTTTCTTACTGAATCTTAGCCAATCCTTTCTATGTTTACATTTAGTCTGATTTTTTTTAAACGTAGTGGTTTTGCTACCCACGAAAATTTGGATCAAGCATCTCCTTTAACCAGCGGTCAAACGTAGGAGCCAAGACGCATATGGAGCACGTTTAGAAAGTGGTGTGATTGGGGTCGAAAGCATGTTAGGTGTGGAGGACGTGCCGGAAATAGGGGGCTGGGGCGTTTCTAGAGGTCCGGGTGTGCAGAGAGTGGCAAAGAGCAGACAGTGCAGCTGGGGTCAGGCTTTGAGTCCTGATTCCGCTTTTTTTTTTTTTTTTTTTTTTTTTGCGGTACGCGGGCCCCTCACTGCTGTGGCCTCTCCCGTCGCGGAGCACAGGCTCCGGATGCACAGGCTCAGCGGCCACGGCTCACGGGCCCAGTCGCTCTGCGGCATGTGGGATCCTCCCGGACCGGGTCACGAACCCATGTCCCCCGCATCGGCAGGCAGACTCTCAACCACTGCGCCACCAGGGAAGCCCGGGGCGCCACCAGGGAAGCCCCCCTAGCTCCGCTTCTTGCTGAACACACAACCTCACTGGATCACGAGAATCTCTTCGCGCTTCCGTTTCTTCGTCTGCAAAATAGGAAACATACGAGACTCTTTCACTGGGTTGTACTAAGAATTACGTGAGCTAAACCACGTTAAATTCTTAATAAGTACTTAGTAAGTACTTATTACTAATACTCAAAATCTGTTAGCTTATCTTTCATCCTAGGGAACCTTGAATTGAACATCCTCATTGACAGTTTCCCAGTGGAGCAAATCAGAACTGGAAATCAATGATTCAGAACTCACTGACTCACTGAGCCTAAGTTGGCTTTGTGACCCTTATACGTGTAGTAACTTTGTCAGTTAAGGATGTAAAGAAAAGTTTAAGACGTATGGCTCCTCAGCTTGAAATTCTTGACACTGTCAGAGGATGTTCCTCCAAAAGGGGCTAGGTTGGGGAGAGTTTGCAGGGAAAAATGCCAGAAAAATCCAACTACTTACAGCTTACAAAACAGTGGCAATGGTTTAGTAATTCACTCAGAAGATATCAGAGGTGCCAACCCCAATTCTGTATTATGACTGACTTTATTTTGGTGGCCTTATTTTATGTATAAACTTGCTAAGTATTCTAAGCATATAGCAAGTGCTGTCAATGCTAGTAGGTTACTTAACAGAAGAGCACCATTTTCTACGTGTGCTTTAGTTACCTAGTATTTACTATTCTACTTCTTTATACGATCTTCAAATAAAAGAGACCTGGAAACACAGTTTTCGTCTTTGGGGATGATTTTGAACACAACGGTTTCCTTTTCAGGTCAAGATGAGTTTGGAAAAAGATATTAAAATAATTCAATCTCAGTTTACTAAATTAGAACAATTTTTAATACTTCACAGGTAACATCAATAACATTCAACTTGGGAAATATTTATACTGTTTTCTATTTTCATTCCTTTTTCTAAAGAAGTTTGGCTTTTTCTTTTTCTTGTAGCTCATCTTCTAATTATTACGTGCCGTATCATGCTCTTCTGAGACTTACCAATCATTTTCAAAACAACTTCCGATGTAGCTGAGATATGAATTCATGACAGGTTTTTTTGAAACCATAAAGCAGAATTAACAATTGTTTCTGAGCAGCAGTTAATACTGGAAATGTGGAGTCAGTAATTATATAAAAGTCAAAGCTTTTAGTGAGGTCTTCCAAGTGAGATAAATTGTCTTTTGGGGTGAGTCCTGTAGGGGAGAGAAAAGTTTTCATCAATCCTCTTAGAGTCCCCAGCTGGGTCCAAAAAAGAAACTGACAAAGACTGATTAACAGGACAAAATCATGCAAATTTCTTTAATATAAATTTTACAGGACCCAGGACCCTTCATAAGGAAATGAAGACTCCAGGAAGCAGTTATTCATGTGTCTTGTCCTGCTGGGGTTGATAAGGAGAGGACAGTCGTGGAGGACAGTGACATGCTAAGGGGTACAAGGTCATCGCAGTGAACGGCTGTTGGTTTGGACTCTTCTTGGTCCCTTTGTCCTCAGGGGTAAAGGAGAGGAGAGGAGGAATCCTCTCCTCCTGGTACAAAGAGGACACCTCCCACAGGAGTGCTTTATGACCTGTTTTAGGGAAGAAGTTGGAATGGCCTTCCTGCTTCTGCTGTTCTCTCAAACTCCTTCAGCTTAAACTCTTCAGTATACCAGGTGCCATACTCTGGGGTAGCATGTCCTCAACCCCATCAGTCCCCATCCCCACCTTGGTTATGGGTATCATCCTGTCCTTCCAGACCCCCTGACCCCGGTCTGATCGCCACCCACAGTACCTCGCCAGCTCCGTGATGAGCTCGGTGGGTTCTTTGGAAATCGACTCTTCAAGCTCAAAGCCTTCCTCAGGGGACAGGTGCCTCCCTGCCTCCACCCCACACACACCGTCACCCCGTTGACCTCCCTTGTAGGGTGAGCAACTGCTATCCCAGTTTGCCTGCAACTGAAGGGTGTCCTGGGATGTGGAATTTCCAGCTAAAACCAGGACGGCTGGTCATATAGGCGAGGGGCGGTAAGGAGAGAAGTGGGGAGTGTCCCTGAGGAAAGTCCCTCACTTTCTTCTTTTAATTCTTTTTCTTCCCTCAAGTACATGAAAAAGGAAGAGAGGGTGCTTTTACTGTTCATTTATTCTCATAATGTATCGTTTTGGGGACTGATCCTCTGAACCCATTTTATAAACCATGGAAGTGTTTATTTTCATTTGATAGTAGCAGACATAGATGAAACTACCATTGAAAATTATCTTTTAGTGAAGCATTAGCAACTCTTAATAAAGGGAGTAATTTTAATGATTTTTTTTCCAGAAAAGTGTCTACATAAGTATGCCCCACATCATGGATAAGGAGGTCATGTAGCTTCCTGGGAAAAGGTGAGAAGGGAAAAGTGGCAAACTATCAACATATGTGGAGCTTTGGACATCTCCATGAGATCTCCCCAAATGGAGATCTTCACTCCAAATCTGTCAACTCAGTAAAGATGTTTACAAAAATCACTCGAGGGCTTCTCTGATGGTGCAGTGGTTGAGAGTCCGCCTGCCAATGTAGGGGACACGGGTTCGTGCCCCGGTCCGGGAAGATCCCACGTGCCGCGGAGCAGCTGGGCCCGTGAGCCATGGCCGCTGAGTCTGCGCGTCCGGAGCCTGTGCTCCGCAACGGGAGAGGCCACAACAGGGAGAGGCCCGCGTACCGCAAAAAAAAAAAAAAAAAAATCACTCGAAACAGCTGTCTTGTATCTGAATAAATTAATTAAATGCTTTATAACACAGATAGTTCTTTTGTATACTGCAATTACATTCCTAAGAGACCAACATCCATCAGAATAATCATCCAACAAATAAATAATCATCCCCTTATGCACCCAACCATTTTTTTAATTGAGCACCTACTGTGTGCCAGTTGCTCTTCCGGCATGTTCCAGCCAAAACAGCCTTGGTGCTTGGCCTCATGGAGTTTATGTGACACTAGGGTATAGAACAAAAAACAAATACCCAATAGATATATAATTAGAGCTCACAATACGGACTTTGGAGGAAAATAAACGGGAACGACAACAGGGAGAAAAAAACAGGTGGCCTTGTTGAAATCTGAAGGTGGCATCATCCAGGCAGGGGTGAAGGAGGATTCTGGGCAGAGAGCAGTTTGTGGGAGGGAGGAGCTTGCTCAGTAGTTCAAGGAACCCATGGGGGAAGCTCCAGCCCGAGCCTTGCAGACGAAGGCAAGACTCTGCTGCAGGTGACAGCCGTGGACCACACACAGCCTTGTGAGCTGAGGCAGAGACTTTACATTTTATATGAAATGTAGTGAGAAGCCAGCTATGGATTTGACAGTTTGATGCTTAGATATGTGGTTCCCTGGATGTTGGATAAAGATTACGCCATCTCTCATGGTGAAAAGAGACATGGAAAGGCAAGAGAAACGGCAGGAAGCCAAAAGAGGCTGCATCTCGGCCACGTGGTGGACCCAGGAGCGGTCCTGCAGGGTTCCCTTCAGGCAGGAGAGAATGCACAGATGGAGCACAGACGGAGTGTCTCCTTGCTCACTGTTTTGCCTTCGGGAATCCACCTTCATTCATTCCATTAACTGCGGGGGAGGATGATAAACCGCTCTGCCCCACAGAATTGTATTGGTTTGGGACCCAGAACTGGATAGAAAAAGATTAATTAATATTACTGCTGCAAGAAATTATCAGCTCGTGAAAAGCGACACTGAATTAAAAACTAACATGCTTACATTGTTTATGGGAAACATCTGTCCACAGTGTCTGCTGAGGCATGATTTCTTCCCTTTCTCTCCTTCCTCTTTGGCATCGTATCCTGGTTTTTGGAAGTCAGTATATTTTTAACTACAATGATTACTTCTGGTCATGTAGGTAGTTATGTAAGCAATGGTATCTAAGGACTCCCTAAGCCCCAAATTACATTAAAAGACAATGAGAAATATATAAGCTGCCAACAGCCCTAATGGTCCTTAGAATTTTCCATTTAATTCTTTGGGAAGGGTTGGGGGACACTTCTCATTGTGCAAATTCAAAATCCTCTTCATATAGCATCTTTAAGGGAAATATTTTTATTGAAAATATTTAGGGACAAATGATGTGCTCCAACAAGTTTCCGTGACCATAGCCACTTCTTATTTTTTAAGTTCAACAGATCATTTTTACTACTTGGTAAACGTTAAGACAGAGTCAAGCCTCCGAGGTTTCGTTTAAAAAATAAAAATCTAAGCCTCAGAAAACACTGACGCAAGGAATTAAAATCTACAAAACTGGCTAACTTTGGTCTCACAGCAGGACATTTTGTAGTAGTTTCAGTAGTACTTAGTGGTTCTTCATTAGCCATGTAGAAATGCTAAACCTTTTACAACCCAGAATTCTGTAGTTTTAATGTGTCAGATATACCTGGATTCAGTCCCACTGAGATCCTCAGATATGTCAACTATGACAGGCTTAAATTTGTTTCAGAAAATACGATTTGTTCATATCTCACTCTGGAAAACGTTTAATTTGTTTATACTACAAATCAGAGAAGCGAGTGATCTCTTATTTTATAATGACTTGTTTTTCCATGTGTCCTCCTTTGACCCCGGTGAGCTTAGAGGTTTCCACAAACAAAGACTTTTAGCCCAATGTAGCTGACAATGAGACTAACTCAGTAAGCATTTCAAATAAATTCAGTGTCTCAAAACATACGATCATTTCAGTCTAGGGAAATGATAAAATGACTTGGGAGGGAGGGAGGAGAATCTGGTTAGTTTGTACCTATTAGCAAAGAAAATATTTAAAGATCACGGTGCAAATATTGTGATTACCAACCCAACCACGCCCTGTACCTGTCATTAATATTGCATACGTTATTGCTTTCCTTAATTGAATTTTCTATGTAGGATTGCACTGCATTTATCAATTTATTACTCTAAAGCTCAACCTTTTACTCCTTCCAGCACATCTTATGTTTTTAATGTCGCATTTTAAATCTTTTTGTTTCATATATATCCCTTAACTAATTATTATAACCCTAGTTATTTTTATTACTTTTGTCTATTAACATTCATACTAGCTTTTAAGTGACTAATCTGCTACTTTATTACTGTATATTTACCTTTCCAGTGTTTTCTTGTTCCTAATTATCACCCTTGCCTTTCAGCTAAAAAAAGTCCCTTTAATATTTCTTGTAAGGCTAATTCACTGGCAGTGAACTCCTTTAGCTTTTGCTTGTCTGGAAAACTCTTTATCTCTCCTTCAATTCTGAATGATAAGTTTGCTGGGTAGAGTATTCTTGGTTGGAAGGTTTTGATTTTTTTTTCTTTCAACACTTTGAATATATCATGCCTCTCTTCTGGACTGCAAAGTTTCTGCTGAAGAGCCGCTGATAGTCTTATGGGGGTTCCTTTGTACATAAGGAATTGTTTTTCTCTTGCTGCTTTTAATATTCCCTCCTCGTCTTTAACTTTTGAATTTTTGATTGCAATGTGTCTTGCTGTGGGTCTCTTTGGGTTCATATTATCAACAACTTTCTGGACTTCCTGTATCTGGATGTCTGTTTCCTTCCCCAGGTTAAGGAAGTTTTCAGCATTCCTTCCTCACATAAAATTTCTGTTCCTTTCTCCCTCTGTTCATCTGGGAGCCCCATGATATGAATGTCCATTTGATGCTGCACCATAAGTCTCCGAATCTAACTTCACTTTTTTTCATTCTTTTTTTCTTTCTGTTGCTCTGATTGAATGAGTTCCACTGCCTTGTCTTCTAGTTGACTGATCCTTTCCTCTGCTGCATTTGGTCTGCTGTTAAATCTTTCTGGTGTATTTTTCAGTTCAATTATCGTATTCTTTAGCTCTGGGACTTCCATTTGGTACTTTCATATATTTTCCATCTCTTTGTTGAAGTTCATCCATTCTTCTCCCCAGATTGGTGAGCATCTTTCTGACCATTACCTTGAATTCTTTTTTAGGTAAATTACCTATCGCTTTCATTGAAGTATTCTCTTGAGGTTTTATATTATTCTTTTATTGGGAACATATTTCTCTGTTTCTTCATTGTACTTGGGCCTTTGTGTTGGTTTCCATACAGTAGTTGAGACAGCCACCTCTTCCAGTCTTGCAGCAGTGGCCTCGTGTAGGAGATGAACCTTGTCACTCAATCCTGCCTCAGCTGTTTGTTTTCTCTCAAACCTCTGTGATTTTCCAAGAGCCTATTACATTCTCAATCGTTCACAGTGGTTGAGGGTGTAGTAAGACCTGTCAGGTCCCTAAGGAGAGGATCTCAGCACCTAGATTCAGGCTGATTGGAAGTCAGACCCTCAGGCAGCAACTTTTTAAAGTGTGCACATATATACTGTCCTGTGGGACTGCAAGTATACTGGCCACCGGAGCCAGGAGATATGCAGGTGTCCCTGGCTGGCAATTGCAAAAACCTGGGGCTCCAGAGGGGTGCGTAAGCTCTCTTCTGATAGATACCAGCAGTCTGAAGCAAGGCAGAGGGAGGGCGGCCAGGTAGCACCCACAGCCTGCCTTCCTGAGATCCACTCTGTCAGCCACCAGATGTGCACCAAACCTGAAGCCTGCCCCTCAGGCCGAAGCACCAGGATGCCAAAGAGGCCTCCTTCACAGAAAGACTGGTGGGGGGCGGGGGCTCGGTCTGCTGTCTGTGCAGTGGCCTGCTGGGGGGTGGGGGAATGGGGAACCTGTCGAGAAACATCTCTGATGGCCACAGTTCCGTGGGACCAGGAAATGCAAGCACCCCAGCCACTAAAGCTGGGCGACCAAAGGGCATCCCATGGGTGCAGCCACAAAAACTGGGGCACCATATGTAAAAACCAGGGCCCGAGATACCCGTAAAGCTTCCCCCCAGGAGACACTGGGGCCCAGCAGAGGGAGAGGGTGAAGGTAGCACCCACCTTCTGATGTCTCAGGAAGGGACTACGGTCAGCCCCAGATGGTGTTTAATTAGAAGCCTGCCCCTCAGGCCACAGGCATGACGATTAACAAATAGGCCTCCGTGACTGGAAGACCAAGCTCCTGCGTCTGCTTCCTCCTGCTGTGCTCTGGGGGCGATAGCCATTTAAGAAACCTTGCCATTGCTTGCGGTCCTGCGGGACCCTGCTGGCTGCCAGGGCCAGGCAGTGTAGAGGTGTCTCCTGGCAGCAGCCGCAGAACTCAGGGTACCAGAGAGGAGTATGCACGCCTTTCCGGGCGCCACCAACTATGAGAGTCCCACGGGAGCAGGAAGGCAAGATCCCCTGGCCCGCAGGGCCAGACAGTCGAGAGGTGTCCCCTGGGTGGTGGCCACACCATCAGGGCACCAGGCATGTGGACGCTCTCTCGGGAGCACAGCAAAGGGACAGCAGGGGGCTGGCGCCCTCCTGTCTCCATCCCGGAGAGCAGCCGGCAGGCCCCGGGCCTTTTTTACTATCAGCAGCTGAGCCTCCTTCACTCTGAGCCCGGGCGTGATCACCTTTGAGCTGGGCCCTGGGGCCGCTGAGTCCAAGCACACAAGCCCTTTCAAAGCTGTTTTTCAAATCATTTGTCTCATGGGTCTCAGGAGCGAAGCCTCGTAGGCTTTCAGAGTTAGATGTTTTGGGGGCTCATCTCTCAGGCGCAGGTCTTAAAAGCCAAGATGCCCGATCTGGGGCTCCAACGCTTCACCCCCCAGGGAGAAGCTCCGGTCCCCAAGCCAGAGGTGTGGTTTACGGCAAAACTGTGCCCCAGTCTCTCCTACAGCCGATGTGGTTTTCTTGTCTATCGCCCAGTGTGTAGTCGTCACTCAACCAGAAGTTAGTTTTTTTAAGGAGGAAACCGTTCCATGTGTAGGTATAGGTTTCAGCACGTCCATGAGAAGAGAAGTAGGTATAGGTTTCAGCACGTCCATCATGAGTTCAGGATCTCCCTACCTGCCATCTTGAACTGGAACCTGGTGAATTTGTCTTATTTTAATTAAACATATTGATATTAATTTACAGTCATTTATAGGTGACCAATGCAGGTGTGTTTTTCCACCTATTTTTGCACTGGTTAATTCTGGACTCACAGACCTCTAGGCACTGTTCCTGATCATAACAGTTGTTCAACAAACCTTGGTTCCCATTCCTGTACCTGAGAACTTTAAAGCACCAAAGGAAGAAAAATATAACCTTGAAAATTTTAGTTCAGGGAATAAATACATGAAAAGGAGGAAGAATACAAAAATTACATGGTAAAAAATGTATACTGCTTAGAACTCTTTAAGCCACAAAATTCTTTCTATTAAATGTATATTTGAAAGGTGCTAAGAGAGTAGATCTTAAAAGTTCTCATAATAAGAAAAAAAAAATTGTTATGATGTGAGGTGATGGATGTTAACTAAACTTACTGCGGGGATCATTTTGCAATATATATGTATATCACATCATTATGTTGTATACCTTAAACTAATGCAATGTTTTACGTCAGTGGTATCTCAGTATAATTGAGGAAAAATGCAGGTAGGTAAGGTTACCTGAGAAGAAACTAAAGCTTTCATGTCAATCTTTCTAACATGCATCAAGTCCTTAGATACACAAAAGATTGCAAAATTCTTGGTTTGAGATATTCTCATTTAACCGGCTAAATCGGAAATACAACCGTGCTTTTAGGCAGTTTGCTTGGGCAAATATTTTATTGGCTGTCTCACTGAATTTAGGGAAGAAGATGATCTAAAATGTGCCCAAACATTCAATGTTATGAGAACTATATACAGTTGAAAGAACCCATGCCAAAAAAACTCGGAGAAACCTTGGAGATTCCACAGAGCATGCTTTATAACTGCTCTGTGGGTTACATTTATATTCATATCTTCTCTCCATAGGAAGAATCTTAGCATTCAGTAATTTTCTGTTCTCCTTTAACCACCTCGTTCTATAAAATTTTGAAGAAACTTCACTTAAATTAATTTTAATATCAGAGACAATAAACCGAAGGCCTGATATGTTTTAGATCTGTGGTAGCATGAGAAGCCTTCATTTTATTTTCAAATAAGCCTTAATGTAGAAAAAAGAAATTCCTAGATAGACCTAGAATAGAGATAGAGAGTAAACCCTAATGTCTGTCTACACGTGGATCAGCGAAGAAATTTAGTCTAATTGCCGTGGAAATTAGACATTAGGATGAACTGGTAATACCCCCAACAAAGTTCCCTACTCGGCAGGTTCCAATAAGGTTTTGATTTTTCGTTTATTAATTTCTTACTCAATCAACCAACATTTACTGAACATGCTGTGCCAGGCACTTTCACTCAGTTCTGGAGATAAGTGAGACTTGGTTGCTGCATTCAGAGGCTCACAGAGCATCCTAAGGTGAGCTCCCGATTCTCTGTCCTGCGTATGGGACTATAGGAGGGTCACGTGTATGTGAGTTTAGGAGGGCCGTTATGATTACATAATTCATCAGTTACGGAAGTGATTTTTTTTTTTTTTTTTTTTTTGCGTTATGCGGGCCTCTCACCGCTGTGGCCTCTCCTGTTGCAGAGCACAGGCTCCGGACCCGCAGGCTCAGCGGCCATGGCTCACGGGCCCAGCCGCTCCGCGGCATGTGGGATCTTCCCGGACCGGGGCACGAACCCGTGTCCCCTGCATCGACAGGCGTACTCTCAACCACTGCGCCACCAGGAAAGCCCAGAAGTGATATTTTAAAACCCTAATTTCATAAATGCTGACTCATAACTGAGGCTGTTTAAGTAGTTGTAAAGCAATAAACAAGTCCTTTCTCCTCCCAATGACCTGAGAAGTTTGAAGTGTAGAATGTGATGCTGAAACTGAGGTCCCTTCTGTGTTTATAGGATGTAGCTGAGGATGATGGTTGATCGAATGCCACATTGATGTGGATGCAGAGAGGAGGATAAAAGCTTGTGTCAGTTAATCAAAGGAAAGAGAAAATAAATATTCAGTGGGAGAAGACCAAAGGCACAGCGTGAACTGCCCACCCTCTCAAGCCGCCCACCTGCACAGAAAGTCACCGCCACAAAAGGCACTCTCATTTGTCTGGGTGTGAGGAAATCTCTGGCAGAGTGTCTTGTTTATTAAAATCTGGAGTATACGAGTTAAGAAACTTATCTTTTGGAGTTACGAAACCAACTCCATGTGTTTCATGAGATTTTAAACTGCAAAGCTGTCCATTTACAAACCCTGGGTGGTGCTGAATGTATATAGGATCCATTAGATTAAAACAGACATTTAATAGGACATAGGAAAATGGCTCAGGATAAGAATATGCAAAATCCGGACTTCCCTGGTGGCGCAGTGGTTGAGAGTCCGCCTGCCGATGCAGGGGACGCGGGTTCGTGCCCCGGTCCGGGAAGATCCCACATGCCGCGGAGTGGCTGGGCCCGTGAGCCATGGCCACTGAGCCTGCGCGTCCGGAGCCTGTGCTCGCAACGGGAGAGGCCACAACAGTGAGAGGCCCACGTACCACAAAAAAAAAAAGAAAGAAAGAATGTGCAAAATCCGAAGCATCAGAAATGTTCATTTCATCTAGGATAATTCAAAGTGTGCACCATTTGTTAAATATAATTTTTGACAAAGTATGAACATTGACAAAATTGTTGAGAAATGACATGAAGAAAACATTTGGTAGATATGCATATTAGACACAGCCTTGTGACAGGAAATACCAAGGGCAAGAACCACATCTGATTCTTTTTTTTAGATGAAATGTATGTAATCAACTTTCTTGTTTTTGTTTTTGTGGGTGGGGGGGGTTCCCTGAATGTCAAGAAGTTTAGTGTAAAATTTGATGCATGGTCGTAGCAGCTAGTGAACATTTGTGCTGTTCTCCTGTGCTTGCATCTGATTTTCTTATTCTGCGCTGAACTCATTTGAAAGTGTGGCCATTTTTATAAGCTGTCTTAAATCATCTTTGCAAAAAGGTGTACGCGATAAGAAAAAATACGTACCTACGTATCACAGAGTTGACAGAGTTCTTTACGTATAGTAGCATAACACATCTTTGCCACATTAAGTATTAATTTATTGGTGGAGTCATATAAAGTAAATAAAGAGAAAGAGACATCAAACAATGTACTTAAAGCAATTCAAGTTCATCTGGGAGAAGCAATAATGGTATATTTTATAACCTTACAATTTACAAAGGGAAGTTTTTCTTTAAATAGAAAATATATCAGTTATTTCCAGAAAGACTGATCCCTTGATTTGGCTTTTATGTATTTTATCCAGTCTTGGCTTTTGGAATCATCTTGAAAACAAACAGAGCATTTGAGCCATGTTTGCTGCTAACTAAGGAATGAACCATGAGGCTTTGGGTAATTTTTGGAGGTCATTACTAAAATGCAGTTAATCACCTTAGTTAAGATATACGGGCATTTTACCAAAAAAAAACTGTGCCAATGGTCCTTGAAATAAGGTTAAGTAGATCTAATTTATGTTAAACTGTAATTAACCATATGCACTACCGCATGAGAATGTTCATGCATATGTTGCTTACATTAATTGCTTTCATAAGTTAATTTCTGCCGCACACTTTTGGCTTCTGTTCGTTTGTAACTTAACAAACGTTCATATCAGCTGTGGAAGTGATTGCAGACAATAAAGTAAACCACTGGTTTACTTGTTTAAATTAAATCTGCCGTCTCAGGCTGTCTTGTGTCTTAATACATTAGAAAAGATACTTGGCAAGCAATGCTCTTGTTAATCCAGTTGTAATCACTGTTTAGTCATACCTGCTTAAGTAATAGAGTCATGAAGCTCTACATTTGTTTGCTATCTTTTTCTCTCTGTAGTTAACTGGGTGATCATTGACTGCGGTTTACTATTATTGTGGCAGAATTGATCTGTACTTTTCATACAGTCAGACATACACCTGGTCCTTATACAGAAATAGACAAACTATGTCATGCCTAATATTCTTTATTTTTGAAGTATAATTGATTTACAATGTTGTGTTAGTTTCAGGTGTACAGCAAAGTGATTCAGTTATACATATATACATATACTTTTTCAGATTCTTTTCCCATATAGGTTATTACAAAATATTGAGTATAGTTCCCTGTGCTGTGCAGTAGGTCCTTGCTGTTTATCTATTTTATATATAGTAGCATGTATATGTTAATCTCAAACTCCTAATTTATCCCTCCCCTGCCTTTCCCCTTTGGTAACCATAAGTTTGTTTTCTATGTCTGTGAGTCTGTTTCTGTTTTGTAAATAAGTTCATTTGTATCACTTTTTTAGATTCCACATATAAGCGATATCATGTGATATTTGTCTTTCTCTGTCTGACTTACTTCACTTAGTATGATCATCTCTAGGTCCATCCATGTTGCTGCAAATGGCATTATTTTATTCTTTTTATGGCTGAGTAGTATTCCATTGTATATATATGTACCACATCTTCTTTATCCATTCATCTGTCAATGGACATTTAGGTTGTTTCCATGTCTTGGCTACTGTATATAGTGCTGCTATGAACATAGGGGTGCATGTATCTTTTCAAAGTATGGTTTTCTCCAGATATATGCCCAGGAGTGGGATTGCTGGATCATATGGTAGTTCTATTTTTAGTTTTTTAAGGAACTTCCATACTGTTCTCCATAGTGGCTGCCCCAATTTATATTTGGCCCACTTTTTTTTATATTGAAGTATAGTTAATTTACAATGTCATATTAGTTTCAGGTGTACAGCAAAGTGATTCAGTTATACATACATATATCTATTCTTTTTCAGACTCTTTTCCATTACAAGATATTGAATATAGTTCCCATGGCCCAGTTTTAATTGGATACTACAGTTTGGGCTTAGAGAGGTGATTCCTATAGACAAATGACATTTTTTAAATAATAGAACTCATCTTTTATTAAAGCAAAAGTTGACTATTTTATTCCATCAGTTTGTTCCCCACAGTCTGCATCATGTTGGCTAATATACTGTGCTAATACCCTCCTACTGTAATATCTCATATAAAAACCTATGTTCTTCTTAAATGCTGTTTAAATCACCTTTGTGAAGAATCAAACTTCAGGATGTTTGGATAAAGATGGTAGATTGAATATGTGCATTCGCCTCTGATCCCTTTCTGAAATCCCAATAAAATGAGTGTAAAGAGGTTTTTAAAAGGTCCTAACTCACTAGGACACAGGAAATAAAAGAATGAACACAACACGGCTGGAAAGCATATAGGGCAAGTGGGAAATGACTGAACAAAACAGAGAGAGTGAAATCCTGAACCAGCAGTAGGGTGATTATACTACGTTGCCGAGGAAAGGTCTCCTGGAAGAGGAAGGGAGGGGCTCAAACAAAAGGCTTCTTGTAAGTTTGTTAAAGAGGCCCTTAGACCCCAGAGACACCCCCAACTCCACACGTCGAGTAGCTCACCCTCCCCCAGCCTGACAGACGCTGGAGAGGTGCAGACCATGGTGCCAGCACCCCGGGGGACGGGGGTGGGTGGATACTGTGCTGAGAACAGGCAGGGAAGGCGGTTAGCACATCCAAAACCATTTCCAAGAGGACTGCACCCCCCATCCCAACACTGCGGACGCCTTCCCTGGGGAATTTCCATAGCCTGGGAAGGAAAATTCGACTCCGTAGAGGTGACGGATAGGGGAGCAGTGCCCACGGACAGGCCCACCAGCCCACGGAGCTCCTGTCAGCTCGTAGGCTCCCTCCAGAGGATGGGACAGTGTGGGTGGAATAGGCTCTCTAAACACGGATCCTACCAAATGTGTCCCAACTCTGTTGGCAGAGGGAGAGCTGGGGCACAGAAAATGTGTGTGTGTGTGTGTGTGTGTGTGTGTGTGTGTGTGTGGTGAGAGTGCAGGGAAATGAGGAGAAAGGGAGCTACTTCCTCATCCTAGTAAGAGAAAGTCAATAGATAACGTCTGAAAAGCCAAGAAGCAGCAAAGGAGCATCTTATTTAGATTATTTTTTATCAGACTTGAAAGCAGTTGGTTTGGGAGCAGGAAATTACCTGAATCTCTCAATCACATGCATGTATCACCTTGATTTCTTTTAAGGAAGCCTAAATTTAAAATTATAAGAGGTGCTTAAATAGTTCTCATTTTAAAAGCAAACATTAAAGAAAGTAAGAAAAAGCCGCTATTCTTTCTTTACCAATTCCCAGTTTGTCCTTTATAGCTCATTTTCATATATAGCCTCTCGATTCTCATCTTAAGATCCACGTAGTACTAGGAGTTACTATGTAGAGAAGCCCCATCCTTCGTCATATCAAATATCCTACGTTAAATATAAATTATATGTGGTATAAATTTTAAGAGAATTTTTATAAATTTGCATTTTAAATTATTATTGCTTCAAGGAATTCATTTCCTATATGGTTTATTTGTTAGCATTACAGGTTTTTTGTACTTTATTTTACACTAAAACTTCTTTGTGAAATGCCTAGGAAATGTGTTTTTTTAATTCTCATGAACCAATGTATAACATTGTTTTTCCTAAGAATATGTCTGTCAGTTGACTATGATTTATATGAAACACAAATTAATTATATTGCTTTAAAACATGTTTGATCATGAAAAAACAAACGCAGTGCTACTCTGGAGTAACCATCCTCAATAAAGCAGCAAGAAGCGAAAAACCTGACTTTTTATGAGCCAATATATTTAGGAGTATGTTAAATGAAAGCCACCTTCAGATGCTCAGACTGGAAAGAATTCTGCACTGAATTTACTATGTTAAGAATTTTAAGAATTTAAGGTAAAAGGCTTAATTAGATACCTTAATACCTTGTGAGGTATTATGAAACATAATACCTTGTGAGATACATACATCTCACAAGATACATAATACCTTGTGAGGTATTATGAAAACTATAAATGCGAGTCAAAGGAAGTTAGGAGATTAACCTTTCCTGGCCAGAATATTTTATCTCTATGTCAGGTAAGTTTCTGTCATCTGTTGAAGGATGATGCCTTTGCTACTGGTCCAGGGTACTTCTAGGATGATCATCCCAGTTTGTGGGAGTGGGTGTAGGAGGGGGAATGGCAGCAGCACGCTTATCCTTCCGGAGATTCTACCTTGCCTCTGACCACATTAATGATCTTCTGTCTTGGGTCACAGGTAATTGACTCTACTTGATTATTTCAATCTAGGTCTGATGGGTTGACCAGTACTTGTCTTCTACTCCATAACTCTTAAGTGTTGAAAGTTTTCTCAAAAATAAATATATACGAAACATGCTTCAAAAACACAATGTCTAAATCAAGTGCGTTCTCTTTGTGTTACAAACTATTTCTTTCTTTAAACTGGTTGTACTGAGGTCGCACATCTCCTCCCAATAATAACAATAACTGTAGAGGATTTTACAGTTTACCTTTTCATTCACTGTTACTATAAATAAGGCATTGCTGTAATCTTTAGGCAATGTGTCTGATCTCATAGAAATTTTTCTTGAAAGAGGCAATACAAACAATAAATAAGTAAAAAAGTAAATGTATTAGATCTCCCATTAAAAAGATAATTGCAGATAGTCATAAATACTGTAAGGAATAAAGCGGGGTGTTTAGGAATAGAGTGTCAGAACGTCCTCCTTTAGTTTGAGTGATTGGGATTCTCTGAGGAGGTGACATTTGGGGACAGAGTATTCCATGCAGAGCCAGTGGAAAGGCCCTAAATAAATGATAGCAACCTGTATACAGGCAATAATGATAATGATGATAATGTGCTGGTGATGATGATGGTGGTGATGATGATGGTGAGGATGATGTGGTGGTGATGAAGATGATGGTGATGATGATGATGATGGTGAGGATGATGTGCTGGTGATGATAATGGTGATGATGATGATGATGGTGAGGATGATGTGGTGGTGATGATGGTGGTGATGACGATGATAATGGTGAGGATGATGTGATGATGGTGGTGATGATGATAATGGTGAGGATGATGTGGTGATGATGGTGGTGATGACGATGATAATGGTGAGGATGGTGTGGTGATGATGGTGGTGATGATGATGATAATGGTGAGGATGATGTGATGACGATGATAATGGTGAGGATGATGTGGTGATGATGGTGGTGATGACGATGATAATGGTGAGGATGGTGTGGTGGTGATGACGATGATAATGGTGAGGATGATGTGCCGATGATGATGGTGATGATGATGATAATGGTGAGGATGATGTGGTGGTGAGGATGATGGTGAGGAGGAGGATGGTGATGATGGTGATGGTGATAATGATAATGACAATGATAATGGTGAAGATAATGACAGTGATGATGATGATGGTGATGACAATGACAATGGTGAGGATAATGATGATGATGGTAATAGTGCTGGTGGTGGTGGTTATGGTGATGAGCTTCTTTTATAAAAGAAGCTCAACAGAACTAAATTAAATGCCATGGTCACACAATTAGTGGATGATACACGCCCAAACCACAATATTTAATAAGGATGAGATTTAGAAGGTGACCTGAATTTTGGCCTTTGGGCTGTTATTTTAGAGGAGCTCCTAGAGAATTGGCATGTCTTTACAGGGATCCCCTGTAAAGCACTCTGTCAGTACTTGCAGGAGTCAGGGAACCCATCATCTGTTGAAGGACCCTCGACTTCAGTTTGATGACCAGAACCCAGCCCCTTCCGTCTGGGTTCTCATCACCTGCCTAGCTCAGCTGTATCATCTCACTCCACCAATCAACAGGGTCACCAACTCTGAAAACTTGATTCCAAGGATCTCACTTCCTACCTTTGCAGCACTTATTTTTTTTTCCCCAATGCCATAAATCTCCAGCCCACTGGAACCTCCAATCCCGTGACCCTGACACTTTTCACCACCATCTGCACCCTTGTGTGCTCACTTCCTTCTTTTAACTAATGTAAATTCCATGTATCTTCACTATGACATTCCCTTGCAAGCCCCTCTCTCCAGAAAACCCCAAGCTTTGACTAAACCCAAATATTGGCCTCCTCTTATCCCATGTCTGAGGAACTAAACTGCCCTTGAGAAAGTCCCACAAGTTTCTGCTGGCCATTTGTCTCAACCGGGTCCTCACAACCCTGCTACGGAGACAGCGGCGTCAAACTTTCTCTCCTTTGCAGGTTTAGTTGTTTCCTTTCTATTGCAACATTCTTATCAGCAGTAAAGCGCGATTAATATCTCCTGTTAAAAATAAGAACAAAAGCAAAACAAAATAAACACCTTCGATCCCCTACCCCTGTTCACTTTCACCTCCTTGTCTGTTCCTCTTCACAGCAAAACTCCCCAAGGGAATGGTCTGCACTTGCTGCCTCCTCTCCTTAGCCTCCATTCACTCTAGTTCATTGCAGATGAGCTTCTGCCTCTGCTTTTGCCAAATTCAGAATCCTCTGTGCCCCCTGCTCTCGCCTCAGGGCAGGATTCCATGCAGATGACCAGCCTCCTAGAAACCGTCCTCTCCTGCATTCTGAGATTCCACACTCTCCTGGTTTTCTCCTCCCTCCTGGAAGGACCCTTCTCAGCCTCTTCAGTGGCTTCTCTTCTCTAACTGTCTTCTACACTTGGGATTGTCCCAGGACTCTGCATGGGGCCACCTTTAGTTTCAAATTTCCCATGGATGCTGTGTCTTCAAATCCCATCTCTAGGAGGATAACGCCCGTCTTTTATTGGCTGCCGTATCTCTCGCCTGATCTCCAGGCTCACACAACTAGAAGGCTCCTTGACATTTCCACTTATGTGTCTGAGGGTCACCTTGAACTTAGCGCAGGCACAGAACTCTTGATGTCACCCCCAAAACGGTGATGCCTCTTCTAGAGATGCACGTCTCAGTAACTGGCGCTTTCCACTCAGTTGCTTATACTGACAAAAGCAAGCATTCTGATTCTTCCCGTTTCCTTGTTTCACAACCAGTTTATCAGCAAGTCTTGTCCATTCTCCTCAAATATTTCGCATCTGTCCCTTTCTCCAACTCTCTTACTTCTCCCCTCCCCCACTGCCATTACAAGCTCCCATCTTGTTAGCCTGGGTTATATTTTTTCATTTATTTTATTGAAGTAGAGTAGATTCACAATATTGTGTTAATTTCTGCTGTACAGCAAAGTGGCTCAGTTATACCTATATACATTCTTTTTCATATGCTTTTCCACTATGGTTTATTATAGGATATTGAATATAGTTCCCTGTGCTACAGAGTAGGACCTTGCTGTTTATCCATCCTATACATACTAGTTTGCATCTGCTAATCCCAACCTCCCAATCCATCCCTTCCCCACCCACCTTCCCCTTGGCAACCCAAAGTCTGTTCTCTATGTCTGAGTCTCTTTCTGTTTAGTATCTAGAATCACTTGTATTATTTTTTAGATTCCATATATTAAGTGATATCATGTGATATTTATCTTTCTCTGTCTGACTCACTTCATTCTTTTTTATGCCTGAGTAACACCCCATTGTATGTATGTACCACATCTTCTTTATCTATTCATCTGTCAACGGACACTTAGGTTATTTCCATGTCTTGTTAGCCTGGGTTTTTGCAATAGCTTACTAATGACTCCCCTGCTTCCAAGGCTGCACCCTATAATCCAATCTCCAAACGGCAGTCAAAATAACCTGTGTTAAAAGTGTAAATCAGATTATGGCTCTGTTTTGTTTAAAACCCTCCTTAATTTCTTTTGCCCTTAAAATAAAATTCCAGCTTCTCAGCGTGGTGGCCCCTGACTATTTCTTCATATTCCTCCACCACTTTTTCTCCCCTCACTGCTTTCCGGCTGCCTCATCTTCCTGTTCCTCAAACACATTAAGTTTGTTTCTGCCCCAGGGCCTTTGTACTTGCTGATCCCTCCACAGGGAGGGCCCTTCCCTACTTGCTGCTCTGAGAACCGTCTTCTCCATTCAGGTCTTAACTCAAATATCCCCTCCATACAGAGGATTCCCCTGACGGTCTGATCTAAAATAACTTCCCCAGGCACTCTCTGTCCCGTTGCCCTTTTTTTCCCCTCAGTTGTGCATGTCGCTACTCAGGAATTCTCACTCACTCATTGATTTTCTGGTGCATGATTTGCCTCCTCACTAAAATGCAAGCTCCAAAAGGCCAGGGAACCTGTCTGACTTATTCTGGCTTTAGTCCCAGAGCACGGAGAAATGCTTGGTTCATAGCTGACATTCAGTAAATATTTTTTGTAAAATGAATCAATGAATGAAAGAGTAGACATTTCAACTTTAACCATAAATTTAACTCAGAAATCTACCTGAGGGGTTTTCCTAGGATAAGAGAAAGTACCATGTTGTACTAAATGAGTCACGTGCACAATTTTGAACTGATAAATGTATCATTTTTCCAACCTCTCACAACTGATATTTCAACCATGGAAGATATTATATTTTTATTATAATTTATAAAATATATAAAGTATATATAATTCAGTCAAATATATAATCTGGTTTTTAATTAATAAATCTACATAACTCATTAAATTATAAATTCTGTAGCAAATTCTTAGCTTTGGTCAAAACCGCCTTCTTGCCTCTCGGCTGCTGGACTTCAACTCCTACATGTTATTTAATCTCTCTAGACCTTAATTTCCTCATCCTTGGACTTGGTGACTTCCAGCTTTCAAATTCTCTGACTCTGTCTTAACATTACCATCCTACAGATGTGTTCACGTGTTTGCTTGTCTCCGTAATTTCACCACATTTTCTTTCTTTTTGTTTTTGAAGTTTTGAATTTTATTTTATTTACTTTTTTATACAGCAGGTTCTTATTAATTATCCATTTTATACATATTAGTGTATACATGTCAATCCCAATCTCCCAATTCATCCCACCACACCACACTCCCCAGCCACTTCCCCCCTCAGTGTCCATATGTTTGTTCTCTACATCTGTGTCTCTATTTCTGCCCTGCAAACCGGTTCATCTATACCATTTTTCTAGGTTCCACATATATGCATTAATATACGATATTTGTTTTTCTCCTTCTGACTTACTTCACTCTGTATGACAGTCTCTAGATCCATCCATGTCTCTGCAAATGACCCAATTTCGTTCCTTTTTATGGCTGAGTAAAACTTCATTGTATATGTGTACCACATCTTCTTTATCCATTCGTCAGTCGATGGGCATTTAGGTTGCTTCCATGACCTGGCTATTGTAAATAGTGCTGCAATAAACATTGGGGTGCATGTGTCTTTTTGAATTATGGTTTTATCTGGGTATATGCCCAGCAGTGGGATTGCTGGGTCATATGGTAATTCTATTTTTAGTTTTTTAAGGAAGCCCCATATTGTTCTCCATAGTGGCTGTATCAAATTACATTCCCACCAACAGTGCAAGAGGGTTCCCTTTTCTCCACACCCTCTCCAGCATTTGTTGTTCGTAGATTTTCTGATGATGCCCATTCTAACTGGTGTGAGGTGATAACTCACTGTAGTTTTGATTTGCGTATCTCTAATGATTAGTGATGTTGAGCAGCTTTTCATGTGCTTCTTGGCCATCTGTATGTCTTCTTTGGAGAAATGTCTATTTAGGTCTTCTGCCCATTTTTTGATTGGGTTGTTTGTTTTTGTAATATTGAGCTGCATAAGCTGTTTATATATTCTGGAAATTAATCATTTTTCCGTTGATTCATTTGCAAATATTTTCTCCCATTCTGAGGGTTGTCTTTTCATCTTGTTTTTTTCCATTGCTTTGCAAAAGCTTTTAAGTTTCATTAGGTCCCATTTGTTTATTTTCATTTTTATTTCCATTACTCTAGGAGGTGGATCAAAAAAGATCTTGCTGTGATTTATGTCAAAGAGTGTTCTTCCTATGTTTTCCTCTAGGAGTTTTATAGTGTCCAGTCTTACATTTAAGTCTCTAATCCATTTTGAGTTTATTTTTGTATATGGTGTTAGGGAGTGTTCTAATTTCATTCCTTTACATGTAGCTGTCCAGTTTTCCCAGCACCACTTATTGAAGACACTGTCTTTTCTCCATTGTATATCCTGGCCTCTTTGGTCATAGATTAGTTGACCATCGGTGTGTGGGTTTATCTCTGGGCTTTCTCTCCTGTTCCATTGATCTATACTTCTATTTTTGTGCCAGTACCATATTGTCTTGATTGCTGTAGCTTTGTAGTATAGTCTGAAGTCAGGGAATCTGACTCCTCCAGCTCCATTTTTATCCCTCACGACTGCCTTGGCTATTCGGGGTCTTTTGTGTCTCCATACAAATCTTAAGTTTTTTTTCTAGTTCTGTAAAAAAATGCCATTGGTAATTTGATAGGGATTGCCTTGAATCTGTAGATTGCTCTGGGTAGTATAGTGTAGATTGCAGTATTGATTCTTCCAATCCAAGAACATGGTATCTCTCTCCATCTGTTTATATCATCTTTAATTTCTTTCATCAGTGTCTTATTGTTTTCTGCATTCAGGTCTTTTGTCTCCCTGGGTAGGTTTATTCCTAGGTATTTTATTCTTTTTGTTGCAAAGGTAAATGGCAGTGTTTCCTTAATTTCTCTTTCAGATTTTTCATCGTTAATGTATAGGAATGCAAGAGATTTCTGTGCATTAATCTTGTATCCTGCAACTTTACCAAATTCATTGATTAGCTCTAGTAGTTTTCTGGTGACATCTTTAGGACTCTATGTATACTATCATGTCATCTGCAAACAGTGAAGGCTTCACTTCTTCTTTTCTAATTTGTATTCCCTTTATTTCTTTTTCTTCTCCGACTGCCATGGCTAGGACTTCCAAAAATATGTTGAATAATAGTGGTGAGAGTGGACATCCTTGTCTTGTTCCTGATCTTAGAGGAAATGCTTTCAGTTTTTCACCATTGAGAATGATGCTTGCTGTGGGTTTGTCATATATGGCCTTTATTATGTTGAGGTAGCTTCCCTCTATGCCCAACTTCTCGATAGTTTTTATCATAAATGCGTGTTGAATTTTGTCAAAAGCTTTTTCTGCATCTATTGAGATGATCATATAGTTTTTATTCTTCAATTTGTTAATATGGTGTATCACATTGATTGATTTGTGTATATTGAAGAATCCTTGCATCCCTGGGGTAAATCCCACTTGATCATGGTGTATGATCCTTTTAATGTGCTGTTGGATTCTGTTTGTTAGTATTTTGTTGAGGATATTTGCAACTATATTCATCTGTGATATTGGTGTGTAATTTTCTTTCTTTGTAGTATCTTTGTCTGGTTTTGGTGTCAGGGTGATGGTGGCCTCATAGAATGAGTTTGGGAGTGTTCCTTCCTCTGCAGTTTTTGGAAGAGTTTGAGAAGGATGGGTGTTAGCTCTTCTCTAAATGTTTGATAGAATTCACCTGTGACGCCATCGGGTCCTGGACTTCTGTTTGTTGGAAGATTTTTAATCACAGTTTCAATTTCATTACTTGTGATTGGTCTGTTCATATTTTCTATTTCTTCCTGGTTCAGTCTTGGAAGCTGATACCTTTCTAAGGATTTGTCCATTTCTTCCAGGTTGTCCATTTTATTGGCATAGAGTTGCTTGTAGTAGTCTCTTAGAATGCTTTGTATTTCTGTGGTGTCTGTTGTAACTTCTCCTTTTTCATTTCTAATTTTATTGATTTGAGTCCTCTCTCTCTTTTTCTTGATGAGTCGGGTAATGATTTATCAATATTGTTTATCTTCTCAAAGAACCAGCTTTTAGGTTATTTTCTCTACACTTTCAATTGTGCATTTTGCATAATTAGGATAAAACTGTAGCTGTAACTGGGGCTGTGAAATGTCCTCCGAGGAGCTGAGAGCACACACAAAATCAGCCAGCTCATAAGAATAACTATTCATGTTAGTAAAGTATACAGATAAGCTGGGATTTTAAGAGAGTGAGGTAAAATTTTATTGTAGTAATTTGTCATAATGCTCTACAATGGGGGATATAGGGGTTCAGGTGTCCAGAGAAGCTCACCCTCCCCTCGTTTTGGGGGATATTCAGGCAGCAGGACTTGAAGGTCCTGGGAGATCATCTGTGAGCCCAGGAGACATTCAGCCGTCATGTGAAGCCTGAGGCTCTTGGGGCAAGGAGCTATGTCATCCTTTGCTTGAATCACCTAGGATCTGCCCTGAGGGACAGGAGAGCAAACCTCTACAGGCAGGCAGCAGGCAGACCACATTTAAAGGAAGTTATGCTTGTTTCTGGCACAGAATCATGCATCTGTAAAATACAGCACGCAGGAAAAGAAGATAATTTTGATCAAGTTTAAAAAGTATGTTTTAACGAAAAGCAATTTCCTTTTCTTTTGTACACCATTTCATCATTCTTTCCCACGTCACTGTGGTGGTAAAGGCAGAGGTGAGCCTCTTTGCCCAAAATGAAGGGCAAGGTTGGACTGCCAGCCACCCAAAGGGTCCCAGGGGCATGGGGTGAAGAGGGGGGCTGTGCACACTTGAATTAGCCAAATGACAGAAGAAGTGTGTGTTGTTAGAAACCCTAAATAATTTCTTCCATTCTCCATGTTATTTTGCCCTCGTAAACCTCATTTTAAGGTAAAAATATTTTTTGCTGTTGTACTACTTCAAACAAATTCAAGGTTAAAAATAGTGAGAGTTTTTCTTTTAAGTAAAATTCCAAATATATTTATGTAGAAGCCAAGTTTTCTCAATATTCTGTCACCCCTTTTGACGGGGATGGAGTGAACACTGGCTGTGGAGTCAAAGGCACAGCATTGTCACCTGCAGCAGGTGATGGGACCACACCATTCATCCTCTCTAGATCTATCGTCCTCAGAAAACGCCACCCTGCGCTGACCACTTCCCGAGTTGTTCTGATAAAGTGTGAGTCCATATTCAAGTACTTGGTGGACAAACAAAAAGTTCGATTTCCTTGGCAAAAAGTGCCCTGTCCCGAGGACCCCGATGATAAGTTCATAAGACCTTGATCGAACAAACTTTTATTGAGCTCCTAGTAGGCGCCCAGCGTTTCCTCAGGCACTGGACTTTAAGAACGAACTGGGCAGAGAGAGGATTCGTGGTTGTGGGACAGTGGGTGGGGTGGGCGTGGAGACCCTTGAGTGTGATGG
Source organism: Lagenorhynchus albirostris (assembly GCF_949774975.1). NCBI lineage: Eukaryota > Metazoa > Chordata > Mammalia > Artiodactyla > Delphinidae > Lagenorhynchus > Lagenorhynchus albirostris. Next base: position 78,998,473 of record NC_083106.1, on the reverse strand, counting down.
AAGTGATCTGAAATAAGATTGTGATGATGGTTACACAATTCTGTAAAGGTGCTAATAATTGTAGAATTGCATTTACAACATCACAGAACAGGCGGAACAGAAGGGCCTGGGCGAGTGACAACCCCAGACGCACCCCGGCCAGGAGCTCTGCTCCACTTGGAAGGAGGAGGCGGGATTCCAGGCGGCACTGTCTGTATCCAGAGACACGTTTCTGCCTTAGGAATATGGAAAGGACTCCCTTGCTCTGGGTTTGAAGTTGGATCCCAGGTCTTCCAAGTTTTCTTGTATTTCCAGCAGTTGTCCTAGTTTAACTCCTTTGCCCCCGATCTCCTTTTCCACTTAGACGAGTGCCCCTTAGAGAGAGAGCTCTCTGCAGTGTCCGCTCCTGAACAGCCCCCGGGTGTCATGTCCTTCCAGCCTGAGCCGCCCACGCCATGCGGAGGAGGCCCACAGGTGCTCGCTGACCAGGTCGTGTGTTCCCTCATCTGCCCAACAAGCATTTACTAGGCTTTCTTACCCAGTGAAAGTTGATGAAATCCTATACAGTCAGGTGATGACTCTGGCACTAAACCATATGAGCCCGTGGACATCTCCCAGCTGAGCCCCTTGTGCTTGGGCCCCAGCAACTCCATCAGCACAAGCTCCCTTAGTAGAGAGAGGTGGGCCTTTCTTTGTACTCACTTCTGCAGAAATGACTAAAAAGAGTAAAAGCAACAGTCATTTACTTACTGGTTTTCTCAAGTTTGTAACTAAATGTGAGGGCAGTTCGTGAAAAATGTTTATCGTCCGTGGTATCTTTCTCTCTGGGTCATTTTAAGGTTTGAAAGAAGTATTCATTCTTCTTAAACTGTCCTCTGGGCCTCAGTTTTCTCTATTATAAAATCAGGGGGGTGGATTCATGACCTCCGTGGATTTAAATCCTCTTTGACACTCTGAAACATACCCCAAGATTCAGCCCTTAGCTTCGTGAGGAGAAGTGCAGGTTTGAAGAAGAACCATGTGGGCCTGACTTTCCCCCAAAACAAGGCTTAACAACTCCCTCACCTAGCAGAAGACCCCTGTTATCCGGCAGAATTATTTGCGCGTTATTATTGAAATGGTTATCATTTCAGTCAAATTATTCAAGTTTCAGCAAGAACGATTTCTTTGCCCAGCCCTGTCTGTTTCCATGTCCAGGAGGGGGTCATGCAGTCTGGCCGGAATCTCGTCTGACCACAGCGTGTGTCCATCCCTCGCCGACCCCTGGGGCCGTAGTGTTCACGTCCACTCCTTGGTGGCGTGGTCCTTGGGCCACTGGGAAGACAGGCCAGGCGTGACCAGGTGTGACCAGGACTCTGTGACACTTCCATCTGTCAGGCGGCACCCGCAGAGGGGGGCAGTGTGGACGTCCAGCTAAACCCTTTGGGCCAGAGACATAGACACTGAGACAAGTCACGCGTCTGCTGCACACGAAGGGGCAGTCGGAGACCGTGATCAGCACATGTGCTCTGAGTCTGTTCTTCCAGGGTTGGAGTCGTGGCTTCTGTGACTCTCAGCCTTGGTAAATGGGAATAATAACAGGGCTGTTTGTGGGATGAAAGGAGGTAGTCTGTGCAAAGTTTTCAGTAAAGTACCTGGCACGTGATAAACACTCTGTGATAGTTATCTGTGTTGTACCTGCATGTGGAGAAAACTTAAAATCAAGCCACAGAGAAAAGGACATTTTGATGGGCAAAGAAAACGCGGTCTTACGCGAAGGGCACTGGCGTTGGGTGGGGTCTTACAGAGCGAGATTCTGTTTTGTATGGTTGTCATGAGGCCAAACTGAGATGCTTCTCAAGTGACTAGACTAAGGTAGGTCTCCTAAGTACTGGTTCCTGTCCCCTACCCTATATCTTTAATTGCATTCCCTTTACTTTCTTTTCTTTCTTTGTATTTCCTTTCTTTGTGTCCTGTCTCCCTCCCTTCATTTGTTCTCTTCTCTTTGCAGTGATGCACTGGAAAGATTTTGGGGAAAATATCACAGTATCTAGCAAAAAGTCACTTTGCCTTGCTGATAACCAAACAGTATCTTGTGACTTATTTCTAAATAAGTTTCTTTTCCACTTACAGAATCATTCATTTTAAAATATATATATTCATTCACTAATTGACCTGGAGTATTAAAATTAAACTGATTTCTCTTGTTCTACATAAACCTGTGCTAAGATAATTATCAATAATTACCCCCCACATCGCCAAATATTCATCGAGGATTTTACAGACATGGAGCCTCTCTTGACACCTCAGCTCCGTAGCTGTCAGGTAGACATCCAGAAGAGGCTGAAAAATCTATTTCACAGATAAAAAAATTAAAGAGATTGACAGATAATACAGTTAAAGAAATCATAACCTCAGTTGCAGAGAGATCCTGCTTTCGGTATACTAATTGCCTTCTAACTTTTCAGATTATTGGGGGAAATTTTGAATAGAGATTTGAAGCTTCAGAAGTACCCCTGAGTTTTCCAAGTAGAAAGACAGGTTTCTTTAATTTTTCCTCGAATGTTCACTGTGCTTCTGCAGGGGCTCCCAGGTGACGTGGAACATGCACAGCAGAGGCAGCATGTAGCCCTGAAACGACCACTTAAATCAGCCAAAAAGCTCATCACTTCGGCCTTGGCCTGCCTTGCTGTGTGGACGCGTATCTGGCTGATTTCAGGAAGGAAAATCGTTGTCATTTTTAATGGAAAATAACCTTTTTGAAGCTTCAGTCTTTCTCTTTATAAATAATGTGTTTGATGCCAGGTTTCACAGGCTGCTTAAACTTACAAGGTTAAACTACTCTAAAAGGAGATCTGGAAATTAGATCATCTATATTTTTTATCTTTTTCATAATCATACCATGGGTGCAACCCAAGGGGCAACACGACATTTAGACAAACACAATATCTTCTCCTTCAATCTTAAATATACTCTGCATTGTTAGTAATGTATGTTACTGTTCCACATTTTTTTTTTTTTAGTAAAACTGTGGTTCGGTTGTTTTCAAAAGCACCAGTCCCTTACACAGTCACTGAAAGATAACCTGCCCCTCCTTGTGTCGTATGGAATCTGCCTGAATACAACCTAAACTACAGTAGAGACGTGGATGGATCTAGAGAGTGTCGTACAGAGTGAAGTAAGTCAGAAAGAGTAAAACAAATATCGTATATTAACGCATGTATGTGGAACGTAGAAAAATGGTACAGATGAACCGGTTTGCAGGGCAGAAGTTGAGACACAGATGTAGAGAACAAACGTATGGACACCAAAGGGGGAAAGCGGTGGGAGTGGGGTGGTGGTGGTGCTGTGCTGAACTGGGCAATTGGGATTGACATGTATACACTGATGTGTATAAAATGGATGACTAATAAGAAGCTGCAGTATAAAAATACAAACAAACAAAGAGAAAAACCAACTGATACTAAACTTTCTTTGGGTTATTTGTATGGAAATATGTTAATATAAATGTTTCAGACATTACATGAAATTTCTAAAAATCTTATATGTTCTGGTATAATGTAATAAGTCATAATTCTAGTTATTACTTTAAAATGTATATCTCAGAAATAACTAAATTTCCTTGTCAATTGCATTATTATGAACTTTCATCAAATCTTTAACCATGGTCATTAAAAAAAAAAAAGTGTGTTTCAGTTGTTTTCAAAAGCACCAGTCGCTTACACAGTCACTGAACGATAACCTGCCCCTCCTTGTGCCATGTGGAATCTGCCTGAATACGACCTAAACTACAGTTCTTGTGGGGAATCCATCGCCTCAGGTGGGAATGAACATTGAGGGATTTTTAGTGTCAAGTGAATACAAAGCTGGTCTCACCGAGATAAGGTTTATTTTCAGTTACTGCCAATTTTTGAAGACTAAATTACAGAAAACAGCAATCATTTCCTAGTGTGCTGGCTCTTAAGTTAATCAGGCAACTGTTAACTCTAGCATGTTTTTATTAATAACCTACAGAAACACTTGTACTTATTTATCAGAAATCTTCAGAATGATATGCTAGTCAAGGAGTGTCAAAGTATCATTTGAAAATTATTGAATAAATTCTAGGAACAGTTTACTACTCAGAATGAACTTACTACATTTTCAGTACATTCATTTGGGGCGATGCTTTAGCATAAAGGTTAAGGGCACAAGCTCTAGCATGAGACTAGCTGCTTCCAACGTTCGTTTCGATACCTACCAGCTCTGTGATCCTGAGCAAGGTACTTCTCCGTGCCTCTGTTTCCTCCTTTGTAAAATGGGGCTGATAACAATACACAATGATTGCTAGCATTTACACAGCTCCTTCTTTGTGCCAGGCACTGCTCTGTGCAAGTGAGAGAGACAGACAGACAGACAGACAGGAAAAGAGAGAGAGGCAGAGAGAGACAGAGAGCTGGTGGATACGTAGCACATGCCTCAGACTGGTCTGAGATCAGTCATGCACGTAATCTTCACAACAACCATATGAAGTAAGCGCTATTATTTTCTTCTTTTCACAGCTAAGAAAACTGAGAAACCGAGAAGTAATGCAATTTGCCCAGAGGCAGCTTAGTACCAGGGTCTGGACTTAGACCCAGGCTGTCTACCCTCGAAGTCTGTCCTCAGCCACTACCCTACAATGCCTGATGCACACATCAGTATAGGGCTATTACTTCATGAGATGACATACATTATATAAACCACTTAGACTGGTGTGGTTCTAGTAAACATTAAGTGAGCGCTAATTACTATTATTGGTTTCTAAAAATTATAAACCTTATTTTACTATATGTAGTCTCTTTTATTGCATTAAATATATCAAAGTCCACTCAAATTTTATTTTTTTTACACCGTAGTTAGCTATGTTTTTAGGATTTGGTAAGGTTATCTTGAGGTCAACATATACTAAAAGGCATCAAACATTTCTTGTTTCTATAATTTCATACATCAAAGTGTGAAACAGTCAAGGTCAATTTTTTAAAATCATTCATTCATTTTTTTTCTACCAATAATTGTTTGTGCAATAAGGCACCTACTATATGCCTGGCAATATTCCGGTACCTATTTTAGGGCATTCAGCAGAGAACAAGACAGTGAGGGTCCTGGCTGTCACAGAGCTTACCTCACTTTGTCCTTGACTCAATTCCAACTAGAACCTTTAATTCTGGGAAGCAGCACCTCAACTAAAACTGAAATCTCCCATGGTTAAGCATTTGGGACTTTAGCAGAGTAATGCATCACACAGGCCACAGGCCGCTGTGTCACAGGCTTTTCCCCCATGCACTTAAGAAAAGGCATTAAAGATTCCACCTATAAGTGATATCATATGATATTTGTCCTTCTCTGTCTGACTTACATCACTCAGTATGACAATCTCTAGGTCCGTCCATGTTGCTGCAAATAGCATTATTTCATTCTTTTTTATGGCTGAGTAATATTCCATTGTGTATATTACCACATCTTCTTTATCCATTCCTCTGTAGATGAACACTTAGGTTGCTTCCATGTCCTGGCTATTGTAAATACTGCTACAATGAACATTGGGGTGCCTGTATCTTTTCAAATTATGGATTCCTCTGGGTATATGCCCAGGAGTGGGATTGCCGGATCATACGGTAGTTCTATTTTTAGTTTTTTAAGGAGCGTCCATACTGTTCTCTATAGTGACTGTATCTATTTACATTCCCACCAACAGTGCAAGAGGGTTCCCTTTTCTCCACACCCTCTCCAGCATTTATTGTTTGTAGATTTTTTGATGATGGCCATTCTGCCCTGTGTGAGGTGATACTTCATTGCAGTTTTGATTTCGCTTATATGTGCAATCTAAACAAATGGTACAAATGAACTTAGTTACAAAACAGAAATAGAGTCACAGATATAGAAAACAAACTTACAGTTACCAGGGGCAGGGTGGGGAGTGAGGGAACACTGCTCAATACTCTGTAATGACCTCAAGAATCTAAAAAAGAGTGAATGTATGTACATGTATAACTGAATCATTCTGCTGTACACCTGAAACTAACACAACATTGTAAATCTACTGTACTCCAGTAAAATTTTTCTTAAAAAAAGGAAAGAAAAGGCATTTCAGGATCTCTGAGAACCTCATCCACAGGGGGAGAACGCACTGGCCGTGTTTCTCTCCGGCAGCCATGAGCGGGTGGCTCACAGGTTGGCCCTTTCTTCCCATCACTGCTGGAGAAAAGCCATCAGAGTTCGAAAACAGAAGCTGAGGGTTTCAAAGTCCTGAGAACAGAATTTGAGGCTCATCTTGTTCCCTTATGTTGTTTCCCTCCTGCACTTAGTTTTTTTGTTTTTTATTTTTCCATATTCTGCTACCATCAATTTCGTGTGAAATGATTACTTATATTAGTGAAGTAGTGAAGGCTTATCATATCAGATGATGTCCTTTGACTATACAAGGAAAAACAACTCATTATTATAACAATATTATTATTCAAGGTACTTCTTTAGTCATTTTATATTTGGAGGGAAATTAATGAGCTTATAGGAAATTTAATCCCCTAAAAATTTAAGGGAGGAACATGAGTGTTTCTTTATTCTGAAGTTCTGATGATCTATTCTTAAGATATGACAGGGGAGAAAGGAAGCTTATGCACATTGAGTACTCAGAAATTTAACATAATACATAATAATCTCCTTTAACTGTCACAACAACTCTGGAAGTAAGTACATTTAATCCTCATTTAACCACATGAAAATAGAGATTCAGGAAAGCCATGGATCTGTCCAAGTTCACTGCAGTAGCAGAATCAGGCTTAGACCCGCGGTATCCAAAGGCCAGGTCTCTTCTGTGAAATCACAGTATTTCACTTGAGCAGAGATCATACCTATGATTACAAGACCAGTGCCGTGCAAAGGAGAAAGAGGTTCTGAACTGTCTTTTATGGTGTCATATATATCACATCAATATTAGCAGGAAGAATCATCTCTACATGCTTGCATGTGATCCCTCAAAACAACTCTGAGTTAATAGCTATCCACAACCATTTTAAGTCAGTTAATGAAGTGCTACCTTTTTAACAAATCACCTGATGATCCATTAAAAGGAATACAAGTAATGTAATTGGCATAGATGAGACGAGCACGTTTCCCGTTCATGTTATGATGCACCTTTTAAAGTCAACATCATCATCCTCAAATAATATTTCACTGTAATTCCTAGAAGAGCAGAGTTTGGACTGGAAAACATAACTGAGATACAAGCAAAGCAAGACTTGTTGCTTATTTAATAGGTCATGAGCCATTTTAACTTCAATAGAAATGTACTGATTTGGAAGATTTTTGTATCCATTTGTAGAAAGAGTTGGAAACACATCAAAAGGCTACAGAGATCTCGTATGACTTTGAATTTAGCTAGTCCTTCTAAGAAACCAAACACATTTGTTTTTTCCTTACCTAAATGTCTATAAAATTTAATTGGCAAAGCAAGGAGAAAAGGAAATAAGTATGGACTTGTTGATTGGCAAAGTGTTTGATCTTGCTGTTAATTATATTTCAATTCTAGAACTACTTGCATATGGAAATCTTAAAGTATCTAAAATATATTTGTCTCACTTACAACATATGGAGGAGGAAGTTTCCCTTCCCTTTTTCTCCACGTGAACATGAAGCACGGCCAGGTTTATCCAAAGCCCCGTGGTGAGCTGTGTCACCACGCCCAGTGTCTAGACTTGGAGCCTGGTGTGGCCTGGTGGCCTCAGTCAGGCAGGGTTTCATGACTCTTCGTATCCCTGGGTTATGCACTTTGCTTTCCCACCAGTGATTATTTTAACAATATCCCCAGATGACAAACATCCACAATAGCCTTTGAACCTCAGTAACTGCAACATATCAGTGAGCTGCCAGGGCCTTGTACATAGGTCCTCATGGATCCTAATTGATAATGATGATGTCCAGAGAAAAAAGGTAAAATTTTGAAACTAATAAATATACTCCATTGGATAAGTATTTCTCCTGAGCTTTGAACGTGAAATATGAGTAGTTTCACACTGCAAATCTGAGGTCAGGCACTTTTTAATTTACTCTTTTGACCCTAAGTTGGGAGGGAAAGTTTGGAGCATCTAAAGCTGTCATCATCATCAAATAATATTTATTACACACTGTGTTTCATAGTAGAACTGCAGGGTTTGGCCTGGTAAACGTTAACTGAGATACAAGACTTCTTGTGTGTTTAATAGGTCATGAACCTATTCTGTACTGATTTGGGGTGTCCAAGGTCAGGGGAGTGTCTCTAATGAAACACCAATGAAAGTACTAAAGAGTTTCTCAGTCTTAGTATAAAATCCTAATAGATACAATTGCGCCTCATCCAGAAACGTTATCTGTTTATCTGTCTGTACTTCTAAAAGCAAAAAATGTGATGTATCTTATAAAGAGGCCACATGGCATAGGTCTCTATCAGTCTATCAGTCTGTCTATCTGTAATAGCCACATTTGTTTGTCAAATATTAAATAACGAGATTTCTCATTGGACCTTCAGAGGACAGGTCTACTTGGAAAGTTATACAGATTAGTCGCAGGGAGATAGTTTGTAGTTAATTTTGTCTCACAGTATAATTCTTTAACTAGAACTTTGGCTTCTTTACAATTTAGATACGGTAAAAATATAAACAACCGGTTTTTACAAGCTTCATAAAAGTCCTGAGGGTCCAATTATATGATGTTATAAAGAGGTACCAACATGCTGGGGTTTTCCCAGAACATCAAAAAAATCAATTAATTTCAAATCATTAGTTTAAAAAGCAATGATCAACTTTCCCCTCTATATCAGGGTCAAATCTCATGGTGATCAGATCCTTAATTTAAAAAAATTGTTGGACTGAACTTCGATTGCCAATACCACACATTTGAAGGAAAATTGTTAAGGTTCCTTGAGGTCATTCTTATGAGATTAAAAAGACAAAAATGGATTGACTTCACAAACAGCCAGGACCTTTCTAAAACCAGCTGGCTTATGAATTCAACTGACCTGTCGTTACCATACTTCACAGTCAAGAATCATGAGAACAGCTTGTTCTGAATCCGCTGGCTGCCTACCCACAGGGCAAGAGCAGAGAGCGGCTTCTCTGATTAGCATATAAATGGTGTTTGATTAGGTTTTGGCTTCCTTTCTGACGCGGAAGGAAAAACCCTTTTTTCTCTTTAATGGATTTATAGTCAGTACCAATTTTTCCTCTCAAGGTATGTATTAGGAGAAAAGAGAAAGTGGAGATTAATTTTATATTTTCCTTATACCCTTGCCAGTTACTAAGATTCTCAGTTATCTTAAGGCTGCATCTACCCCCAAGTAATGTATGTTTTTATATTTATGAAAAATATTCCCTTAAGTTATTGTCTATATATGTTTCAGTATTTAGGTTACTTACACTAATAGATGAACACATGCTAACAGTTCATTTTAGTTTTCTTTAAATAGATTCAGAAAAGACCTGAAAGGGCCTAAGTTTTATCAAGAGAAGATGAAGAGTTTATATGCAGTTACTGTAATAATCAATGTTAACAATGTTATCTTCTTGAAATTCCGTAGGAGGGAATGATAGCAGATATGTGGACCTAAGGAAGTTTTCAACAGCAAACAAATGCACGTACACAGTCTCATTCAAATCACTACCCCCCTCACCACTTTTCTATTTTACTACTTTTTTACTCTTTTCTCCTTCGTGTTGCTAAACGGATCAGAATTGCTCCTTGGCAGTGTTTGTATTTACTTATATCGACTCAGGAAAAAGCAGAAAGGAACACATATTTTTAACTCAGGACAATTAAGATAAAATGCAGACACGGGTCTTGGCCCTCTCAAAAGGGCACTCCAGTTTGGAAAGTTAAGCCCTAGCTGGCATTTACTATTAATTCTCTACAACATTATACGAGTCATCTGCCTGTGCTGTCTCTCAGGAAACATGAAGAGTAGAAGTATTGTTTCCTCTCTTGGAGATACGGTGGCACTTGTTTTTCATGGTCTGGAGTCCAGTGATGCAGAATCGAATTACATGTGGCAAATAGTATTTCCAACCTTGCCAAGTGCAGCAGAGCCTCCCGGGTGTCTTGATGGGCAAGGGCAGCTGTAAATACCCTTGCGCTTTTATGTCTCTCTCGTTTCCTTAAAACTGATAATGAAGCGTCAATATTAGGCAATGTGAGATTTTCCTGAGTTTATATGCCATGTGCTTTTATAGTGTCAGTATTACAAACTGTACAGAAGAAACTTAACTACTGATACACTGGTATAGCTTTAAAAGTATTCATATCGTACTCATTTTCACTTATGCTTCAAGTCAATACTTTATTGTATCTGATTTTGGCACTTTTGTTCAGTGGACTGTAAAATGGACATTTCAGCAATGATTCTTGCCATTTTTTCATAAATCATAATTGGAATAAGTCTACCTGCTACTCTCACCAAAGTTACCCTGGGAAGCAAGGGTGATATTTGCCTTGTCCTGCCCCCTCCCCAATAAACTAAATTTATTTTGAAAAATGATTACCAATTTAATGCTATATTTAATCATAAGGGAGGAACAAGACTTCTCTTTTTTCAAAAAGCTATTATCCTCTCAGATTGCTTTTTATTCAAAACTGTCATGAACAATCTTCGTATTCAAAACGTCTCCCTTTTTAAAATTCCCAAAGGAGATGCAAGAAATTTGCTTTTGTTCTTTCAGGAGCAGAATTGGTATAAGAATAACACAGATATTTCTCCTGAATTTTTTCAACAACTATCCTGGTAAGTCAGATTACTAAAAATCAAGAATAGCTAAGAAAAACTAAAAATTGTTCCCTCAAAGGCTCTACAAATTTGTTCCCTTATGGCTGTTATTCAAAGTCTGTCTTGATAGTCATTTGTATTCAATAGAGTATCCAATATCACTTTTTCATGAAATGCCACTAGCAGCCAATTTTAGTAAACAAACTGATTAAAAGATGATCTGTCACCCAGAATGTCATCATCCTCTCCACGGATTCACTTGTTTGGAGTCAGGGCACCGTTGGTGTCACTGAGTGGAGTTGATGAGGCTATAGATTTGCAAGAAAGAAAACTAAAATCGTTATCCAAAAATCGGGCAGAAATTCCTCAACGATTATTGCCAACCTGTGAGATGCATGAAAGAAAAGCCCACTGGATGGTGAGAGGCTCTAAGTGTCTGGTCTCCGTCTGTGAGTCACAGGAACCAAGGTGGCACCAGGTCCTTCCTGTCCCAGGGCTGAGCCAGCTGTGTGCCCTGTATCACCTACTGGCGGTGATAACTAAGAAGATACCCATGCCTGTGGCAGCGCTCACCACACCAAGTGGGCAGTCGGTCCACAGCTGTGTGTGCTGCAGAGCCCATCGAGGGAGAGAGAATTCCAAGGGCTGGGGCGGTAGAGCGATCCCAGGCTGGCATGGTCCGTCTTGAATTCTAAAACTATGTTGGAGCTTGGAGGAAGGCCATATCGTGGAAGGGGAAACTTACATATTGACTCTTTCTGCCTGTGATGATGTCATCAGGATTAATCATCCACATGTAACTATTTGTGCTCTACAAAAGGTCATGTGAAATCAAGTTCTATTACTGATTAGATTAGATATCCAATCCCAAGACCTTAAAACAATCTTCTCTAGCCTGTTCTGTGGCTGCTTCTTAGATCTGAGAATGTAGATTGCTTTTCTGAAAACTTTGAGCCTGGTTTCCAGGTCCTGAAACATGCTGCTCCCCACATTCTGAAAACCAGTCTTGAGAATTTGAGTATTTTCATGAGCAGAAGAAGCATTTGAACTTGGAGCAAGAGAGGGACATTCTCCCCATGATCTGAAGTTTCAGCTCTCTCGTTCTTCTGATATCCTCTTTTCTTAATTCTTCTTTAATTTAATCCCTCAGCCTTCTCAAATAGAAACCTATCCTCCTCTAAGACATGTAACCTGTCGGTAATCAGGAAAAGATATAACTGTGCTCACTTTTTAGCTGGTGATGGTGTTTTGATTTTATCCTAATCCACAGCCATTTCCTGTAGAACATCCCGGGCAGCAAATACCTCTTAGGGAAGGGGACAATGCACCTAGAACAAAGGGCAAAGTTTAGTTCTTAACACATGACAAGGCTGATCTCATTTCTGAAGAGTGTAGAGGAATGTACCTTTAAGGACTTCATATTCTATCCAAATCCATTAAATTAAAAGAGAGATTGAAGGAACTGGTTGGAAAAGTAGTTAACATTTCACCAAATAAAATGCTGGCCATATCTCTGGAATTAAGTAGTTTGGCTTGTGTAACTGGGGCTAGATACGAAAAGATAGTGTCTGTGCGTGACAACCGAAGTCATTACCTAGGAGAAATTTGTCCGTGTGGAAAAGAAAATGGCCATTGTAAGTCTGCCAAGTTGAAGTAAGTTAGAAGGGTGGGCGGTGAAATGCAGGCAAAGAGGAAGGATTCAGTGAGATTAGGAAAGTATTTTTGAATAAGGACAGTTGCTATGTTACATGAAGGCGTCAACTTGAAAGTTTGACTCCAAAGGAAACCTTCCAAGAAAACATGCACGTGCATGTACGCAGATACACACAAAGCCAACGCAAACACCAAGTACAGGTGCATCGTTGGAAAGAAACTCTATTGGACGTGATGCTAGATGCAGTCTAAGACCTTGCATTGTATACGTCTTTTAACATACATAGAACTTCTCCTTCTAGAACTCAGTATTCTAGAATCTGTGTCTTGCAACTGCAAAATTTTAGAAAGAACATATTTTTATAGTGATGTGAAATCCCCTTAATAAAGTTGGAAATTTGATAAAAATATATTAGCCCCTTACAACAATGCTGAGTTCTAAACCTAAGTCCATTTTGTAAATTACTTTCCAGCTTGAACTGGAGTCAGACATTGTGAGACTCAAAGCCAGATTATCAGATTTCACCTTCTTTGAAATTCTCTTTTCCACTCGATGGTAATTCCTTCCTTCTCAGTAATTTTCTAATTAGCAAAGCTCTTGGAGCGCTGTCTCAGGAATTTTCTCTACCATTCATTCCCTTTTTACCATCCTGACAAATTGTTCCTTAACTGAGGCTTTTTTTTTCTTAAAATAGCCCAATTTTATTGTTTTAAGTTAAAAGTCATAAACTCACATGCTACATCTAGATTGTAAATTCCAGAAACGGGCATCTGTTCTCTTACCTGCTTTTTCTCTTTCTTCCGGGGACCCAGGAATGTGCTCCCAAATGGATAATTGCTTAGGGACCGCCCTGCAGGGGGCTGGTCCACAAGATCCTGTCATTCATTCACTCAGTGGCTGTGTGTTGAGAGCTAGTATGTGCTAGGCGAAGTCTGGACTTGGAATGACCGGGTGAGGGAAACCTGCCCCCACAGGTCTTCCAGTCCAGTGATGAGATTTCATAATGAGAACCCCTGACACACCTTTATCCAGTAGAGACACATATATTTGTATTAAAACTTTGATCGGTTAACATTTTCCTAAGTGGACTTCAGCCTGACTTGCAGCCAACTGGCTATAAACCAAGATTTCTTTCTTATGAAAGTGTATCCACTTAAAGAAGGGTTATTCATGCAGTTATACTTTTGTGAACGAGGAAGTAGGGTCTAATTGTATTCTCAGAAGATTTTTCAAGACTGTGTGTGTGTATGTGTGTGTGTTGAGAAAACTCTCTCTTCTGGTAAACTTAGAATAAGCTTTGTTTGTTAATCTGTCATTGGTTATAGAAAATATTCCTCTATAGTAAAGGGTAGCAGGAATTTAAGCTGAAAGTATGACATGGTGACAAAATGTGCTTTTCTAGAAATGCAGCCCTTCCCCCCCCCCCAGAAAAACTTAGCACAGTAAGTTGGTGTGAATGGTTGGTTTCACAAGTGTGGTGAGATGGTGTCTGACGTCTGTTTAATGAACACAGTGCTTGGAAGGAAGGGCAAAGCTTGGTGTTGAACGTGAGGGAATCTGGGGCCATGACGCCGTGTGTGTGTGTGTGTGTGTGTGTGTGTGTGTGTGCACGCAATTACATCATCTCACACGCTTTCCCAGTCTTGTCAGCTGTTACAACCTTGTTATCTGGATGCTGTTAACTTGAGATTTGTTCTGAGCTCATGGAAAAGTCTCCCTTTGTTTTCTTCCTCCAGATAGGAGAAGCCTCTTGGCAGAGTTCCTCAAAGGCAGTGAAGAAGTTAGTAGCATCATGGAAATTTGGCCGCCAGTCGCGGACTAGGGCAGATCTAAACATTAGTTTAGGTTATTTTCACAGGCAGCTGTTCCACAATTTTTCATCTCTTTATTTTAGCGCTGAGCAGAGTCACTCACAGGCGTCACTCCTCAACGGAGCCCCTTGTCCATTCTTATCATTGTGTAGTCTGAGCAGTGGTGAAATTTAAATTTAAATTGGAAACATAAACATGATGACAGAACATGAATAGATCATCCAACGTCCTTCTGAATTGTTCGGTTTACACTTCTTTAAAGTTAATACAAAAAGTCAAATGGAGGCCATTGATTAAATAAAATACTGAACAACTAGATTACTTTGATGTATTTCATGTCGGGTAATTTGGTCCTTTTGCCTTTTAAATCATTTTTAATTGCTTTGAGTGTTGCCAAAATTCATGCTTACTGTAATCTGTTATAACTACAAGTAAGAAATGTGTGCCTATAATGAAACAAAGGCAACACATATCATAGGTGATTTAATCCACCTTAGGTGGTTGGGTTCCTTGGGGAGTGGCATGGACTGATGGAGAAGAAATTAGGACTTGGTTCTTGAATAACATCTCAGATAGCATTGGTCTTGAAACTGAATTATTTTGCTTTTTGTAATTTGGAAGCACTGTGATGAACCAAAGTACCATAAAAATGGGTCTTCTTAAGCTTATATTTTCTAAAGATACTATGCAAAAACAACAGTTATCAAAATAAGGCCACCCTTAAAATTTTTTATGTGCTAAGTTCTTTAACCATTATCCTATGTTACCACTTAACAGAAACTTTTCCTTTGTTGTCAACTACAAGAGCAGAGAAGGGAATGAAGCTGATAAATGTTGAAGGCGCACTTCATGGGGGTTTTTTGGTTTGTTTTTGAATTAAAATAGAGTTGATTTACAATGTTGTATTAGTTTCCCGTTCTTTTTCATATTCTTTTCCATTATGGTTTATTACAAGATATTGAATATAGTTCCCTGTGCTATACAGTAGGACCTTGCTCTTTATTTACTTTGTATGTAGTAGTTTGTATCTGCTAAGCCCAAACTCCTAATCTATCCTTCCCGCTCTTTCCCTTTGGTAACCACAAATCTGTTTTTTATGTCTGTGAGTCCATTTCTGTTTTTTTTTTTTTAACATCTTTATTGGGGTATAATTGCTTTACAATGGTGTGTTAGTTTCTGCTTTATAACAAAGTGAATCAGTTATACATATACATATGTTCCCATATCTCTTCCCTCTTGCGTCTCCCTCCCTCCCACCCTCCCTATCCCACCCCTGTAGGTGGTCACAAAGCACCGAGCTGATCTCCCTGTGCTATGCGGCTGCTTCCCACTAGCTATCTACCTTACGTTTGTTAGTGTATACATGTCCATGCCTCTCTCTCGCTTTGTCACAGCTCACCCTTCCCCCTCCCCATATCCTGAAGTCCGTTCTCCAGTAGGTCTGTGTCTTTATTCCTGTCTTACTCCTAGGTTCTTCATGACATTTTTTTTTCTTAAATTCCATATATATGTGTTAGCATATGGTATTTGTCTTTCTCTTTCTGACTTACTTCACTCTGTATGACAAACTCTAGGTCTATCCACCTCATTACAAATAGCTCAATTTCGTTTCTTTTTATGGCTGAGTAATATTCTGTTGTATATATGTGCCACATCTTCTTTATCCATTCATCCGATGATGGGCTCTTAGGTTGTTTCCATCTCTGGGCTATTGTAAATAGAGCTGCAGTGAACATTTTGGTACATGACTCTTTTTGAATTTTGGTTTTCTCAGGGTATATGCCCAGTAGTGGGATTGCTGGGTCATATGGTAGTTCTATTTGTAGTTTTTTAAGGAACCTCTATACTGTTCTCCATAGTGGCTGAACCAATTCACATTCCCACCAGCAGTGCAAGAGTGTTCCTTTTCTCCACACCCTCTCCAGCATTTATTGTTTCTAGATTTTTTGATGACGGCCATTCTGACTGGTGTGAGATGATATCTCATTGTAGTTTTGATTTGCATTTCTCTAATCATTTCTGTTTTTTAAATAAGTTCATTTGTATCATTTTCTTTTAGATTCCACATATAAGTGATATCATATGGTATTTGTCCTTCTCTGTCTTATTTACTTCACTTAGTATAATAATCTCTAGGTTCATGCATGTTGCTGCTAATAGCATTATTTCATTCTTTTCATGGCTGAGTAATATTCCATTGTGTATATGTACCACATCTTCTTTATCCATTCATCTGTCAGTGGACACTTAGGTTGCTTCCGTGTCTTGGCTATTGTAAATCGAGCTGCAGTGAACATTGGGGTGCATGCATCTTTTCAAATTAGTTTTCTCTGGATATATGCCCAGGAGTGGGATTGCTGGATCATATGGTAGCTCTATTTCTACTTTTTTAAGGAACCTCCATACTATTGTGCATAGGGGCTCCACTAATTTACATTCCCACCTACAGAGTAGGAGGGTTCCCTTTTCTCCACACCCTCTGCAGCATTTATGTTGAATGTGACATTCTGTGCTTTACTATGGTTTTTTTGTGCTAAATCCTTTACTGCATTTAGCATTTCATGTAATACTTGGCAATAACCCAGTAACAATATCTTTATTTTACATACGAAACAACACCGTGGCTCAGAGAGGTTGCTCAAATCCACACAGCAAGTCAATCATCAGAGAAGAGTTCCAAACCAGGGCCAAACTATTTAACAACCTCGTAATTATATTATCTTTAATGTCTAGCCCTCCCGCATGCATAAATACTCTTTCAAGGATAGTGGGCATAATTTAAACAATATCTAAACATGAACACAAGTTATCGTATTCCTGGAGGTTATGGAGGAGACTTTGGTGTTTCTTTAAGGTCCTTTTTAGCTTTTTTCTTGACATGAAAGCTTACAGGGAAAACCTGTCTATTAAACAGATAAAAACTGAGATACTCTGACTGGAGGAGGGGCAGGGCAGGCTGGACCCCTAAAAGTCTGGCTTTCCCCCCTCCTGCCAAGGTGGGCTTCTGACATCTCAACACTTTAAGGGATGTCAGACATTTTGAATGTGTAATAGAATTACTGTTGGTAGACCACCTGAAGTTTCCTCAACAGTCAGCGTGGGCAAAAGCAGATGTTTGGAACACGCAGTGTTCAAACCCCTTGCATCACAGCATCCAGAAATGAGTGTGAGGCTCCGCTCTGCCTCTGCTCAACAGTGTGATCTCAAGCACCTCACTTAGCCTCGGGCACCTGGGTTTCCTAAGCTTGGAGGTGAGTGAAGGCTGACCTAGAGCAGTGGATCTCTATCCCGGCTGCCCGTGTGTATGAAGTGCTTTACAAACTTCAATACCCAGGCCCCACCCACAGGGAGTCCAGTCTGCTTTCATCTTTGGATGAAGCCTGAACGTGAATGTGTTTAAACACTCCACAGATGATTCTAATGTGCGGCCCCAATGATCTTGATTTCTAAACCCATTGAAATGCTAATGAGGACATTCTTTTTTTCGCAATTAAAAAAAATGTTATTTTACATTGGGGTATAGTTGATTTACAATGCTGTGTTAGTTTCAGGTGTACAGCAAAGCGATTTAGTTATACTTATACATGTACCTCTTCTTTTTCAGATTCTTTTCCCATATAAGTTGTTACAGAATATTGAGTTCCCTGTGCTATACAGTAGGTCCTTGTTGATTATCTATTTTATATAGTAGTGTGTATATGTTAATCCCAGACTCCTAATTTATCCCTTGCCCCTTGCCCCTTTGGTAACCATAATTTGCTTTCTGTATCGAGGACCTTTACTTCTATCCTTATGATTTTGCTTCCCTTGAGAGTGAAGGCTTAAGGAAGGTATGTCATTTGATTCCCATGTTTTGTGTTACAGTGAATCATCACAGAAAGTAAGATTAATAGAAAATATAGACTAATACTTAGCATGTGAATTATAGAGGTTTATTGGAATTCTACTATTTAATGTGCAGCCCAGCTATAGAACCACCAGCGCCTTGACCTTCCATGTCTAGATCCACGGTTGTCTTGTTACCGAGATGCTAACTAGCACGTTCTGAACTGTCTCAGCCATCCTGTTCCAGAGCATCGGGAACTGAAGGAAGTTCATTTTTAAAACTTTCACTCTCCTAGTGTCCACATTACTCAATCACATAATCGGCCTTTCCCACAGAAAACCTGCAAGAAAGGCTGACAGCCTAAGGGGCTCCCCAGAAAAATACTGCATTCTTGTCCTCATCTTCCTTTTCCAGGTCATTTCAATGTTTTCTATCAATCATTCTTTTTTTTTTTTTTTCTGCGGTACGTGGGCCTCTCCCGTTGCAGAGCACAGGCCCCGGACACGCAGGCTCAGCGGCCATGGCTCACGGGCCCAGCCGCTCTGCGGCATGTGGGATCTTCCCGGACCGGGGCACGAACCCGTGTCCCCTGCATCAGCAGGCGGACTCTCAACCACTGCGCCACCAGGGAAGCCCCTATCAATCATTCTTAAATGCTAAGTCTCACAGACTGTGAAAAAGAAAAATTCTGAGTCCCCTTTCAGAATGACTACAGTATTTTACTAGATTCCTGAGGGCCTTCTATGCCATATGCGCTGATAGGTACCCAGGGCCTAACACAGAGTACTTGACACCTAAGGAGTGCTCCATATTTTTTCTTCATAAATGAAAGCCTTCCAGTTTAGCCAATGGAATCTTGAGTTCTGAATAGTGTTACATGAATACGGTTCCCTCATGAAGCCTCCACTGCCCACGATCAGAGAACAGTCTGAACGGAACATAAAACAAACGGGCCATTGAGGGACTCAGAGCTAGAGTTTCCCCACCGTCATCTCAAGTTTACCAGTTGGGAAGATGAGTGGTTGATTTGATGGAATCATAGTATCAAGGATAGACATTGTCTCAAATATCCTATTCATAACAGAGATTTAGTAGAAACACAAAACCGTTGTTGTGTTCCATTTATGCACACTTTTCATGTGAGGTCTAACCCCAGAAATCTACACTTTCTCCCAACACATCCAGGGGCACGGCAAAACACTCTCCTCTATTAAAACGTCCTCACTTTCTTTCTTTTTGTTTTTTTAAAGGTACATTTTATTTATTTTATTTTTTTAATTTTTTTTTTGTGCTGCACCGTGCAGCAGCCGGGATGTTAGGTCCCCGACCAGGGATCGAACCCGCGCCCCTGGCAGTGGAAATGCAAAGTCTAAACTGCTGGACCGCCAGGGAAGTCCCCCAAACGTGCTCACTTTCAGTTGTTTGTCAGCCGTTAAGCCAAACACTGCCTCTTTATTAAACAGCATGGTAAGGGAATTTAGCTATTTTTACGCTGATATATTAAGGTAAAACAAAATATGAAAACCATATTATGTGAGGACACATAATAAAGACGTGTTAGACTGGTGTTATAGGCCTTACATTAAAGTCAAGAATAGGTAACAATTCCATTGCCATTACGGAAGTAGCACTATTGAAACGTGATTTCTGACATTTTTAAAGTGTAATAAAATGTTATCTGAAAACAGGAAAACACGTGGCATCAGTACCACATTAGATAGATATGTTAACGTTCCTGAATCACAGCTGGGACCCGTTTTACTAATAACAACAAACAGATAACAAACTTCATGGAAGCCTGTTTACTGCAGGAAAAGTGAAGAGTTGGGTTTAGAACGTGCTTCTCCTCCTCTTTTCTCCTATATAGTCCTGAGTTATATTGTTAACACTTAGGATGTTGCCGGCCAGGTAGTACTCTTTGCTTTCCCGTTTGAAAATGTGAACTTGAAATCAGGTTTTTTGCAGGAGAAAATGAATTTAGAAATCTCTGATGTTGTTATGAGGCAGAGCCTGCATGGATAAGCAAAATAAAATGCATTTAACTTTCAGGTGAGGTCTGGGCAGTAATGATCCTGCAAATCAGAGGTAGAATTCTAGATTCTCTGCCTGGGAACCTTGCCCAGGGCCTTCTGGCTCTCATTTTTGCTGTCTCATATTTGCTATTTAATTTATATGCATCAAACTAACACTCACTTTCCTATTTGGGCAAGAAAAGGAAGATGCTTACAAATTGCTGGAGTTGAGGAACAAAGCTCCCAATCAAGTTTCAGGTTTCCGTATTTTTAGAAAACATGCATATATACGGATTACTACAAAGACATTCAACACAGATCCTTAATTCTAGAATTGTGGATGCCATGAAAATATTTTGGGAGACAAGATTTAATTAGCACAGCATATCTGAATCTAAAGAGCAGCGAGCAACTTTATTTTGGTTATATAATATTCTGGGCAGCCCTGAAATTCAGAAATGTGAAGGAAAACAAGAATACTTCCCCATAAATGAGGGGAAATGAATAAATCACGCTTTCTCATTTCAGAGTTTATAATACAAGCAATAGTTTTATCATTTTTCCATTGCTTTGGGAGAAAACTCAGACTGAAATTGTTGGTGAATTAAAGTTTAGTTATAAACTTGAGGATCTAGGAGACTCCCAATACAATTCAAATCTAATTACGGGAGTGACATCCCAGAACACAAAACTATGGGAAGTGCCTTGAGTGTGTTTAATTTTTTAACTAAACTTTCAGCAGTAGCTCTTTTCATCTAACATCCTAAAACCAATAAATGTAATATAGAGTGATTTTGTGCTGGTGAGGATTTTTGAAAGCCTGCCAACCATAGACCAGAGTGAAAAGGAATGCTTTGATGCACATGATTTTGTGTGCACTGAGTTTCCATCTGTGATAGATGGGATCACAATGAAAGAAGCCTGACAACACGGGGAGGGGGGGTGACAAATGGACCTACAGAAGGATCTGATAGTAGGCCGTTAAGACAATCTTTACCTATGACGTCAAGTTATAAAAATATTTCTTTGGGAATTCCCTGGCGGTCCAGTGGTTAGGACCCCGCGCTTCCACTGCAGGGGGCACAGGTTCGATCCCTGGTCAGGGAACTAAGATCTCACATGCCATGGGGCGTGACCCAAAAAAATTTTATTTATCAACTACTTCTCTATTTTTTTACTTTCTAAACTTTTTAATAAATATTTAAGTGTTTCCCCAATAGTCTATGTTTCAATGCCCCCAGATAAGTTATTTTTATACAGGAGCATTATTTGAAACAAAAAAGTGACTATCCTTATTAATTTAAGTAATAATTTAACTAATTCACTTCTAAAGCTGATACAATTTGGTGAACCAAAAAGTATTGAACATGGTGATGCTGACCCTCATCACGTACTTGTGGACAAGAATGATCTAAATGAAAAGTTAGATGACAACACACACGCATATACAATCACGTGTCAAACTGGGCAAGACCACGGGCATTATAGCAGGTGATTTGGTGTCGGGGAAAATGGAGTGGGGTGGGCTGAGATGACGGGATAAAATGTTTCAGGTATGAACTTGAGAAAAGACGCCAAAAGAGCACGAAACTGGGGAGACCAGCCCAGAGCATCGTGCACGTGGAGGACAGTGGTTGACAGAGAACGGAAAGACCAAGCCGGTCACTTATGATGACCTTGGGAGGCGGGCAGAACCTTGTTGGGTTCAAGACCAACGGGAGCCCCTGAAGGCTGTTGGAAGGAAGGGGAGAGTGAACTGATCAGAGGAGGATTTGTAGACTGCATGGCAGCAGAGGAAACGTGGAGCCCAAGAGACTAATAAGAAGCTGGTGGCAGCAGTTGTGAGGGTCTGGGAGCCAATTCTATTGCTTCTTGGGGCCACACACTGTCCCCTGCAAGGGACTGTAACTGTGTAACTATGTAGTGCCCAACTACATTCAACAACTATCTTGCATTTACAAATTTTGTCACCTGAGTAATTAGATTCATTGTAAAGATATTATTTTTTTCCTCTAAAGTGATGAGATTTACAGCTTACGCTTTTCTGAGGAAGAAACAGTTTCAGCCAAGTTCTAACATTTACAAGCTAAAACATTACACACATTAATCACAAATAAAGGTTAACTTACCTGTTTGCAAAAGAAAAGCATTCTGTAGCTGGTTGAGTTTCAGTGACTGGAGGTATTTTCAGACATTTTGGAGTCAGTCTCCTTTGGAGGCAGTGACATTGGTTTAAACTGCAGAGCTAAAGTAAAATATTTTAGAAAGGCTTCTTACCTTTGTTTATTAAAAGTTGGAAAGTTATCCTGTGGAGATGGGAAAAAAACCTGTTTGCTGGACCGCAATGCAATACATGGGCTACATACATGGAATTCATATTTGTGAATGATCAATTTAAAGCCTGAGTGAAAATATGACTTAACTAATATATTTTAACTCCTGTTTTTCACAGAAAATACTGTAGTCTTAACTGGAACTAAACTTATTATTTATTTTAATATGATTATTCTTTCCTACTAAATGCCACAGAAAACCAGTTAACATCTGCATTTTTAATAGCATGAAAATGCCTAAAGTCTAAAAGGAATCTTGCTTCACAAATACACATCACTTAAATGAGAGTAGAAAGCACTCATGCTAAAGACTGAGTTTGAAACCTCCAATTAGACTGCAGTAGCTATTCATCACAGCTCTTATTTTTAAGATGGCAAGCTTATATTCCTTGTCGAGTCGGTCATGATGAGTTTCAGTGCCCTGTTTTGGTTCCCACAATTATCTATTGTTTGGGAAAATTAAAAAGAAGGGACATCCACTTAAATAGATTACAGTGATGTTGTCCTGGCCCTTTTACCACTTTCATTCTCAAGTCGGAGTGACTGCCTTGGCAGCTCTGCACTTCAATCAATGGACTCAGTCCTTGTAATTGTGCCCTGATAGACTTTTAAGTGTAAACTGTGAAACATTAAGAACAACTGCATCATCTAAGCTGCTCATTTTACGCCTCTCTCTGCCCTTTACAGCTCTATGTGGGTTATTGTACGCACGTGGCCAAATGACTCGTGTCAGTAGTGAGAGGAGAAGCCTAATTACTCTCCAGTTCCTGAGTCTTTGCAGCCGCCACAGTGTTTCATGTAACTTCGGCTTAGTTGTTCATTCTAAAACCTTCATCCACAGTGAAAACAGGCTTTAGGGTACAGAAAGATTTGATTTCTATGTGAACTATAAGCATTTTATTGATTTCGTATACTCTATATTTATAAGACAGTATTCTTTTAAGCTCATTTTACATGAGTTGATAACAATAATACCGTTATTTGCTTGTTAAATAAGGGAAGTTATATTTAGATATTTACATATTTTGAATTTCTATACAGCTTACCCAATCAATCCTCATTATTCATGAGGTCCCTATTTACAGATTTGCTAACCAACATTTATTTGTGAGACAAAAGTCAATCCCTGTGGCCCTTCTGTATTCACTGGTTGAGCAGGAAGGATTTTAGTCTCCATGTGTGTGTTTCCAGCTGAGATTGGATGTGGCTCTGCTCTGCCTTGTTTCAACTCCCATATTGTAAACAAGTATTCTTTTCATGGTCTATTTACTGTCACATTTTTCACATTTTCGTGCCTTTTGTTGATGATTTCACTATTTAAAATGGTCCCCAAGCTGGTGCTGAAGTGATGTCTAGTGTCCTAAAACAAGAGAGCTGTGACGCGCCTTCTGGAGAAAGGGCGTGAGTGAGATAAGCTTCTTTCAGGCATCAGTTACGCTGCTACTGGCCCGGAGTTCAATGTTAATGAATAAACAAGACACATTAAGTAGGATGTCTTGAAACAGAAACACACATAAAACAAGGGTATGTATTGAATGGTAGAAAAGACTCGTGTGACCACAGCTCCAGGAGTCTCACTCTACTTTCCCTGGTTCAGGACTCACTAACCCAGAGTTCAAAGCAACTTTACAGAACATACCACAAACAACAGGAGTCGACCATCCTGTTTCTTTCTTTCCTAGAAGCGACCTCCCAGGCATTTCTTCAAGAGCCATTACGGGAGGTTGTGAATGTCAGATGTCTCATTGGAGCCTTTTTTTTTTTTTTTTTTTTGCCGTACGCGGGCCTCTCACCGCTGTGGCCTCTCCCGTTGCAGAGCACAGGCTCCGGACGCGCAGGCTCAGCAGCCATGGCTCACGGGCCCAGCCGCTTCACGGCATGTGGGATCTTCCCAGACCGGGGCACGAACCCGTGTCCCCTGCATCGGCAGGCGGACTCTCAACCACTGCGCCACCAGGGAAGCCCTGATGAGGAATTTTATAGCAATAGTTCAGGGTAGGGTTGCTGATAAGATTAGGGCGTGTGCAGGGCCTGTGCTCCTTCAATCTGGCCTCAGGCGGTTTCTTGACAACTCCTCCCTTGTCTCTGCATCCCTTCCCTTCCCTGATTAGCAAATGTTTGAATCTGCCCTTTGGGACTCATGGAAGGTCATGGAGGCTGGAGTCTGTTCCCTACAAATAAGGAATGGGGGACACAAAGTCTTCTGTACCCAGGAGTTCCACAGGGTCCTGCTTGGTTTCATCATCATTTAAATTTTTAGAAAATGCTCATAAATGGGGTCAGTACAATAGAGTCGTATGGCAACACCTAGCAGAGTGCCTTATGTAAAGAGATAGTAACTCTCTTTATGTCTGAGAGGGGCAAGAGCATGCTTTCTCATGGAGTAATAGTGTCATGGAATTGTTTTTAGCTGAAAGTGATGCTTGAGCTTATGCAGATCATCCTCTGGTTTCACAGAAGGGAAGTGCCAAGCCCAAGGAGGTTAGGGTGTCTGCCCAAAGCCACATTCTGGGGCAGAGCTGGGAATCCTGTGAGTACGTCCGCGCCATCAGATCACCCTTCCTGTGAGTCCTGAGGCCAACTACACAAGAGAGAAGACATTTTTACTACTTTGAGGTGTCATCCCAAGCCCCAAGGGAACTTCCTGTTGTTAGCTCGTAAACATATTACTTTTCTTCCTCATTATTTTAAGCACATTTTGTGATTAGAAGTCAGGTATTCCCAATTAACTTAGATCAGAAATGTTATCTTTTCATTTTAAGAAAGCAAGCAATATTTTGAAAGGTACCCTTCTATTAGTTTGTGATGACACTCAAATACTCATACCAAAGCTGAACTTTCATTAGGAAAACAGAAACTCAGCTGTGTTCAGTTTGAAACCCATGACTGGATGCTGAGCAGGTCAAGCTGGGAGGCATCATGGACAACACTGCAAAGAAATGTTTTGAGAAGAATTTACTCAGTACAGACGGTGTTTGGAAGCCCAGAGCTCCCGCGCTGCGACTCAGTAACCAGCACAGGTGATTGGCACGGTCTGGTGATTGGCACGGTCTACTAACAGCTGATTTCAATAAAACACATTTGATTATGCCTTGAAGAATTGTTTTTGGAAGGAGTTGAAGAAATTAAAGAATGAGAACGGATTTGTTTTATGCCTTGTAGCAGTCAGAGGAAGATATACAAGGACAGGGATATACTTAAGATACAATATGTCCTCCTACTGTACATTTTATTGCATGGAGCAAAATTTCAGCCCTGGCTCCCTTCAGCAGTGACAAGGGAGAAAGTCCACAGTTAAGATGAAAGTCTCCTTTCACACATAGGAAATGAAATGCCATAAACCTAATGATATTAATTTTAGGGTTTTATTTCCTCCTTTTTATTACCCTCTTCAGGATAGAAACACATTCCTAGCCCCGTAAAAATTTTAGTCAATACATTTTACAAGTTCTCTAAGAGATGATAGCCAGTCCTTGTCCCCTTCCTCTGTGGTGACTTTTGGTCAGCACAGTGAAAGGTAATGGCGTTATGGAATCTTAAGAGGTACGTCTAAAACAGAAGGCATCCCTTTAATTAAAAATAAGTCAATAAGAAAAAAAGTATGGTGAAAGCCTTTAGCACATATTTATCTTTTGATATATTTTTCATTCCTTTCTTCTTATTTTCCTTCATCCCTATGAAGCAATCAACAAATAATTTGGGGGTACTTTGATATCTTCAGGCCATGCTATGCACTATAAAGTGTAGAAAGGAAAAAAGAACATATTCCCTGCTGTCAAGAATGTGATGTTTGCCACACCAGGTTCTATGAGATACAAGCGTCACTTAGGATATCAACAGGAGGATGGGTAACACAGGGTTCCTTGATCAGTTTTAGACACAGGGACACTGAAAGCTTCCCCCAGCCGCACCATTCACGCTACATGTTAAACTGTCCCAAGTCTCGAGGTAAAGAACCCCAGGTGCTGCCGCTGGACCCAGCGTTCCCCCAAGTCTCGCGATAAAAGCCTCAGGCGCTGCCGCTGGGCTCAGCATTCCCCCAAGTCTCGCGATAAAGAGCCCCAGGTGCTGCCGCTAGACCCAGCATTCCCCCAAGTCTCGCGATAAAGAACTCCGGTGCTGCCCTGGGGGCCAGCTTTCCCCCGTGTCTTCACAGAGGAGCGGTTTCCACGGTAAGGCCAGTGGGAGTCTCTTGGGACAGTGGTGTTTTGTGGGAAAAGGTTTGGGAAATTCCGAATTCGGGAGCCTCCGAAAACATTTTACAGGTAACGTGTGAGTGCGAACTCAGCCCTGTAAGTGTGGAGAAGGGAAAGGTCAGTGTACTGTAGGCTGCTGAAGAGAAGAACCTCAGGAGGTTGGACTTTAAAAGAAAAGTGTGGCTGGAAAAAAAAAGCGGAATACTGAGGCGAGGAAGGTAAAACTCAGGTTCTAGCTCCCGAAGTGGTGACGTTGCTCATTTGCGGGGTGGCGGGGGGGGGGGGGAATGGGCAAATGTGCGGACAGTGATTATTACTAGGAACTTGGTCTAAGTTACACATTTCTGTGTTATTTGTGTGCTTTTTTTTTTTTTTTCCTTCGGTACGCGGGCCTCTCACTGTTGTGGCCTCTCCCGTTGCGGAGCACAGGCTCCGGACGCGCAGGCTCAGTGGCCATGGCTCACGGGCCCAGCCGCTCCGCGGCATGTGGGATCCTCCCGGACCGGGGCATGAACCCGTGTACCCTGCATCGGCAGGCGGACTCTTAACCACTGCGCCACCAGGGAAGCCCTGTGTGCTTGTTTTTAACAGTGTTTATTCCATGAGACAATGATTTGTTCTTATAATCAGATGTTTTCCTAAACTCACTAAGGCTTACCTATCAGAAGAACTAATAATGTGAATAGAACTTTACTTACATGATTTTATGTGTGTGTGTGTGTGTGTGTGTGCAGTATTTACAAGCAGGTGTGCAAATACACTATCTTGGCCCAAAAAAGAAGTTGAGACACCAAGGTCAACCTGTGTTGCAAGCATAGGTGGCACCTGTTCATTCCTCCCGCAAGTGTGCTGGCTCCAGGGATGAGAATAAACAGTGTGGACTCCTAACTAAGGTTCCCTTTTGGCTGCCTGTCCAATCATGAACTAATCAACCTGATACTAATCAACTGAGGAGCAAGCTAAAAATAGCCAACTTGAACTTTGTCGTTGCTCCTTAATTTCAGCATATCTTTTTTTAAGTATATCTCATTTTAAAGTATCCTTTAATATTTAATTATCTATTTATGCCTATGTGTTTTTGATCTGAAAACACAACCAAGTTTGAAAGTAACTGAAGAGAAAACCCTCAAGACACAGGAAGTATTTTATAAATATTGTCTGCTTGGAAAGCCATTTTTCCCTTCGTCGCCCTAAGATATTGTTAAGGGGATTTTTTAAATCTGGGAAAATGATGTATATGAACTTATGTGTTGAGTGTATATAAATGTATATACATATATATGCAGCAAAGTATAAGGATAATAGGAATAACATGTAAGATTGGACCATGTAAAACTGCTGAAATTGGATTGTTTCTGAAGTCAAATAATGGCAATTTCTCTGTAAATCTGTAAATTTAAACCTAATAGTTTTGCTCACTCCATACCCATCTCCTCACTTGGGTAGACAGTTTGCCAGTTGTGTTTGGAGGGTGGAGGGCATTTTGACTCCTGTCACATTCCCAGTTTGGGTCAGAACTTTTCTGGCCTCCTCCACTTCCAGGTCATTCTACTCTGTATTGTGCTGTCTCCTAAATATTATTTATCAGGCTGATTACTTATAGCCATCCTTAAATGCGGAGCCATTTCCTGTGTTGAGTTCAGTATCACAGACACAGACTGAGTCAACTATTGTTGCTCTTTCTCTGTCATCTGTCCCTGTTTCTATGACTGTTGTTGTTCTCTAAGAGCATCTAGAAGATCCCAGAAATCAGATACCTGAGAGGACTCTGTCCAGATATGACAGCCTCTGGTTACCTAATGTCTCTACCGAATTGCTTGGCAGGAGTTCTAAAGGCCTGAGTAGATGACTGGCTCTAGGACAGATGCTCTCAAGAAAATATTCACCCCCAATTCAAGCACACCTATTTCTATTTTGTCCCCTATATTTCATTCTCCATTGGCCCCCACTTTGATTATAAATCAGGATAACTACCAGCTTCCATGGATTACCACCATGTGTGTAATACATACGCACATGTATACAGTATCGACACTATGATCTGAAAATAGAAAATGGCAGTGGGTTTTCTCCACATGTGGTTTCAGTAATATCAAATCTAATTACCCAGTTGAGGAGAATTAGACTTTATAGGAGGTGCTAAATATAATCTAATGAGGTTTGTGACAGACATTTTTTCATAGAAACAGGAACAGTTGTTTGCCATGGCTTTTGCCTGTCGTCAAAGGCTGCAGTGCCTTCCTAGCTACTGGTAAAGAAATTCTCTAACCATAACTATTTGTCACAGCTTCTGCCTCGGCTAACTACTGTCAATTTGAATGCAAGCTGCTGTGCCAGAGCTGGTTTTCAGATCCCCCCTTTCAGAAATCTAATGTAGTCTTAGAAGGACCTTTGTTTTTTTCAGTAGTGAATAGATTAATCTCTCTTTGCTGTTAAATATAGCATTTAACTAGTACAAGTCAATGAATTTTTGAGTGGCTTCTTTGTATAAGGCTGTGGTGGTTAATGCTGGTGCCTAGTAGGTGTTCAGTGAATTTTTCTTAAACTCCAAGAAGTAAGACAGAGGCTTGCTTTCAAAGACTTCATAATCCTCTCACAAGAGTACCATGCGTTTGTGTAATACTTTCATTTCATCACACATATGATCAGATCCTACCCACGTGTGGCAGATATTAGACTTCTCATTTTACAAATGAGGAAACCAAAGCACAAAGGAAACAAGAGATTTGGCCAAGAGTTCTGTGTTAGGGGCGATCAGCTCGGTGCTTTGTGACCACCTACAGGGGTGGGATAGGGAGGGAGGGAGGGAGGGAGACGCAAGAGGGAAGAGATATGGGATATATGTTTATGTATAGCTGATTCACTTTGTTATAAAGCAGAAACTAACACACCATTGTAAAGCAATTATACTCCAATAAAGATGTTAAAAAAAAAAAGAGTTCTGTGTTAGGGCTATCCAGAGAAACAGAGCAAGAGGAGATATATATATATATATATATATATATATATATAAAGGATATTTACTATGAGGAATTGGCTCATGTGAATATGGAGGCTGAGAAGTCCCACAGTCTGCCATCTACAAGCTGGAGACTCAGGAAAGCCAGTGGTGTGGTTCAGTCCTAAGGCCTGAGAACCAGGGGAGCTGATGGCATAAACCCCAGCACAGGGGGAGGAGAAGATGAGATGTATTGTCCTAGCTCAAGCAGTGAGGCAGGAAGAGAGGGTGAATTCCTCCTTTCCACACGTTTTGTTCTGTTTAGGCCATCATCAGATTGGATGGTGCCCACCCACAGTGGAGAGGGCCGTCTACTTTACTGGTCCACCAGTTCAAATGCTAATCTTACCTGGAGACAGGCTCACAGACACACCCAGATATGTTTTCAACCTGGACACCCAGTGACCAGTCAAGTTGACACATAAAATTAACCATCACAGGTTCCAAGCTAGGAAGTAGTGAAGCTAAACTAAAATCCAGGCTTTCTAATGCCTAATCCAATGCTAGTTCCACCAAACCTCCCTGGCTCACAAAATCAAACTGAAAAGGAAACATCTCGGCAAAAGGAAGAAAGCAGTATCCACTTATTCATTCACTGATGCCCCAAACGAGTGGAAAAAAGTGTCCCACTTTCAACAACACGTGGCCCTCAGTTAATATTTTGTGGCCACAAATTATTGTTTATCACAGTCATACCATATCTATAGGGCTATAGACTTTTTAGTTATAAAAAGAAAATCCATGTTTGAAAATTTTTTACTTTACTCAGTGGAAAGAAAATGTTAAAACCTTGGGGTCCACAGTAATTTTGGGAGATGCCATGGATTTTTTTCAAGAATTTAATGTTGGAGAGTTATTCTCAGATTCTTTTTTAAAGTATGTGTGTATGTATGTGCATTCAAGCATTTGGTTTTTTTTTTATTGGAGGGTAAGGTTTTTGTAGAAATCCTTTAAAAGACTGAATTACTATGGAAAATCATTTTGAAATTTGAGAATGTTAACTAACTTTTTATTTCCCAAAGCTTCGTGGCAAAGATAGATGCTCTGGAAAACTTTTCAACCTCTTAAAATTTTACAGTGATGGAAAAGTTGCCTGAAACCTATTACAGATCACAGTACCTGGTTAATTTCCTATTGTTTTTCTCTCAGTTACGGTTTTCCACCAAGCAGTATTAAACAGAGAAGACAAAGAACCCATACTTTTCTGATTGGCTGGTACTCATCTTAGCTAATACAAATGGCAAAACAGGAATAATAAAGAAGGGAAATTGCTTTTCTCTTAATTTTGTCAATCACAAAATAGTATTGAATTTAGTTCTGCCAAAATAATTTCAAGGTATGTGACATCATTTTGCTTTCATCTATTTGTATTTTGGTTATTCTTGTATTTAATGAGGCAAAAAGCATTTAATACTGTACATAAAATTTTCCCTATATTTTAAATTTATTTTGAATGATAACCTTTAAATCTGAAACAAATTCTGAGCCACTCATGATTGTCCTTTATCACAAGGACTTGAGTAGCAGGAGACAAACTGAAAACCTTTCTGGAGGACAAACTCCAGGGCAGGAGAATTACACTAGTCAAGCCAACTGAGAGCAGAAATCACACTGTTGCCCCTCAGCTCTAAATCAAGGAACTACAGTCTGTGGATCGAATCTGGTCCACTGCCTGTTTTTGTGAATAAAATTTTATTAGAACACAGCCACACCATTCATTTAGCTACAACTGCAGACCTGAGTAACTCCAAGAGAGACTATATGGCTCACGTAGTCTAAAATATTTATGATCTGGCCTTTTACAGGAAAAGTTTGCCAGTCTCTACTGTAAATCTTTGTCCTTTCCCTTCCTCTCCTGCAGAAGGCAATAACTAGTGGGAAAAGACATGGCCTAGAGTCTCATACGGCAAGAAGGGGAGATAATGCATTTTCTCGCTAGACAGTGCAGGTGATACTTCTGGGTCCCTGCCGGCCTCGTGCCTTCTGAAGGGCCCAGGAATCAGAAGCCAGTTCTGGCTCTTCAGTAACACAGACTTGCTGCCACTGCTGTCTGGTCAGAAGCAGAAACATCAGAGTACCCAGAAACAACTGAATTTTTAATTGATGGGGATGCTAGGGTTTATTTAGTGCATCCCTGTCACTTTACTAGTGAGAAAACAGATATTTTTAGAGGATTGGGTGCCTATGAAAACCGAAGATCTGGAGCAAAACTCAACTATTACCACTTTCAACTTTTATATTTTCCATCACCGCTTAATATGTTTTAGTTTCAATTATGTACCTGAAACAACAACAGAATTTAAGTAAACATCTCTAAAATTGTCAGCGAAGGGTATAATATTAAATTAAATACAGCCACATTTTGCGTCACTTTTTTTGTTCATTTATGGGTTTTTTGGGTTTCTTTTCATTGGACTATAATTGCCTTACAATGTTATATTAGTTTCAGGTGTACGACCTAGTGATTCAGTATCTTTATACATTGCAAAATGATCACCGTGATAAGTCTAGTTACCATTTGTCACCATACAAAGTTATTACAGTATTATCAACTATATTCCATATGTTGTACATTACATCCCCATGATTTATTTCATAACTGGAAGCTTGTACCTCTTAATCTCCCTCATCTATTTCACTCATTGCCCCACTCCCTCCCCTCTGACAACCACCAGTTTTTTCTCTGTATCTATGAGTCTATTTCTGTCCTATTATGTTTGTATCATTTTTTAGATTCCAAATATAAATGAAATTATACAGTACTTATCTTTCTCCATCCCACTTACTTCACTTAGCATGATATCTTCTAGGTCCATCCATGTTGTCAAAATGGCACGACTGCATTCTTTTTTATGGCTGAGTAATATTCCATTGTATATGTCTACCACATCTTATTTATCCATTCTTCTGTCAGTGGACACTGAGGTTGCTTCCATATCATTCCAATTGTAAATAGCACTGCATGAAAATAGGGGTATATATCTTTTCAAATTGGTGGGTTTTTTCTTTGAAAAGTATCAAGAAGTGGCATTGCTGAATCATATGGTAGCTTATTTTTGATTTCTTGAGGAGTCTCCGTACTGGTTTTTATAGTAGTTCAACCAATTTACATTCCCACCAACAGTGCACAAGGGTTCCCTTTGCTCCACATCCTTGCCAACACTTATTTGTCATTTTCTTGATGATAGCCATTCTGACAGGTGTGAGGTAATATCTCACTGTGGTTTTGAATTTCATTTCCCTGATGATTAGTAATGTTGAGTATCTTTTCATGTTGGCCATCTGTTTGTCTTCTTTGAAAAATTTCTATTCAGGTCCTCTGCCCATCTTTAATAGGGTTGTTCAGGATTTTTTTTTTATGTTGTATGAGTTTTTTTTAATATTTTTGGATATTAACCCCTTATCAGGTATACCATTTGTAAATATCTTCTTTCATTCAGTAGGCTGCCTTTTTGTTTTGTTGATAGTTTTCTTCACTGTTTGATGTAGTCCCAGTATTTATCTTTGTTTGGGTTTCCCTTGCTGGAGGAAACATTCAAAAAGTGTTGCTGAGACCGATGTCAAAGAGCTTCCTGCCTATATTTTCTTCTAGGAGTGTTACGGTTTCAGGTCTGACATTTAAGTCTTTAATCCATTTCGAGTTTACTTTTTTTTTTATGGTGTGAGGAAATGTTCTAATCTCATTGTTTTATACGTAGCTGTCCAGTTTTCCCTGCACCACTTACTGAAGAGAATGTCTTTTCTCCACTGTATATTCTTGACTCCTTTGTCATGGATTAATTGACCATATGTGCGTGGGTTTATTTCCAGGCTCTCTGTTCCATTGATCTATGTGTCTGTTTTTGTGCCAGTACCATTCTGTTTTGATTACTATAGCTTTGTAGTATAGTCTGAAGTCTAGGAGAGTGATACCTCTAGCTTTGTTCTTTTTTCTCAAGATTGCTTCGGAAATTCAGGGTCTTTTGTTGTTCCATAGGATTGTTTGTTCTAGTTCTATGAAGAATATCACGGGTATTTTGATAGGGATTGCATCAAATCTGTAGAGCACTTTCAATATTATGGACATTTTAACAACATTAATTCTTCCAGTCCAAGAGTGTGAGATATCTTTCCATTTTGTTGTATTATCCTCTACGTTCTTCATCAGTGTTTTATAGTTTTCAGAGTACAGGTCTGTCACCTTGCTTAAGTTTATTCCTAGGTATTTTATTCTTTTTGATGAGATTTTAAATGGGATTTTTTTTTTTTTACTTTCTATTTCTGATATTTCACTATTAGTGGATAGGAACACAGCAGATTTCTGTATATTAATCTTGTATCCTGCAACTTTGCTGAATTCATTTATAATTTCTAACAGTTTTTGGGTGGAGACTTTAGGGTTTTCTAAATAAAATATTATATTATGTGCAAACAGTGCCAGTTTTACTTCTTCCCTTCCAGTTAGGGTGCCTTTTATTTCTTTTTCTTACCTGATTGATGTGGCTAAGACTTCCAGTACTATGTTAAATAGAAGCGGCAAGAGTGGGCATCACTGTTTTGTTCCTGATGTTAGAGGAAATGCTTCCGGCTTTTCACTGTTGAGTGTGGTGTTGGTTGTAGGCTTGTCACATACGACGCTTACTATGTTGAGGTATGTTTTTCATACTCACTGTTAAGAGTCTTTATCGTGAAAGTATGTTGAATTTTGTCAAAAGCATTTTCTGCATCTATTGAGATGATATGATTTCTGTTCTTCAGGTTGTTAGTGTGGTGTATTAGGTCAATTGATTTATGGATATTTAGTCATGCATCCCTAGGATAAATCCCACTTGATCGTGGTATATAATCCTTTTAGTGTATTGTTGAATTTGGCTTTTCAATATTATGTTAAGGATTTTTGCATCTATGTTTATCAGTGATATTGGCCCGTAATTTTCTTTTTTTGTGGTGTCCTTGGTCTTGGTATCCTTTATTCTCTACTCTTGTGATTTGGTGACTGTCTTTATTGTTAGGTTTGGATTCCTTTCTGTTTTTTGTGTGTGTATTTGTTATGGATTTTTGGTTTGTGATTACCATGAAGTTCATATATTAGTATGTATATATATATATACCACACACACACACACATATATAAAGTTGAGATTATTTTAAGTTGATGATCTCTTAAGTTTGAATGTATTCTAACAACTCTGCATTTTTCTTCCTCCCCTTGCATATTTAATGTTTTTAACATCATATTTTATAAATTTTTATTCTGTGTATCCCTTAACTACTTATTGTGGATATAGATGATTTTACTACTTTGTCTTTCAACCCTCCTACTAGCTTTATAAGTGGTTGATCTACTACCTTTACTGTGTGTTTGCCTTTACCAGTGAGATTTTTCCTTTCAAAATGTTCATATTTCTAGTTGTGATCTGGGTTTTTTTTTTTTTTCAGCTTAAAGAAGTCCCTTTAACAATTTTGCTGGTTTAGTGGTGCTGGACTCTTCTAGCTTTTGCTTGTCTTTAAAGCTTTTGAGATCTCCATCAAATCTGAATGAGAGCCTTACTGGGTAGAATATTCTTTTTTTTTTTTAAACCTTTTTATCAGAGTATAATTGCTTTACAGTGGTGTGGTAGTTTCTGCTTCATAACAAAGTGAATCAGCTATACATATACATAATCCCCATATCTCCTTCCTGTTGTGTCTCCCTCCCACCCTCCCTATCCCACCCCTCTAGGTGGTCACAAAACACTGAATTGATCTCCCTGTGCTATGAGGCTGCTTCCCACTAGCTATCTATTTTACATTTAGTAGTATATATAAGTCCATGCCACTCTCTCACTTCGTCCCAGTTTACCCTTCCCCCTCCCTGTGTCCTCAAGTCCATTCTCTTCATCTGCATCTTTATTCCTGTCCTGCCCCTAGGTTCTTCATATTGTAGGTTTTTCCTCTCATCATTTTGAATATATCATGCCACTCCCTTCTGGCCTTGAAGTTTCTGCTGAAAGATCAGCTGATTGTCGTATGGGAGTTCCCTTGTATGTAAGTAGTTGCTTTTCTCTTGTTGCTTTTAAGAGTCTCTCTTTAACTTTACTTTTTGCCATTTTAATTATAGTATGTCTTGGTGTGGACCTC
Source organism: Lagenorhynchus albirostris (assembly GCF_949774975.1). Classification (NCBI taxonomy): domain Eukaryota; kingdom Metazoa; phylum Chordata; class Mammalia; order Artiodactyla; family Delphinidae; genus Lagenorhynchus; species Lagenorhynchus albirostris. Next base: position 78,962,836 of record NC_083106.1, on the reverse strand, counting down.
TTTGGGTTCATTTTGTTTAGGACTCTCTGTGTTTCATGTACCTGGATGTCTGTTTCCTTCCCCAGGTAAGGAAAGTTTTCAGCTATATTTCTTCAAATAAGTTCTCTGTCCCTTTCTCTTTCTCTTCTCCTTCTGGGACTGCTATAACATTGATGTTCTCTCAGAAGTCTCTTAAACTATCCTCTTTTTTTTCATTCTGTTTTCTATTTTCTGTTGAGCTTGGATGATTTCCACTATTCTGTCTTCCAGCTTGCTGATCTGTTCCTCTGTATCATCTAATCTAATGTTGATTTCTTCTAGTTTTTTAAAAAATTTCAGTTACTGTATTCTTCAGCTCTGTTTTTTTCTTTATATTTCTAACTCTTTCTTAAACTTCACACTGTGTTCCTCCATTCTTCTCCCAAGTTCATTGAGCATCTTTTTGATCATTACCTTGAACTCTTTATTGGCTATGTTGCTTATCTCTACTTTGCTTAGTTCTTTTCTGGGGTTTTATCTTGTTCCTTTGTTTGGAACATATTCCCTTGTCTCCTTATTTTGCCAAGTTCTCTGTGCTTATTTCTATGTATTAGGTGGGTTGGTTCCATTTCCCATCTTGGAGAAGTGGTCTTATGTAGGAGATGTCCTCTGGGACCCAACAGCACACTCTCCACCTGTCACCTGAGCTATATGCTCTAGGGGTGCCCCTTGTGTGGGCTCTGTGGGCCCTGCTCTTGTGGCGGGCTGACTATTGTGGATGTGCTGGTAGGCAGGTTGGCCCCTGTCCCAGTTGGCTACCAGGTCCTGCCTTGTGCAGCGGCTGCTGGTATGCTGGTTTGCAGGGCCAGATCCCAGTGGCTGGCTGTGGGGCCCAGGGAGCCCAGGTTTGCCGCTGACGTGCTGATAGGCAGGTAAGCCCCCAGCGCTACTAGGCTGGAAGAAGAACCCCAAGCTGGTGCTTGACTGCACCAATGTCCTCCTGATAAAATGAGCCCCCAGATGGCTGCTTCCAGCATCTGTGTCCCCAGCGGAAGTCCCCGTTGCCTCCTGCCTCTCTGGGCGTCTTTCTGAGATCAGCAAGTAGGTCTGACTCAGACTTCTTTCAGATTACTGCCTCTGCACTCGGAGCTTGTGAGACTTTGTGCACTCCCTTTCAGAGTGGAGTCTCTGTTTCCCCCAGTCCTCTGGCTCTCGTACGTAAGCCCTGCTGGCCTTTACTGCCAGCTGCTCTGGGGTGGGGGCTCATGTTTCCAGTGCAAGACCCCTGTGATTGGGAGCCCAGTGTGGGACTCAGAACCTCTGCAGTTGTGGTTTTCCTCCTGTTCGTTGGTCACGTCCCTGGGGATGTGGGTCTTGACTAAACCATGGCTCTGCCCCTCCTACCCATCTCGTTGTGGTTTTTTCTTTATATCTTTAGTTGTGGGAGATCTTTTCTGCTAATCTGCAGGGCGTTCCTGTAGACGGTTGCTGTGTAGGTAGCTGTAATTTTGGTGTACCCATGGGAGGGAGTGAGCTCAGCCTCTTCCTGCCCCACCACGGTAGCCACGCCCACCTCAGTTGTGTTTATTATATACATGGAATCACCAACTTCACTGTTTTGGAAACAAACACAAAATATTCTTGATATCTATCTACATAGCAGCAGCAAGAGAAAGCAGACCCTTTTACTTACTTACCGGGCCCTGGAGGAGTGTCTACAGTTTTTTAAGCTGACTACAGTATATTTTTAGAGGTGGGAAATACGTTCTGTCTAGTGTCTGTCTATGCTTGCCAGCTTTGCTGGTCCATAAGCTATTCAGTGGCTCCACTCAGTGTGATGCCGGCTTTCAGCTTCCATTCAGCTCAGGTCACCAAGAGCAACAAGTGCTATTGTAGGTCAGTCCCCAAAAGAAACATGCATCTTCCTTTTATCCCTTGGGCAGGTACTTACATGTGTAGTAGTTTCAGAGTTTATGGTTATTACTATCTGGAGACATCTGTTTTCTGGGTTTATTTTTTTCTGATGTTGTACCACATCATAAAGTCTACTGCCAAGAGTACTTTACTTGCAAAGATTTTGTTTTCTGCTGTTTTAGTCACTTTACTACTTTATTTCTGTAGGCCAAATAGAGAAAATCAGTAGCAGTTACCCACTCCATAGCCCCGATAGCATAACCTGACTCCATTGGGTTGAAAGTTTTTATTCTGTGAGACTTAAAAGTCTCATTTCACGAGAAGTGATGGGTCCTCCTGGCATATGTGTAACAAAGAGCTGCACCGAGATTTCCCATGTAGTGCGACTGCTCTCAGGAAACCTTTTAAGGAAAACCTATTTTTAAAGTAAGTGGATCATATGGGTCCACTTATGAAACAAATTCATAATTGATTTTTTATTACCAAATATAGGACTTTCAAATAGCTTTTTGCTTAAAACTTTAAGCCTACTTTTATCCCCTTTTACTTTTCTTCCAATAAAACTATTTAAATAAATTACTTCAGAATTTCTGTTATTCATTTTCAGATAATGTAATGGTTATTATCATATAGTCATAGAAACTAGCAATGATTAAGTTATTATTTGCCTAATAAATTGACCATCTTTTATGGAAAAACCATTCAGGCCAGACAACTATTGTCAAACGTCTTTTAACATATGTTTTCAACCTTTGCCATAGCTCACTTTCTTGAATAAACAGACCTTTTGAAACAAAGCATGGAAAACTTAATCCACATGGGTTCATATTATCAAAACTATTAGGCTGGATTATTTTTCATGGTGTCAGCACCAAAATTACCTCTTGAAAAGATGCCTTTAAAAGGAACATTCACATAGATTGTACAATGTTGTCTCTTCCTCAGCCTTTGCAGACAGCTTTTATTTCATTCATGGCTGTGGTTAGCACGCTTTTCTGCTGGGGCCCCTTTCTCAGTCGGGGAACTGCATGTGGCCTGTTGATCAGCAAGGCAGCCTTGGTCAGCAGTCCTTAGTGCTCATTTTAAGGGTGAGTCTCTGCCTGGTCACTTCAACCGAGACTCCTTTCCATGTACAGACTGCAGCCCGGCAGCTTCTCGGTGCTGCCACCTATTAATTCAGAGCAGCCTCGAGTCCTTTCCAGAAGCTGGAGTAGCAAGGGACTGGACGCTGAGGTCCAGCAGGCCAAGGCTGCTGTGTGTCAGGAATGCACTGCAGCTAGTCAGCCTGGGGAACGTGGTCACACCTTCCAACCCAACTGTCTTACCACGTTGTCGTTCACGTGGGTTTGCCTAGACACACCATGAAGTTACGTGAGCACCTCAGACCCTGCTGGGCACTGTCCCATGTTTTACATTTTCAAATGTCCTGCTTTATAAGCAGAGGTTTTAGATTATAAGTCACTTTAATTCTTTCATGATTTTATCCTTGTTAAAACTTGTAGAAATTATGTAGCAATTATGTGTCAGTGTGATGCTCAGTTGGCATTTTTAACTCAATTTGGTATTTATATACTTATTTGTTATGTTAAAACGCAAGTTCTGAGTTTGATGCTGCCTCATTTAGTCTTTAAAACAGCTCTAGGGGAGAGGCAGTGAGGTATGTGGACAGGGGGCTGGATGGGCCAGAAAGCAGGAGTGTGGGTACCAGCTGCCATATGACTTACTGGCTCAGAGGAGCAGCACATGGAAGGGTGAAGTTCCATTATTATATCCCATTATCATATCACACATGGTATTGTGCAGAAAATAGAGCAGATGGGGCTGCCCGGAGGGTCTCTCTGGGAGAATGGAAGAATTAATGTTCCGGTGGGGATCTTAAAACCCAGGCCAAGGAGTTTGGATGTGACAGCAAAAGAAAGGAACCATAACTTTTCAAACAGGGAATTGGCATGATAAAAGCAGTGCTTTAGGGAGCAGAGCCGGGAAAGCCTGTGCCAGCTGAATCCCAAATGCACCATTGCTTTGGCTTCATAGGTCATGGGATTTCACTTCTGCAATTCGAAATTCAACAGATGTCACCTTCTTAGTAAGACCTTCCCGGACACTCTGTCCAAACTTTCAAATCCCTGAGTGTCTGCATCCTGTCCTTTATTTAGCAGTTATCTCTCTGTAACGTTGTATACATTTTATTTATTTACATTGCTTATGTCCCAACTCTCCTACTAGAATGTAAGGCACAGATTTTTGTCTGCCTTATTCACTACTGTGCCTTCAGCACCAAGAACAGTGCCTGGTACATGGCAGGCCCTGAGTAATACATGTTACATGAATAAATGAATTTGCTAGTACAAGGCCTGATTCTGGTCACTGGTAATAAAGTGGCAAACAAGAGAAATAATCTGTTCCTGTCCTCGTGGAGCTTACATTCTAACAGAAGAGACCAAAATAAACAAGCAAATAAGAATCCCAGATGACGCTGTTTGCTCAGAGGAAAATATAACAGGGTAACAAAGATATAAAATATCAAATAGAAAGCTCTCCTGTTACATACATTGACTATAGGACAGTAGGAAAACTGGTTTTGTTTTTTATTTTAAACTTGTTGTCTCTGAACCATATACACTGGTTTTCAGTCTCAGTGGTGTTTCCTGGAAAGGACACAGAAACAGCTTGCTGAGGCAAGGACCTGACTGGTGGGTTTCTGAATTGCAGACCTCGGGCCCTTTAGGAAATAGTGTTCTGTTGCCTCTGAAGACAAGCACAGAACATCTGGGGACTCTTGGAGTAGCGAGTTGGTAGTTCATGCTAGGAATAAATGAATCAAGATTAACATCATAAAATGTAAAAGCAACAAATGTAAACAGCTTTTCAGAAACTTAGGTGAGAGAAGGTTAGGTTTAGTTTACATTGTTAAATTTGACCCAGTGGTGTCATTTGCTTCTTTAAAAGAGTGCAACTTTAGGCTGCATTAATACTCCTACTTCAAGGAAAGAGGAGTTACAGACAAAATCAGGCCTTCATCAGGTATACCCCAGATACCCTGTATCATTCAGAAAGGACTTGAGGCTGCTAACAGAGGGATCTGCACTGTTATAAACGAGTCACAAATTCACTGCCGAGCTTCCTAGCAGCCAAGGCAAGGAGACAACTATGTTAAAAGATCGCTGCCTCCATAAAGTAAAACACCATCATTTTTCCCAGAAGCAACGGATAGTGCTTTGGCTTGATGGATCATAGGATTTCACCTGTGTTCAAGACACAAGTGTTCAGAGATTTCTTGCAAACCCCGTGGCTCAGCTCTCCAGACCTCTCACCAGGTACATGTCCTCCCAAGAGTTGTAGCGTCTGTCCTGCCTGAATTTCCACTTCTTTTCTTCAAGGATATTATAAACCACTTACCAGTGCTTTGCTGAAATCAAGACTTTTTATCTATACTCTATGCCCCGATATAGCAAGCTGGGAAACCAATCAAAACAGGAAATACGCACAGCTTAGTGTTTCTTACTGTTGGTGAGCCTGTGTTGCTTTCTGGTAATCATAGCTGTTCTCTTGAATTTATTAAAATTCATTTGCTTATATTCTATCTGGGATATTTCTAGGAGTTGTGATTGAGATTATCAATATACAAAGTCCAAGGTGCCCTACTTTACTCTTTTTTTTGACACTCAGAATATTTTCCTCTCTTTAGTCATTTAGGATCTACTACATTTTTTAAGATTTATTAACGTTTATCCATAAAAGTTTTTCAGTTTCATCCACAAACACTTTGATGCCTTATAACATAATAAATCTGGACCCAGCAACATAAAATCATTAAAAATGGCCAACAGTTTGCCCATCATTTTGCAAGAAGATGTTTCTTGTGCTAAAATCCTGAGAAATTTCTTACCTGATACCTCATTGAACAAATACAAGGTGAAGTACAGAGGAACTCTTAAAATATAGTAAATTGATTAAAGGCTTTTTACTCCTCAAGAAAACAGCAAAAAAGCAAACATAGTTTCATGAAAATAGTTCTATGAGCAATCAAGGTAATGAGGTCCGAGTACACAGGTTGTCAGTGGCCACGATTGCTCCATGCCCTGTGACGTGGCAGGAAAAATACAGGAAAATGAGCAAGTGCGTATCTTCAAGACAGTGTTTTTTGAAAGCAGACTTTTGCTGATAGCTGGGCAGTGGAAAGTTTGGATTTGGACTCCCTGGCAAGAACTGAGAGTGCAGATATTTCATGCTGATGACTAAATGCTCCATCTTTTGCTGAGACTGGAGGATAATGATGGGCCTGAGTCAAACTTGAGGGATGCGGGAAGGAACGGGATGTGCTTTTAAACAGCAGTGACTAGGAGACAGACATGGGCGCTGCTTCACACGCGGGGTGTGTGTGATCTGAGGGCTGACGGGGAGTCGTGGTAAAGCCGCCTACAGTGTCTGCAGAACAAGCATGGAGGGAGGGGCGCGTCCTCGGGGTCCAGACCCTGGAGAGGAGGGTGAGCTGAGGAGGGGCCCCGGAGCAGGACACCTGGCTCCAGCAGGAGTGTCTGTCACAGGCCTGTGCTTCTCTAAGTGCCGGGGGCTCAGGAGCTGGGCCTGCACAGTCGTCCACCAGAGACGTCTTTACAACAGCCTCTGGCTCGAGAGGGAGCACAGTCAGATCCCTTCTCGCCACTGGGATTCCTGCTCCTGGGTGAGAAGCAGGCCCGATGCTTCCGCTCTGAGGGGGGCTCTTGTACCGCTCTGGGTCTCTTTCTTGTTTTCACTTGCTGGCATCAGCCTGGCCCTCTGCGGAAACTCGCCGTGCAAGCAGAAACCGCCCTTTTCTGGATCCTCTGATCTCCTTTTCACCCCACACAGGTGTAAAAGGCAGCGTTTCTCTTTTTGAAACTCTTAGCTGATGACCTAGTTTTGCAACTTCACAGAGGTTACGGTGCTAGTATTTATTTCTCAGGGTCTTTATTAATGTGTAGGGCTCATTGCACCTGAAAAGCAATATTGTGCAGTGTTTTTAATCAAATATTCCAGCTCACCTATAAAGACACCAAAAATGTATTTAATTTTTGCTGCTTTGCAGTGGAAGCTAGGGCATGCGGTGGATAGATTTCATGTGCAAAATGCCCTTTTATGGAAAAATTATGCAGAAAGGACATTTTGCAAAGTGCCAAGTTTAGAAATAAAGGCAAATTTAGGATGCTGGAAGAAAAAAAATGGTCTCCAGCCATTTCTCTTGTGGTGAGGTTTTGATTTCTTAGGGAGCATGTCCTCAGGCAAGTGTGGGGGCAGCCGGTGGGTCGTCTGTGGGTCATCATTCACAATGCACCTGTGAGGTCTTGCCTCAAATACGCACTCTATTAAGATTTCTCTGGTGGTCCAGTGGTTAGGACTGTGCGCTTTCACTGCCAAGGGCCCGGGTTCAATCCCTGGTTGGGGAACCAAGATCCCGCAAGCCACAGGCTCAGCCAAAAAAAAAAAAACAAAAACAAAAAAATACACATTCTATCAAAGCAATACTGAAAAATGTATGAGAAGTCAGAGCTGGGGTTGAATTTCCTTGGGAAGTTATTTCTGAAGAGTTGTTTTCTTTAAAAACTTCCTATCTACTTCCTGTTAGTCTTCTTTATTTTAATCCCATGATTCCAATCCATTTAAGACATTTGAGATCTCCCCTCCCCCAGAGTTTTCCGACCAGTTGACTCACGTGGACAGTTACACCTGGGAAGCGCATTGTCCCCCAAAAGACTCGCCAAGAGCACCTTCTACGTGGGACTGTGTGGTTACGGCAGCCCACAAAGCCCGTGCTGTGAGTCTGCTTGGCAGCTGAGCTCAGCTCGCTGAGAGCCCGCGGGCGGCTTCAGCCCTGCGTCTCCCTTCTCCACGGCATAGGTCACAGTGGCTCCTGCAGGGTGGGTGTGTGTGTGTGTGTGTGTGTGTGTGTGTCGTTGCGTAACTTGCTTTATTTTCATATCACTTTAATTGTTGCAAAATGAACCCCTGCTCGAAGCATGACCTTGGCTTCCCAAGTCATGGACGTCATCTGTTGCACAAGCCCCCATGATATTTCCAAGTAGACCTTTCTACCAAAGTAAATCTGGCAAATTGGTTCTTAATTAGCCCACAAAAGCTGATGGTAGTTTTTTTTGTTTGTTTGTTTGTTTTTGCGGTACGGGCCTCTCACCATTGTGGCCTCTCCTGTTGCGGAGCACAGGCTCCGGACGCGTAGGCTCAGCGGCCATGGCTCACGGGCCCAGCCGCTCTGCGGCATGTGGGATCTTCCCAGACCGGGGCACGAACCCGTGTCCCCTGATCGGCAGGCGGACTCTCAACCACTGCGCCACCAGGGAAGCCCTGATGGTAGTTTTCTGGAATAAACATAGAAGGTTTTGAACTGATAGTATTTTGCATCATAAATGCCCTTCTTCTCCTCTTAGAATAATCTCTGCTTTCTAAAGGACGAAAGGTCTACATCAAAGTGAATTTCCTCAGAAATGAAATATAAATGATTGCTTCAGGCAAAATAAAAGCCAGTAGCTCTTACAGAATAATTTTGCAGGAATACAGATTTTATGATATCTCAGGATTAATGTATAAAAGAAAGAATATTCATATTTTTTCAAAATTATTTTAAAACCTACCTCTAGGGGGAAGATAAACAATTAGGATTAAATATACGGAAATAAATATCTAAAATGCTCTAGGATCGGAAAAAAAAAAACAAAACCTTACCTAAGTTGGTGACCTCCACCAAATGGGCCATTTTGCAGCTCCCAGCCCCTGGCCTCCTCAGATATCTCCCACCACAGGCTTCTAATTTTTTGTGAGCCATGGACCCATCATCAGTCTGTAAAGCCTGTGAACCATTCCTCAGCATAATGTTTTTAAATGCATAAAATACAGGAGATTACAAAAGGAAAAAATTATATTGAAATGCTATTGTTAAAATATTTTAAAAGTTTCTGATATAGTAATACATGTGCTTCTTTATTAATGCGTTAAAAAAACAACTCCCAGCAGTGGGTCTAAGAACTACCATAATCTTGCAACAGTGATGTGGCAAAATCAATATTTAAGATGAAACAAACTGTTTCATCTACAGCTGTAAAATGGTATATGAAAATATCGGTGATTTCTCAGAGTGACAGAGTCATGCGTCCTGCTGACGCCATCATGGTTTTTGCCATGGTTCGTGACAAAGACGTAATTTTTCCCCATCCACTTTCACAGCCCCTCAAAATTCTATCTGCAGACCTCTTGGAGGCCCGTGGGCCCTGGATTAAGACACCCCTTGTCCAGTGATTGTTGCCTCTGCTCCCACTTCTGTTCAGCCCACAGACAGGTGGAGAGGGGGCATTGAGAGCATGCACACAGGTGTGGGCCCCTCAGGAGCAGGGAGATCAGCAGAGCCACACTCAGACCCAGCGGTGCAGGCTGTCCCCTCAGAGATGACGCTGTCAGCCAAGTGCTTCTCCAGCCAGGGAGTCTGTCTCTGACAGGGCCACCAAGAGCCACTTCACAGCAGCGTGAGTCCGTCCTTCTCCATGGTGTCACTCTCCAAGATGAGGAAGTGTCCCCAGATATCCTTTGTGCCACTTACCCAAACCTTCTGTGCTCCGTCTGCACTTTCTTCTGTGTTCGGTCTACACATTCACTTCCTCCAGGAGAAAAGCACTTCCATATTCCAGCCAGACTTTGCGCCCAAGTTTCAGACGCACAATTCCACGTGGATGTCCAAGACTGGATTTGTCCTCTTCTCCTCAGAATCGGTTTTTCCTCCTCACTCTCCTGACTTTTCCTCTCCTGGCTTGTTAAGAGCATCACCAGTAACTATGGACAGACACCTCAGACTTCTCAGCACCCCCTCCCTTCCCAGCCTCTACCCCTGAGCCCAAGAGTTACCAAGTCAGGAAGCTCCTGTGTTCACAGCATCCAGTCTGCCTCTGTGTCCTACCCTCATTTCTGCCAGTGAGTTCACAACGTAACCTGGTCACCATCACTCCCAACCCTGCTTCTCAGGTACTCAGAGACATCCTAACACACACGCCTGCCGACTTATTTTCCCGCAGAGCAACTCTGATGATATTAGCTTCCTGTTCAAAAATGTTCAGTGGTTCCCACTGTCTCCTGAACTAAGGACAGACCCTGACTTACCCACCATGGCCCCAGACTCCCAATTCAGCCACCTGTCTCATCCTGTGCTACAGTTAAGCTCGATAACTTTTTGTTCCATGAAACAGGGAGCAAATACTTTATCTCATTCATATTCTGCCGTGTTGCCTTTCTCCTGTGATACCCTCTTTCTGGAATGTGTTTCTCCAGAAACTTCTCTTGTTGAAACCCAACCGTTCCTTCAAAGACCAGCTCCAGCAACACCCATATTTGGAGATTGTCTTGATGTGCTTCCATGATTCCCAACTGAAGAGAACCCCTCCCCACTTTCAGGCAGTGGGGCATTTCTCCTAGCACGTCTGTCTCTACCCTTTGTGATGACCCTGTGTGTTCACCTCACACACAGCACTGGTTCCTTACAGGTAGGGGCTGCTTTGATTTACGCTCATCCCTCAGTTGTGCTTGGCATGACATCTTTTGCGGACATGTTTTCAGTGGAACCAAGATGATTCCTATGCAAAAAATGAACTTGCAGGAATGACCTGCCTTACGTTTTTCATGAACCACCAGAGGATAAGCTAGCTAGCAGGTGTTCACTCACTCTACCCTGTTGATTACTTAGTGAATTTTGGTGACACTGTACTTGCACCTGGCCTTCACCCACACGGGTGAATGGCCTCTAGAGTGTCCTTCTCCCCAGCCACCCAGCCATTGTGCTGACCAACTCCTCCTGGGCCTTCAGGGCTCATTTTGGTCCATATGTGCTTCAGGAAGTCTTCCCAAACCCCAAGTTGGGCTTCGTGGACATTCCACCTGTGCAGTCCTATGGAACCCAGAACTTTGAAAGGTGCCACACTTGGTGTCATGCTCTGCTGTCATCATCTTGAAATTCTTAATACTTTTTGAACAAAGGGCCCTCACGTTTTCACTTTGCACTCAACTCCACAAGCGAAGTAACCAGTTCTGCCTAATCCCTCCCCTCTTGTGTGCTCCTGGCGTCCCCTGTACCTTCTCTGTCCTTGGAATCATCACACAGAACTTTAATTTTCTTTTTACATCTGTTTACTACCCTGTATGCCTCAACAGATCCTGAACTCTGAGAAGGCAAGAAAAGAAAATCTTATTTATTGTTATATCCCTGTGGCTCAGCCTGGTATTATATGCTTAATCAATATTTGCTGATTGGACAAGTGGATGAATGGTTGAGGAAAGGAAGGAATTCATTAATGAATGTATTTGTTCATCAAAGCCCCTCAGGCAGCCAGGGCAGTGCAGGTATTTGGCTTGCTGTAGTCAGGTGGGTCCTCATAGAAATAACAGAATTCTAGCACAGAAACTACTCTTATCAGAAAGGGGAGGGTAAGATCAGCTCAAGGAAGAAAATGGGCAAAGTAGTGACATGAAGGGAAAAGATTAAGCAACACCCAGCTGTTAATGAAGAAGCCGCTAGCAAAAGGGCTCGTGATGTAGGTCTTTTTGGGTTATTTTGTTTTTGCTTTTTGTTTTTAAATAGGATTTACTTTTTTTTTAATTAATTAATTTATTTAGGGCTGTTTGGGTCTTCGTTTCTGTGCGAGGGCTTTCTCCAATTGTGGCGAGCAGGGGCCACTCTTCATCACGGTGCACGGGCCTCTCACCATCGCAGCCTCTCTTGTTGCGGAGCACAGGCTCCAGACGTGCAGGCTCAGTAGTTGTGGCTCACGGGCCCAGTTGCTCCACGGCATGTGGGATCCTCCCAGACTAGGGCTCGAACCCGTGTCCCCTACATTAGCAGGCAGACTCTCAACCACTGTGCCACCAGGGAAGCCCCTGTAGGTCTGTTTTGAGCAAACACGGAGATCATGAGGCTGCCATTGGGATGCCCTTGGAAGAAGGTGTCTTAGTGACTGAGTCATCCCCTGCTTGCTTCTCTGAATGTTTTCTGCTGAACCTGGACTCAGGAGGCGTCTACAGATAACAGCCCCTCACTGGAGGCAAACATCTGTCACTCTTTACTTGTTGCCACGTCATCCTCCAAACTCCCTCAGTGATCCCTGGATTTCACTTTCTCGTGAGTAGTTCTGGGGTCTGTAGGTGCGCTGGAATTTGATGTCTAGTTTACAATTCCCAGTCTGCTAGGGCCAATTTAAAATATAGTCCAAACAATCCTGAATCATCAGGTACATGAGACAAAAGTATGATGAGTTGTTATTAACTCACGTACCAGGTTTTCTCCCTAGTAGAGTCCTTCCTCCTGAAGGCTTCTGCTGTTCAGAATAACCACCTCCCTCTCAGTTGGAAGAGATAGAGAAGTACCCCCAGAAGTCTTGCTGAGCCAAGAACATCGCTGCCGTCCTCCTCTGTGCTCCTCAGCGACACCATGTGGCAACTCAAGGACAACAGTGCTTGAACCCCTCTTCGTGCCAAGCAGCCAGGGATGAGTCACAATATGTTCTTAATTCTCAGTTTCCATATCTGCAAAATGGGAACAATGAGATTTCTACTGCATACATTTGAGAGGATAATGTGGATAGTGCATGTGAAAGGGGCTTAGCTCAGTATCTCGCTTATTCGAAACCTCCGAATGTGAGTAATTATCAGCATACCCACTTCGGGTTCTGTGCTGAAATAGATATAAAGAAATAAGGAATACATGGTATCAATCAGGAGTCAGCAAACTTTCCTCTAAAGGCCAGAGAGTAAATATTTCAGTCTTGTGCTTAGAGCACGAGTCTCAGTTCTGCAGTTCTTGTGTGAGCGCAGCCATAGGGAATACACGGGTGAATGGGTGTGGCTGTGTGGCTGTCTGCCAATAAAACTTTATTGGTCTTGGGCTTCCCTGGTGGAGCAGTGGTTGAGAGTCCGCCTGCCGATGCTGGGGACGCGGGTTCATGCCCCGGTCCGGGAAGATCCCACATGCCGCGGAAGAGCTGGGCCCGTGAGCCATGGCCGCTGAGCCTGCGCGTCCGGAGCCTATGCTCCGCAACGGGAGAGGCCACAACGGTGAGAGGCCCGCGTACCAAAAAAAAAAAAAAAAAAAAAAAAAACCACTTTATTGGCCAGATTTGTCCCCGGGCCATAAGTCACCAATCCCTGGCTATCAGCCCTTGGTGGTAGAAAGACGTGCAGATTCATCAGGGCAGGTCAAGAGGAGGCAGAGGCCAGCTGTACTAAAGAACACAGAGCTGATGTTTTACAGGAGATTGTAGAGTAAAAGGTGAGGGGTACGATGTGAGTAAAAGTAAGAAATGTGACTTTTAGGGAAAATAGCTCAGATATTGGGATTTTTTTTTTTTTTGAATTCCAGGATAAGTAACTTCAACTTTAAAACTGAGCCTGCCCTTTTTATTAGACGTTTACTTTGGGAACTCGGCTCCACCCCCCCACCGGACTCCAGAAGTTCCGTATTTCTAGAAATAAAAATGTCTGTAGATGGACTAGTAGAAAATGCTCTCTGTCACTGCAGCACAAGTAGGGCTGGGGGCATTTCTCTAGGGGTTTGACCGGAAGGGAATGGAAAGCACATGGGTAGCAGAGGAAGTCATTTTCTATTCTTATTATTACTATAAAGAAATGGCAGATGAGAAACCAGGAGCAACATTAGACTCTGAAAAGGAGCCAGTGGCTTAGTAAGCACTTAGAACCCTTGACAGTTCGCCAAAGCTGCCGAACGGGGGCTTGAGTCTGCTCCTTTGACAGGAGGGCAGCTACCACTTACGGTCCCGAACAGGAGAACAAATACATCCGGGCCTTTCAGGACCCCTGCTTGGAAAAGCCCTTTATAGGAAATTTGCAGATTCTTAGCTGTGGACATTTAAGTATAGCACGCAACACACACGCATACATGCACACACACATTCATCCTTCTCATCAGTAAAGTTGCAAAGGAGCCCCATTTGCACTGGACATCACATTGTATTTTGATATTCAAAATGGCTAGTCCCTTTTAGGTCTGTTATGATTTAATCAGTGCCAATTCAAATGGATCTGGTGCTTTAGCCATTAGAAATAAGAACTTAAGTCTGTCATGCTAAGGCAAGTTTCTCATCAAATTTCTCTTTTTCTGTTGTTTTACAGTTTTCTCCTTGTCTTTGGTTGCTTGATTTTGTCAGTGTTCTCCACCATCCCCGAGCACACAAAGTTGGCCTCAAGTTGCCTCTTGATTCTGGTAAGTGAAACATATGAACAAAATTGTACATAAAGTTTACATAATACAAGAATTGTCTATAATATTTATGCAATGCATTTTGTCCCACGAAAAGTTATCTCTAGAAAAAAGAGAGCTTCTGTGAAGTGTAAAAGTTTCAAAGGTCACTGAAACATTTGCCTGCCGTTTTAACCTTTAGTCAATCCCCAAGAATACATAGAAATATTCTAGATTGCTATTACTTAGCAGTATCATGTGTTATAGTTGCATCGTAAGTAGAAGGCAATACTTGGAAGCAGGTTTAATTATGTTTCTCTATGGTAATAAATTACAAGAAGAATCAGCATCTCTGAGATCTCTTACAATATTGCTAAAAGTTACAGGGTAGAGAGTGTTTTCCAATAACCACAATTTAGCAGTAACTATGTATAGTCGGCCAAGAACCATGAGCATATGGCAGGCACCTCCTAAGAAAACAGAAGGCTTCATGCTCTTTTCAGCCAGCAGACTGCATTATGAATTTTGCTGCTAATGAAGTTACCTGGTGAGAAGTTCTGCAGTTTGCTCTGTTTCCATTATGCTGTCAATCCTCAACCACAGAGAATTGCTCAGTTCATTTTAAAATGGAAAAATACCCCAAGATATTTTAGTCTGAATTATTCTGGGCCTTTTAAACTCTTATACTTTCTATTACAACTGAACTATAGCGCTGTATACTCAAATCACATCTGATTGAAAGTTTGGTTCATTTACATCCATTTTGACCCACTCACTCGGTCCCAAAAATCAAACTTGACAGTCTCAGGACTGTCTGAATGAACTATAAATTGGAACAACTCACTTTTTTCCATAAAACCTGCTTGACTAGAGAGGAAAAGAGAGAACGAGTGGGTGGGGTAAGATGGCCATGTGCCTTAATAAATAGAAATTGGTTATGCACAGCAGCGAGCATTTAATACAAGAAAAGTACTCTTACCTTGAAGGTGAGAAGTGAAGGATGTGAGCCCGTACAACCTGGGCAGCTGCTCTTTCCCCTGTGCTCGCAGAGGCTGGTTTGTGCTTAGAGTGCCAAGACTTCATCAAGTCTCTACCCTGTGACAGGGAGAAATCACTTTTGAACCTGGAACAAATCTGTCCCAATTCCTCTCCATACAAATCGTGCTCAGCGGTATATTGCTAATGTCAAGGTTACTATGTTGAAACCCAAGATAGAAAACAGATAGACCGAAGAGCCCACTGGGGATTTGTTCCATTTACAAGGTTCCATTCGGGTAGCATGTGGGCTTTTAGCCTCATGCACCCCTTTGATAACAACAAATGGTCTGAGCCAAGGTCTAAGGCAGAGCTGGCTTTGGGGTACATATACAGAACTACAGCTAGGAATTTTAGATCGAAAATATAAATCTGATTTTTAGACCTGGGAGCATGAAAAACTGGATTTACTGCATGACCAATGGTATATATTATGAGTAAATCGAGCATTAAGAATCTTGTAAAAAGGTTTCTTTTATAACCAGGTCAAGAATCCAAAATATGAGGTTTACATCCTCCAAATCTCTGAAATATAAATTCAGTCACTGCTAATGAGTTTCTAAATAATCCAGAGAAACTCACATTATTCAAAAGCCAAAAGCTGGTTAATATCATGATTTTTAAAACTTCCTGAGCAGTGGACAACTGACCAGAGTTCAGTAACTAGAGTGCATGTGAGCAGATAAAAATGTAGACGTTTTACACATCGCTCATCTTTTTTATTTTGCCATCTTTATTGAGATATAATTGACATACGATATTGTGAAATTTAAAGTGTGTAACGTGACAATTTTATATACATACGTATTGCAAAATGACTACCACAGTGAAGTTAGTTAACAGTTCATCACCTCACATGGTTGCCATTGTGTGTGTGGTGTGTGTGTGTGCATGTGTGTGTGGTGTGTGTGCGTGTGTGTGGTGAGAACTCCTAAGATCTATTCTTTTAGCAAAATGGTCAAGTGGACAGTTCAGTACTGTTAGCTATAGGCACCATGCTGCACATTAGATCCTCAGAACTCATTTGTCTTATAACTGGGAGCTTGTACACTTTGACCACCTTCACCCATTTCCTCCACCCACACCTGCACAACCACCAATCTACTGTGTTTCTGCGAGTTCAGGGGTCCCACATAAGTGAAATCATACAGTATTTGTCTTTCGCTGTCTCACTTATTTCACTAAACATAATGCCCTCAAGAGCCATCCATGTTGTCACAAATGGCTAGATTTTGTTCTTTTTATGGCTGAATATTATTCCAATGTGTGTGTGATATATATATCACATCACATCTTCTTTAACCCTTCATCTGTCAGTGGATGCTTAGATTGTCTCCATGTCTTATCTACTGTAAATAGTGCTGCTGTGAACATAGGCATGCGTGCAGCTTTTCGAATTATAGTTTTCTAGGGATGTTTGCCCAGGAGTGGGATCGCAGGATCATATGGTAGTTTTATTTTTTATATTTTGAGGAACCTCCATACTGTTCTCCATAGTGGCTGCACCAATTTACATTCCCACGAACAGTTTAGGCGGGTTCCCTTTTCTCCACATTCTGGCCAACACTTCTCTCTCACTTTTTAATAATAGCCATTCTAACAGGTGTGAGGTGATATCTTATTGTGGTACTGATTTGCGTTTCCCTGATGATTAGTGATGTTGAGTTCTTTTCATATACCTGTTGGCCATCTGTAAGTCTTCTTTTACCCCTCAGTCTTTTTTTTTTTCCTCTAATGCCCTTGTTTTTAATCAGGTCTATTGAGATACAATTTACATAGAATAAGCATCATCCATTTTAAGTGTATAGTTTCATGAGTTTCGAGAAACACATATTGTCATGTGTATTAGTTTCTTAGGGCTACTGAAACAAAAGTACCACTGTATATATCATATATATTTCATATATGTCATATATGTGATAATTATATACATCATTATGTTGAGTGAAAGAATTAGATATCATAGAGATAGTCTTGTGTTTGGCTTCTTTTACTCAACATAATAATTTTGATATTTATTTGTATATTTTTTAATTGAAGTATAGTTGATTTGCAATGTTGTGTTAGTTTCAGGTGTGCAGCAAAATGATTCAGAGATATATATATATGTATATACTTTTTCATTATGGTTTATTATAGGATATTGAGTATAGTTCCCTGTGCTATACAGTAGGACCTTGTTGTTTATCTATTTTATATATAGTAGTATGTATAGGTTAATCTCAAACTCCTAATTTATCCCTCACCCCTCCTTCCCCGTTGGTAACCATCAGTTTGTTTTTCTGTGTCTGTGAGTTTGTTTCTGTTTTGTAAATAAGTTCATTTGTATCATTTCTTAGATTTCACATATAAGCGCTATCATATGTTTCTTGTCTTTTTCTGGTTTACTTCACTTAATATGATAATCTCTAGGTCCATCCATGTTGCTGCTAATGGCATTATTTCATTCTTTTTTATGGCTGAGTAATATCCCATTGTATATATGTACCACATCTTCTTTATCCATTCATCTGTTGATGGACATTTAGGTTGCTTCCATGTCTTGGCTATTGTGTATAGTGCTGCTGTGAACATTGGGTACATGTGTCTTTTCAAAATAGAGTTTTCTCCGGATATATGCCCAGGAGTGGGATTGCTGGATCATATGGTAGCTCTATTTTTAGTTTTTTAAGGAACCTCCATAAATTGGCAGTACCAATTTACATTCCTACCAACAATGTAGGAGTATCCCTCGTCTTGAATGCCTTTAGATTTAGCAAAGTAGAAACCAGTCCTTTTATGCAAGTGAGGCCTTTGTATTAAGCAGTGTAGTAAGTGCTGCAGATGGATGGTCTCTGAAAGCCGTTGCTACATGGCTTTCTGTAGGGGGAGAGTTTGCGTATCCTCCTATTTTTGTGCTATAGTGATAAATTGTCGAGGTGTATGTTTTAAACCAAAGTGTAATCTTAAAACCTACCTAAAAATATTTGGACTGTGTTGCGGGTCTAAGGTTTTACTGATGTTACTCTTTTCATCAGTGTTTTCTCCAAAGACTGTTGTGTTTTATTTGGACAAAAAAAGATCAAGTATAGCCTTTGTTTTTTTTCTTTTTCTTATTTAGTAATAAACTGGAAAAGCATGTGTATTTTAATTCTTTTCACTATCAGTTCATATAGTTAATTATAAAAGTTCAATCAGTTGTAGAATACTGGAAAAAGCCAAGAGAAATCTTAATTATTTAGGGACTGTTGTATTTATTCTTTTACCATGTGTTTTTGAAACAGTTAATCTGATTTCAAAGTCTGTCTATCCTCTGAATTTAACCAAACAGAATACATAGAACACAATTCTGACCCTCATTGTCTTTAGTTCCCAAGATGAAGCATATCTAAAGAATTGCCATCCAATAGTAATAGGAATGGCTTTTAAATGTCTGCAGCAATTTACAGTAAAGTCACTTTTGGTCACAAATACAGCACAGGTGTAAATTTTGAAGACTTATGTGTAAATCACATATCACAGTTGCATATGTTTTCATAAGTCTGTCCATTTGGGGGTTTTTTTAAACATTTTAAAAGATATTCCCACATTCTAACTCATTCTATTTCTGGCAAGTAGAAGACACCCACGCTTCCGACAGGGAGCGCCTTTAGGCAGACCAGCCCCTGGACAAGCTTCCAGGGTACTCACCTCCTTGACACTCGCGCTTTCCACTTGTTTCCTTGAGCGCACCAGCATGTTAGGGGCAGGTGCCTCCTCACCTCCTGGGGTCCCCACGGAGTCCTCCGCTTTCTGTCCCCCACCCCAAGGGGAGACTCTCATCGTTCTCATCCAGAACTGCACTCCCCCTGCTAGTGAGTTCAGGAAACCACTTCTCTGTGTCTTGGTTTTCTCATCTGTTAAAAGTGGGTAGTAATATCTGCTACTTCATAAAGTTGTGAGGATTAAATCCCAGTGCTTAGCCCTGGGCTCAGCACAGAGAATGCATCAAATATTACAGTCACTGGCTCTTCCATATACAGTGGAACCTAATGGGGGCACAAGGGCAGTGAACCGGGGGTATTTGAAAAGGCTGCATTTGAGATCATATCGTACTTTTGTAATAGAAAACAAGTATCTCACCACAAACACTGTAAATTACGGCAGCTCTTCACACAGGCGTGTCCATCTAACCAGAAGTGACTCATTGGCACGCATTCAGTGCATGGCTCATGTGCACAATAACCTCTTATGTTGGGTGAATAAGGAAACAGATTTCTACTCTTGTAGTTTTCTGGTAAATGCATCTGATGACCATGCTCATGGCTTTCAAAGCTCTTCCCTCAGTGTCAGCTGGCTGGGTGGAGCCCTGCTGAGGGATAGCCCAGGATCTAACAGAGCGGCTTGCTCAGCTCACTCTGGGCACAGAATTTATGAACTCAAGAGGACAATGCAAAGCCGTGTGCCCAAGTGCCAGGGACAGTGAAAAGCTGGTGTTGATTTCCTAGGTTTTGTAAATTCTTCAGAACTGTAAGGGAACTAGCATTTTTTTAAGTACCTTTCACGTATCAGACTCCTTGATTTCTTTTTTTTTTTTAAACATCTTTATTAGAGTATAATTGCTTTACAATGGTATGTTAGTTTCAGCTTCACAACAAAATGAATCAGTTATATATATACATATGTTCCCATATCTCTTCCCGCTTGCGTCTCCCTCCCTCCCACCCTCCCTATCCCACCCCTCCAGGCGGTCACAAAGCACCGAGCTGATCTCCCTGTGCTATGCGGCTGCTTCCCACTAGCTATCTACCTTACGTTTGGTAGTGTATATATGTCCATGCCTCTTTATCGCTTTGTCACCGTTTACCCTTCTCCCTCCCCATAGCCTCAAGTCCATTCTCTAGTAAGTCTGTGCCAACAAACACATGAAAGAATGCTCAACATCACTAATCATTAGAGAAATGCAAATCAAAACTACAATGAGATATCATCTCACACCAGTCAGAATGGCCATCATCAAAAAATCTAGAAACAATAAATGCTGGAGAGGGTGTGGAGAAAAGGGAACCCTCTTACACTGTTGGTGGGAATGTAAATTGATACAGCCACTGTGGAGAACAGTATGGAGGTTCCTTAAAAAGCTACAAATAGAACTACCATATGACCCAGCAATCCCACTACTGGGCATATACCCTGAGAAAACCATAACTCCTTGATTTCTTATTAAAACAAAAGAAACCAAAAAAACCTTGCTATGTAAGTATTATTCCTCCCATTTTACCGTACCACGTTGTACAAGAGCCAGGCTGCGTCCCAGGCCTGGCTGCCGCCTCGCACCCTCCTGTGCCTCAGTGGAGACCGATGGGTCTCCCCAGTGTGTTTCCAGGGCTCAGGGAAGCTCTGCCGGCTGAGGCTTCCTTGTGGTTCTGTATATGCCAAGTGATGCCCGCGACCCTCTCATTTAGATTGTTAGTTTCTTTTTTTCTTTTTTTTTTTTTTTTTGCGGTACGCGGACCTCTCACCGTTGTGGCCTCTCCCGTTGCGGAGCACAGGCTCCAGACGCACAGGCTCAGCTGCCATGGCTCACAGGCCCAGCCGCTCCGCGGCATGTGGGATCCTCCCGGACCGGGGCACGAACCCGTGTCCCCTGCATCGGCAGGCGGACGCTCAACCACTGCGCCACCAGGGAAGCCCCGATTGTTAGTTTCTTTTTTCTTACAGAGTCCATCTACAAAGTTATCACAAATGGGTGTATCCCTTCACACCACTAGCAGTTCTTTGTATCAACAATTCCAGGCCTTCCCTGGTGGCGCGGTGGTTGGGAATCCGCCTGCCGATGCAGGGGACACGGGTTCGTGCCCCGGTCCGGGAAGATCCCACATGCCGCCGGAGCGGCTGGGCCCGTGAGCCATGGCCGCTGAGCCTGCGCGTCCAGAGCCTGTGCTCCGCAGCGGAAGAGGCCACAACAGTGAGAGGCCCGCGTACCTGCCCCCGCAAAAAAAAAAAATTCCAAATCTGATTTTGTAAACAATCAACAGCCCGATCTGTGGGGTAAACAGTCCCAGCTTGCTTTGTGCAGGTGAGCTGAGCACCGTGCTGGTGAAGGGAGCGCTCCTAGCTCCAGTTAAACTATTGTGGAAAGTTTTGTTTCGGTTTGTTTTGATTTCATGAGCCTGAGGTTGTATGTTTCTGCATTTCATATCCCACCTTCTTAACAGCAGTGCTGTTTTGGAGTGCATTTCCTTTGTATTGGATATCTTCTTGTCTTCCAGATTAATTTTAAAGTATTCATTTTGGCCTTTAAATGTAGATTGTCCAACATGATGATTTGTACGTATTTCCAGTGACAAATCTTCACCTGATGACTTCTCCTCTTAATGAAAATGATGTATAGCATTTGCAAAATTTTCACTGAAGGTGGTCATTTCTAAAATTGCCCGCCCACAAGAAGTAAAAGGAATGTCGTTACCAGTTTTAGCAAGAAGAGAGTATCGCAGCGTGTTTGCTCCCCTGCCCTGCTGTGTTAGAAGGGCTCCCAACCACAAGTGGATTGTGCTAAACATCTGGACGAGACTCAAACACATGGTCAGAGATCCAGGTTTTCCCAAACATCTTAGCTGTTTGGCACCTTCTGAATAGAGTTTATGCATATTTGCTGGTTTTGCTTCGTGTAGCAAAGCAAACATGGGTTTGCTGTTTCTGTGCACAATGAATCAGTTCCTGAAATGTGTACAAATCCAACTTAGGCAGATGTAATTATATCTTCAATGCACTAGTGTAGCTTGCTATTTAAAGAAAATCTGTAGTGCATTCTTTTGTTAAGTGTAGAGTCCCCCCTGAAAAGCTAATAACTACATAATTAATATGTGTTCCATGTTTGTTTTCTTTTTCTAATGTGCTTACACATGGGGTTTTGTGTTGTTGTTTTTTTTTTAATTGCTGTACACTACCTATTATGTCACACGGTATTGAAGAATTAGACAGGTTGTTAACCATTTCCCATCTGTCAGTATTGGCAGAGTGGGGAATCAGCCACAGACACATTTACCCATCCTTGCAAAGTAGAAAGGCTTGCGCATAAAATTATATGGATTTGATGTAGAAGATTACATGAGATCTTTACGTTTAAAGCTCTGGCATGAACATCGTAAGACAGGATAACAGAATGTCAGGACAAGGTTCCGTTCGAGGGTCTTCAGTCTTCCATGGGTAGGAGATGTGAAGTGATCAGAACTGAGGAATGAGCAGTGCTCCTGTCTCTTCATCACACCCCTGTAATTTCCTGCAGAAAGCGCTCACAATATCCCAACCAACACTGAAAACTGCCATTATTTTCCTTTGCTTGTCTTTCATCAAGGCAAATGCAAATAAACTTTAAAATGATTCATGGAGGCTAACGACCCTCATCAATCTGCTGATGACTGAAAAGAAGATGCAGGAGCAGTTTGCACCTACACTGAATCTTAACCGAGGGATAATAATATAGTAGGGGAGTTGCTCTGTGAAAAGTACTTCAGATTCAGAGGGAAGAGTTGTTCAAGTTGAAGATAATGGAATTATGCCTGAACAAGACCATGTCTCTATCCACAAGTAAGGAAGCGAAGAACTTCCGCACTTCTGACGTGAGCACCGGTGTCTCACCAGGTGGTCCAGTGTGTGTCACAGAACCGCTCTGCACGGTTCTGTCAGGACATGATGAACAGCCCTCAGCCAGGCCCACACTGACGCTGACCCACTGTGCCCTTTGACGCCACAAAGGCATATTCAGCCGAGAGGGAAAGAGAGCGACAAGGTGGTGGTAGAGGGTTGCTAGAAAATGATAGAGTCCAAGAGGGGTTGCAGCAGAAGGAAGAACGCCCTTCCCTTACCACCTTTCCAGGTTTAAGTAACTTCCACCGTTTGAAACCTGCTCAGACACCTGCTTCTGCCTGGAATGAACTGGCTCTTCCCTCGGCTTCCCTCAGCAGCAGCCGCTTGACGGTGAATCTCCTCCCTTCTTCATTTACTCCACAGCATTTCGGTGGCTCCCAGTGTCCGTGAGGCTTTTGGGGGGAAGCTGAGGATACGGCAATGAGCAAAGCAGGCAAAACTCTGTCGTGGTGGAATGCACATTTGTGTTGGGAAGACATAGAGTAAACAAATGAACCAGTCAAGTGTTAAAAATAAAAGTAAAGCAGGAAGGGGCTTCCCTGGTGGCGCAGTAGTTGGGAGTCCGCCTGCCGATGCAGGGGACGCAGGTTTGTGCCCCGGTCTGGGAAGATCCCACATGCCGCGGAGCGGCTGGGCCCGTGAGCCATGGCCACTGAGCCTGCGCGTCCGGAGCCTGTGCTCCGCAACGGAAGAGGCCACAACAGTGAGAGGCCCGCGTACCGCAAAAAAAAAAAAAAAAAAAAAAAAAAGTAAAACAGGAAAAAGGAATAGATAACTGGGTGTTTCCATCGTGTGTTCAGAGAGGTCCACCGGATAGCGTAGCTCCTAGCAGAGACTTCAGTGAGGTGGGGCAAACCGCCTTGCAGCGATTAGAGGAAAGAACGTACCAGGCAGATGGAGCATCCAGGGTAAAAGCCTCGGAAGGGCCAGAGGACCAGGATGATGGAGGGAGAGGAAGCCAGAGGGGGCGGAGGAAAGTGAGGCATGGCTCGGACTGTATAGCCCTGGAGCACAGGATCCAAAGCTGACTCAGCAACAGACTTCGAACAGTGGGAGCTGATGGCAAATTATCAAGAAATTTGATGAAAGAAGACGGCAAGACGGCCAGTGGTTTAATTGCACAGCATTAGTATTGAAATGTTCACAGTATCACAGATATGGCACTAAAATTAAGCCCCAATGCAGTGCCTGACTTAGAATGGACCGGAGTAGGGAGTCACTGGTGCAGCCCTCAGGGGGCAGTCGATGTCATTCCCCCCTCTCCTAATTCCCCGGGCTCCAGACCTTAATTCGCTGCAGTTTTAACTCAATTTATGTGAAGTGCCTCCTACCTTCCAGCCCCTGTGCCGGGGACTGGAGCCCCAGATATGAGTAAGGCACTGTCCTGCCCTGGAAGCAGATCTAGAGCACATTCCTGTCTACAGGCTCTGACACAGAAAAAAATGAAAAGCCTTGAAATCATGCGTTTATAGAGAATAAGTTATGAAATTAGGAGATGAAAGAAAAATGGGTTAGTTTGACATTTAATTCCCACTTTAACATATATGGACAGAGAGAATAAACCTACCTCAAGTCATTGATTTCTCATGAAAACTATGGATAAGATTACCAAAATCTATTTTCAATATAGGTACTACTGATCATGCTTATATAGGGAATTTGGGGTTGGAACTATATAAAGGCAAAGCTGGAAGTGATGGGTGGCCCCCTGTTCCTGTGCAGGCCTGTGTCACCCTCAGATGTCAAATACTGGGTTGGAATATGGGGGTCCCTGTTCCCCTGCAGGCCTACCTCATGCTCAGATATTGAATATTGGGTTGGAATGTGGGGGTCCCTGTTCCCCTGCAGGCCTACCCCATGCTCAGATATTGAATATTGGGTTGGAATATGGGGGGCCCTGTTCCCCTGCAGGCCTACCTCATGCTCAGATATTGAATATTGGGTTGGAATGTGGGGGTCCCTGTTCCCCATGCAGGCCTATATCAGGGGTCACGATTAAGGTGAAAAGACACATCATACTTCTGCAAAGTAGAGAAAAAATTGCCAAGCTGTAAATGGCAGCTTGACAAACAACATTACAGGCTGGATTCCAGGAGAGTGCTGCAGGCCTGGCTTCCTCTGGGGCTGGAAATCATAGTGAACCCACAGAACACACTGGAAAATGGAGAACAGAATGGAGACTTGCGAGTGTGGCCGGCCCTCCAGCTGCGGCTACTGGAGACCACAGGCGTGTCGGTGCTGCAAGACCTCCGCATCCGGAGAAACCCTGGACAGCCCCCTCCGGAAACAGAGCAGCGTCAACCGAGACACCCTAGGGTGAGGCCGGGAGTGGAGGAGCGCCAGCCCCGAGTGTGCAGGCAGGAGGGGGGACTCACTCTGGCCCCCACTGCCCACCCCTAACTCTCCTGAACTTCACTTCCTTAATTCACTTCCTTAAATCAAGTACAAATCGACATCAAGTGCAGCCTTCAAAGAAAAGAACAATCCCAGCCTGGCCAGAGGGCGTCCTGCACGGTGCGGGGAGTGGGGGGAGGGGGGGCGTCCTGCCTCTTTGACTTCATGGATGGTGCTAATAATGGGCGAACATGTGACCTGATGACACACCTGTGAATCTGATGGGGGCTGCAGGGTTCTGCCCCACTTGGCCAACCCATCTGTGTGTCTCTTGCAAGCTGCTTCCTGGGTCACTCGCTGGCTTTGCCCTGGGGTCCCGCACAGTGGAGCTTGCATGCTCAGGGTCACTGTAGCCGGGCAGGGATGGGCATCCCATCGCTCAGGCAGGCAAGTGTGTGACCAGGTTGGGAAGCTTGTCTGCTTGTAGAGCCCAGGAAAGAGCTCCGGGCTGCAGTCAGAAAGGGGAAACATCAGAGGGGACGTTCAGAGGACAAGTGCTTCCTCGAGTCCCCTCTGCAGCCTGAAGGATATCTTTTACCTTGAGCTGCTCATAGATTCATTCATTCATTTATTCACTCATCGAATATTCGCTAAGCACCTATCAGGGATGCTGTGAGCCAGAGGCCCTGCCCACAATACACACCAGCTGTACACTGACACTCATACCTTCCCTATCCCTGTCTGTCATAGTTCCTCAAAACCATTTTTCTACTTAAGTCAGGTGGAGAATTTCTGAGTATTATGCAAATGCAATTTGTTCTCTTTCTTCACAATTCCGTAATGCAAATTGCCTCATATGTGATGCTCAATTGGGTAATGATGTCAACGTAACAGGGAAGTGAAAGATGATTTTTCCCAAACGGCAGCGACTGAGCGTAAAGTACATCCGCCTGGCTGAACGCAGCAAGCCTGAAGGTGCGCACACCGCCATGGCGCCTTCTTTATTTTGGAAACTCACTCTGCCTTGCAAGTGCCTATGGGACGATTCTTCCCAACCTGTGCAAACGACACAAATGTAAAGCGATACATCTTTAGCACCACTGTATTTTGTGCAAACTGCTCCTCTCTACCTGTGACGTGTGATGCGGGGCCCTTGTCTCCAAACCCAGTGGCCTGCACCCTCCCGACACACCCCATCAGGCTCTCTCCACATTGATGTAGGTGACGGCCAAGATTGCTGAAGCAGCTCCCTGTTAGAACTCAACATCTCTTTTTAACTGTACTAATATCTTATTAGGATTGTTGTTTATGTTTGGTTTCTGTTTAGAAAGTTCCATAGGCTCAGAGTGGTTTGCCCTAACTCTATTTCTCTATTTTTATCATAAGCCCTGATCTTTTTACTGAGCAATCTTACCTAAAACCTGGCTTTTTATCGATGCATTTATTTATTTATTTTTAATTGAAGTAGAGTTGATTTACAATGTTGTGTTAGTTTCAAGTGTACAGCAAAGTGATTCAGATAGATAGATATTCTTCATATTCTTTTCCATTATGGTTTATTATAGGATATTGAATATAGTTCCTTGTGCTATACAGTAGGAACTTGATATTTATCTATTTTATATATAGTAGTTTGTGTCTGTTAATCCCAAATTCCCAATTTATCCCTTGCCCCTTTTCCCCTTTGTAACCATAAGTTTGTTTTCTGTCTGTGAGTCTGTTTCTGTTTTGTAAATAAGTTCATTTGTATCATTTTTCACATTCCACATATAAGTGATATCATATGGTATTTGTCTTTCTCTTTCTGACTTACTTCACCTAGTATGTTAATCTCTAGGTCCACCCATGTTGCTGCAAATGGCATTATTTCATTCTTTTTATGGCTGAGTAATACTCCATTGTATATATGTACCACATCTTCTTTATCCATTCATCTGTTGATGGACATTTAGGTTGTTTCCATGTCTTGGCTATTGTATGTAAACAGTGCTGCTATAAACATTGGGATGCATGTATCTTTTTGAATTATAGTTTTCTCCAAATATAGGCCCAGAGTGGGATTGCAAGATCATATGGTAACTCTACTTTTTAGTTTTTTTAAGGAACCTTCATACTGTTTCCACAGTAGCTGCACTAATTTACAT
Organism: Lagenorhynchus albirostris; assembly: GCF_949774975.1. Lineage (NCBI taxonomy): Eukaryota > Metazoa > Chordata > Mammalia > Artiodactyla > Delphinidae > Lagenorhynchus > Lagenorhynchus albirostris. The sequence goes on along the minus strand of NC_083106.1, from coordinate 78,935,623 downwards.
TCTCACCAACAGTGTAGGGGGGTTGCCTTTTCTCCACACCCTCTCCAGCATTTCATCAATGCATTTCTTGCACTGTGGTAGGAAAGCTGGTATAAGTGGGTTCGAGTTTATCCATTCTGCCAGTTCAGAAGCACATGCTGCATTCTGCTCAATAATATGGGCTTTTCAAGTGAAAGGCATCAGAGCATCCTTAGGTCATAAGGATGACATGGGAGGTGTCATTCTTAGGTCAAATAAATCAGGGATAAAAACCTGTGTCAGATGATGGTTTAGTGTATTCTTCATCCAAATTTTTCTACTCTCCTTTTTTATCAAGCTATGTTAAAGAAATCTTTAAGCCTTACAAACCTTACATCCTTAGGTCATAAGGATGACATGGGAGGTGTCATTCTTAGGTCAAATAAATCAGGGATAAAAACCTGTGTCAGATGATGGTTTAGTGTATTCTTCATCTAAATTTTTCTACTCTCCTTTTTATCAAGCTATGTTAAAGAAATCTTTAAGCCTTACAAACCTATTCATCAAAGGTTCAAAATTTTTTTAATTAGCCAAAATTTTAATAATGGAAACTTTTATGCAGTTTAGATAGAAAAATAATGTTGCTGCAGGTTGAAACAAATTTTAAGACTGTTATAATAGAGCAAATTGAGAATATTTTATTTAAAATATAAGTTGATTTAATAATCGTAAACTTCATTTTTCACCTTAACTCTATGAATTTTGACATCTTCTCAATACATAAAATCTGTAACATTTGGATTACTCTGTCTTTTCCTGCTTTTAACTTAAAGTAAAATTCCAAATAATTTTCAGACTTAGAAGATGCAGTTCTTAACCTTGCCGCACACAGCCTTCTCACATCTCTCTGGTGCTTCCTGTTTCTCTAGGCTTATTTCTGCACCAGTTTCCCTTAAAGGTGCCCACACAGGTAGCAATGGGTGTATGCATACCTGTGTGCACATGTGTACACACACACTCACATACTCACAGTCACACTTTACACTACAGCAGTAGCAAACCATTCACACTTTCCAGGAACACTGCCTCTGTGTTTTCACAAATGGTAATTCTTCTATTTGAAAGCCTGGCGCTACCACTTCCCTTCACCACCGTGGTAATTCTTACTCGTTTGTTAAGTCTCATGCCCCCTCTCCCTGGAAGTTTTCACCGACCCCCCAGGAGCTGTTACACTCCCTTCCTCTGTGTTCTGGGGTCCAGCACAGCTCCCAGGGGGTGGTCTGTAGCAATGGGTGGTTGATAACAGTGTTCACTGTGTTCCAGTATGATCGTTGATTTCCAAACATTTTATTTCTGCTAGACTGAAAACTATCTAAGAATCGGAACTACATGTTAGTGGTCTCTGTATTTCCTAGTTTGTACCACACTGCCTAGCAAGCAGTGGATGCTCAAAAGACGTGCAAATAAACTAAATGACCCAGCCCCCCAATCCAAAGTAACCCAATCCAGTTACGTACTCCACATGCAGTCTTGTTTTTTCAGCTCTGTGGCATTATCACGATTTTATTTATTTTTTTGCATACTTGTGACTTTTTCATTTTTGGTTTCTGTCCCCAGAATGCAAACTCCTTAAGAGTGGGCCTTGTTCTATTCACCACTCCCACCCCAATGTCTGGAACAAAACAGGTACTCAATGCCTGGGAGAACAGAGGTGCAAAATAAAGCTATCAACTGTGCAAAACGAATGACTAGATGCAGATATTAGCGTATAAATTCAGTGCTTGCATAGAGACATTAAAGTACTCTGGCTCCAATCAATCTTTTAATTTTAGCAGTATAAAATTCCAAAAACAATTTTTCATCCTTTGGAAGATCTGTAAAGGCAAGTATAATCAAGTGGTGTCGAGGCCAAGTTTCAAGATCTAAAATAAAATGACTATTTGCTAACTTTTGCCTCTTTTTTTCCCCCACTCGTCCTCGTTTTCTCCTGAGCTTCAACTACCCTTCTGAATCTGGGATCATCAAATATTTATGTTATTAAAGCAAATACTCTTACCTAATATCAAAGCAGGCTGATCATTAACATAAAACGTGAGTTTGTAGCCAACATTAAAAATGAATAGGATCATAAAACAAGAGAGAGGGGCTTCTCTGGTGGTGCAGTGGTTAAGAGTCTGCCTGCTGATGCAGGGGACGCGGGTTCTTGCCCTGGTCCGGGAAGATCCCACATGCCGCGGAGCGGCTGGGCCCGTGAGCCATGGCCGCTGAGCCTGCGTGTCCGGAGCCTGTGCTCCGCGGCGGGAGAGGCCACAACAATGAGAGGCCCGCGTACCACCCCCCGCAAAAAAAAAAAAAAACGAGAGTTACTGCAGTGACCAGTTATTCAACACTAACATATTTTAATTACGAAGTCATTTAGCAGTGACTGACTCCTTCACTAATGATCTCTAGAGGCAAAAGCAGTAGGGACTAATGCCTTCAAACAGCTTCCTATGGTAGTGTTTTAGGTCAACTGCACCTAACCTAAGATGTAGTCATCACTGTCTCCTAGATCTCACGCAATCCGTTATCTATATTTCACTTTGACACAAAATTTTGCTTTAAACCCCTAACTAAACCAGCATTTCTTTAGTACCTATTATGTTCTAGGCTGCGCGCCCTAGCCTCCTCCCTCATCTCATTTGGATTATTCTAACTATCTTTTCCCATTTTTAACCTAAAGTAAAATTTCAAATAATTTTCTGAATTAAAAGACCAAGTTTCTTGCCTGGAGAGAGAAAGAACCAAAAGTGAGTGAGAGAACCAAAAGTAAGTAGAATTAGAAATTATGTGATCCATCAATATGATGGTAAAATAGAAATGGGTAAAAAGAACAATTGGTTACAACAGAGGAAGTGACTGATTCTCCACTGCAAAATGAGGAAGGCTCCAGATGTGGGGACCTTTGAGCAGGGTCTAGAGTCACAAAGGTCTAGGTCAGTCTGGCTCAATTGTAGGGGATTCAGGTTGACAGAGGCTCAGAGGAGGGTTGGAACCAAACAGAGAAGAGCCTGGTTTTCTAAAGTAAAGTCATTTGGATGTTATGCTGTAAGTGATGAAAATCATAAGAGGCCTTTAAGCAGCACAATGACCTGATCAGATTTGGTTTTGAGAAAGCTAATTCGGACTGCACCTTGGAGGATAACTGGAATAGGGAAGGAGTTATTAAAAAGTTTAGGGATAAACTTATTAAAGAGTTTAGGGATAAAATAATGCTATCAACCCCATCTCTCAACCAAATGCTGAGTGCTCCAGATGTTAATAAAAGTATATGTTGATACTGTGACTTAAATGTTGAAATCTTTGAGCATCGAGGAGACTGTTTTAAGCAGTGCTGAGCTGTGCAGAGGAGGTGGTGGGTGACACCTGGGTATGCAGGGTGCTTCTACCATCTTAGCATCCTCAGGCTGGGGCATGCTTCACACAAGTTGAGTGTGGTTATTTGCTTTGATGATTTTTCCTGTCTGATGGAAAGAGAACCTATTTAAATAATGGTTTTGTTCATCTGAAATACCAGTCTTATAAAAAGTGCCTAGTCACCACAGTTGTTAGAAATTTCCATCTTACAATTTTTTAAAAATTGTTGGCCATCAATGGAAACATAAAAATGAATTCTGGCTCTGGCTAGGGTCAAATCATGTTGAAATTTTATTTCATGCCCCTATATTTCTGAATATTACTGAGTCAAGAGAAAAAGTAATCCCTCATTTCAGATGGATTTTTCTTGGAGATTTTCCCAGGCAATTAATTCTTCTCTTTGGCTTTCCTGATCTCACCACCAGACAATCCCAAAATTTGGTTTTTATAATCCCCAACTATCATCTGATGACAAAATGGAAGCACACATATTTAGGTAACCTAAAACTTTAAACTATTTTTAAAATAATTATTTTCCTTTGAAATTACTCTGTCCTAATGATGTAAATGTTGATGCCAGTGACTGAACTCTTATATTGATATTTGCTGCTCAGGTATTTGAACAGATCTGATGTCAGAGGCTTAAGGCAGGAGGCAGGGCCTTGCAGCCAGAAGGGATGAGAACGAGCCCCTGCACACCAGCATACCCAAAGCAGTTGATCGGCAACAAAAGAAAGGTCCATGCAGCCCACAGAGGGGGGTAAAATTGCAGGGTTTTAGAAAGCATTCGAACTTAAGAGATCACCCACATAATCATATATGTCTATATAGATATAGATGTAGTTACATATGAACCCCACAGTAACCACAAACCAATAGTCTATAACTGATACACATGCAAAAAAGAGAGAGAGAGAAAGGAATCCAAACATAACTAAAGATAGTCATTAAATCACAAGAGAGCAAAAGAAGAAGAAAGGAAAAAAACAAGAACTACGAAACAACCAAAAGACCATGAACAAAATGGAAATAAGTACATAGCTATCAGTAATTACTTTAAATGTAAATGGACTAAATGCTACAATCAGAAGACAAAGAGTGACTGAATGGATACAAAACAAGACCCATATATATGCTGCCTTCAGGAGACTCACATCAGCTCTAAAGATGCACACAGACTGAAAGTGAAGGGGATGGAAAAATGTACTCCATGCAAATGGAAACAAAAAGAAAGCAATACTCATATCAGACAAAATAGACTTTAAAATAAAGACTGTAACAAGAGACAAAGACGGACATTACATAATGATAAAGGGATCAATCCAACAAGAAGCTGTAACAATTATATATGCACCCAAGAAAGGAGCGACTGATTACATAAAGCAAATATCAACAAACATAAAGGGAGAAATTGACAGTAACACAATAATAGTAGGGGACATTAACACCCTACTTACATCAATGGACAGATCATTCAGACAGAAAATTAATAAGGAAACGTTGACCTTTAATGACACATTAGGCCACACAGGCTTAATAGATATATATGTAGAACATTCGACCAAAAGCAGCAAAATACACATTCTTTCCAAGTGCATATGGAACATTCTCCAAGATAGATCACAAGCTAGGCATGTCTCAGTAAATTTAGGAAAACTGAAATCATATCAAGCATCTTTCCCAACCACAATGGTACGAGAATAGAAATCAACTACAAGAAAAAAATGCAAAAAATACAAACACATGGATGCTAAACAATACTACTGAACAACTAATGTGTCACTGAAGAAATCAAAGAGGAAATCAGAAAATACCTGGAGACAAAGGAAAATGGTAACACAGTGATTCAAAATCTATAGGATACAGCAAAAGCAGTTTTAAGAGGGAATTTTATACAAACCTACCTCACGAAACAAGAAGCAATGTACCTCAACATAATAAAGGCCATGTAAACCAGCATCAAACCCACAGCTTTCAGCATGCTAAAAGCATTTCCTCTATGATCAGGAACAAGCCAAGGATGCCCACTCTCACACTTTTATTCAACATATTATTGGCACTCCAAGCCACAACAATCTGGCAAGAAAAAGAAATAAAAGGAATCCAAATTAGAAGGAAAAGCAAAACTGTCACTGTTTAGAGATGACATGATACTATAATTAGAATATTCTAAAGAGGCCATCAAAAAAACTATTAAAATTACTTAGTGAGTTCAGTAAAGTTGCAGGATACAAATTAAGGTACAGAAATCTTTTGTATTTCTATACACTAGCAATGAACTATCAGAAAGAACAACTAAGAAAACAATCCCATTTACGATAGCATCTAAAATAATAAAATACCTGGAATAAATCTAACCAAGGAGATAACAGACCTGTACTAGGAAACTATAAGAATTGATGGAAGAAACTTCAGATGACAGAAACAAATGGAAACATACGCCTTGCTCATGGATTGGAAGAATTAATTTGTTAAAATGACCAAACTACACAAGGCAATCTACACATTCAGTGAAATCACTATCAAAATTCCAATGGCATGTTTCACAGAATTACAGCAGATAATTCTAAAATTTGTATGATAACACAAAAGACTCTGAGTAGCCAAAACAATTTTGAGAAAGAAAAACAAAGTTGGAGGTATCATGCTCCCTCATTTCAAACTATACTGCAAACCTACAGTAAGCAAACAGTATGGTACCAGCACAGAAACAGACACATAGATCAATGGAACAGAATAGAGAGCCCAGAAATGAACCGACACTTATGGGGTCAATTAATCTACAAGAAAAACCCAAGAATATACAATGGGAAGAAGACAGCATCTTCAGTAAATGGTGTTGGGAAAACTGGACAGCTACATGCATAAGAATCAGACTGAACTACTTTCTCACACCATGTGGAAAAAATAAACTCAAAATGGATGAAAGACTTAAATTTCAGACCTGAAACCATAAAACTCCTAGAAGAAAACATATGCAGTGCACTCTTTGACATTCATATTAGCAATGTTTATTTGGATATGTCTCCTCTGGCAAGGGAAATAAAAACAAAAATAAACAAGTGCTACATCAGACTAAAAAGCTTCTGCACAGTGAAGGAAACAATCAACAGAATGAAAGTGCAGGATTGGTTCAAGATGGCAGAGTGGAAGGACGTGCACTCCCTCTTGTAAGAACACCAGTATCACAACTAACTGCTGAACAATCATCAACAGGAAGACACTGGAACTCACCACAAAAACATACCCCACATCCAAGGACAAAAGAGAAGTCACAAAGAGATGGTAGGAGGGGTGCAATCACAATAAAATCAAATCCCATAACTTCTTGGTGGGTGACTCACAAACTGGAGAACACTTATACCACAGAAGACCACCCACTGGAGTGAAGGTTCTGAGCCCCACATCAAGGCTTCCCAAACTGGGGGTCTGGCAACGGGAGGAGGAATTCCTAGAGAATCAGACTTTGAAGGCTCGTGGGATTTGATTGCAGGACTTCGACAGGACTGGGGGAAACAGAGACTCCACTCATGGAGGGCACACACAAAGTAGTGTGCGCATCAGGACCCAGGGGAAGGAGCAGTGACCCCAGGGGAGACTGAACCAGACCAACCTGCTAGTGTTGGAAGGTCTCCTGCAGAGGCGGGGGAAGGCTGTGGCTCACCACGGGGACAAGGACACTGACAGCAGAAGTTCTGAGAACTACTCCTTGGTGTGAGCCTTCCCAGAGTCCGCCATTAGCCCCACCAAAGAGCCGGTAGGATCCAGTGTTGGGTTGCCTCAGGCCAAACAACCAACAGGGAGGGAACCCAGCCCCACCCATCAGCAGTCAAACAGATTAAAGTTTACTGAGCTCTGCCCTACAGAGCAACACCCAGCTCTACCCACCACCAGTCCCTCCCATCAGGAAACTTGCACAAGCCTCTTAGATAGCCTCATCCACCAGAGGGCAGACAGCAGAAGCAAGAAGAACTACAGTTCTGCAGCCTGTGGAATGAACACCACATTCACAGAAAGACAAGATGAAAAGTCAGAGGGCTATGTACCAGATGAAGGAACAAGATAAAACCCCACAAAAACAACTAAATGAAGTGGAGATAGGAAACCTTCCAGACAAAGAATTCAGAATAATGATAGTGAAGATGATCCAGGACCTTGGAAACAGAATGGAGGCAAAGATTGAGAAGATGCAAGAAATGTTTAACAAAGACCTAGAAGAATTAAAGAACAAACAAACAGAGATGAACAATACAATAACTGATATGAAAGCTACACTAGAAGGAATCAATAGCAGACTAACTGAGGCAGAAGAACGGATAAGTGACCTGGAAGACAGAATGGTGGAATTCATTGCTGCGGAACAGAATAAAGAAAAAAGAATGAAAAGAAATGAAGACAGCCTAAGAGACCTCTGGGACAACCTTAAATGCAACAAATTTCGCATTATAGGGGTTCCAGAAGGAGAAGAGAGAGAGAACGGACCTGAGAAAATACTGGAAGACATTATAGTCGAAAACTTCCCTAAATGGGAAAGGAAATAGCCACCCAAGTCCAGGAAGCACAGAAAGTCCCGTGCAGGATAAACCCAAGGAGAAACATGCCAAGACACATAGTAATCAAATTGACAAAAATTAAAGACAAAGAAAAATTATTGAAAGAAACAAGGGAAAAACAACAAATAACATACAAGGGAACTCCCATAAGGTTAACAGCTGATTTCTCAGCAGAAACTCTACAAGCCGGAAGGGAGTGGCATGACATATTTAGTGATGAAAGGGAAGAACCTACAACCAAGATTACCCTACCTGGCAAGGATCTCATTCAGATTTGATGGAGAAATCAAAAGCTTTACAGACAAGCAAAAGCTAAGAGAATTCAACACCACCAAACCACCTCTACAACAAATGCTAAAGGAACTTCTCTAAGTGGGAAACACAAGAGAAGAAAAGGACCTACAAAAACAAACCCATAACAATTGAGAAAATGGTAATAGGAACATACATATTGATAATTACCTTAAACGTGAATAGATTAAATGCTCCAACCAAAAGACACAGACTCACTGAATGGATGCAACAATAAGACCCATATATATGCTGTCTACAATAGACCCACCTCAGACCTACGGACACATATAGACTGAAAGTGAGGGGATGGAAAAAGATATTCCATGCAAATGGAAATCAAAGAAAGCTGGAGTAGCAATACTCATATCAGATAAAATAGACTTTAAAATAAAGAATGTTACAAGAGACAAGGAAGGACACTACATAATGATCAAGGGATCATTCCAAGAAGAATATATGACAATTATAAATATATATGCACCCAACATAGGAGCACCTCAATACATAAGGCAACTGTGAACAGCTATAAAAGGAAACCAACAATAACACAGTAATAGTGGGGGACTTTAACACCTCACTTACACCAATGGACAGATCATCCAAAATGAAAATTAATAAGGAAACACAAGCTTTAAATGACACAATAGACCAAAAAGATTTAATTGATATTTATAGGACATTCCATCCCAAAACAGCAGATTACACTTTCTTCTCAAGTGTACATGGAACATTCTCCAGAATAGATCACATCTTGGGTCACAAATCAAGCCTCAGTAAATCTAAGAAAATTGAAATTATATCAAGTATCTTTTCTGACCACAACACTATGAGATCAGAAATCAGTTACAGGGAAAAAAACGTAAAAAACACAAACACATAGAGGCTAAACAATACATTACTAAATAATGAAGAGATCACTGAAGAAATAGAAGAGGAAATCAAAAATTACCTAGAGACAAATGACAAAAGAAACATGATGATCCTAACCTATGTGGTGCAGCAGAAGCAGTTGTAAGAGGGAAGTTTATAGCAATACAAGCTTACCTCAAGAAACAAGAAACATCTCAAATAAACAATCTAACCTTATGCCTAAAGGAACTAGAGAAAGAAGAACAAACAAAACACAAAGTTAGCAGAAGGAAAGAAATCATAAAGATCAGAGCAGAAATAAATGAAATAGAAAAAAAGAAAACAATACCAAAGATCAATAAAACCAAAAGGTGGTTCTTTGAGAAGATAAACAAAATTGATAAACCTTTAGCCAGACTCATCAAGGAAAAGAGGGAGAGGACTCAAATCAAGATAATTGGAAATGAAAAAGGAGAAGTTACAACAGACATGGCAGAAATACAAAGCATCCTAAGAGACTACTACAAGCAACTCTATGCCAATAAAATGGACAACCTGGAAGAAATGGACAAATTCTTAGAAAGGTATAAGCTTCCAAGACTGAACTAGGAAGAAATAGAAAATATGAACAGACCAATCACATGTAATGAAATTGACACTGTGATTAAACATCTTCCAACAAACAGAAGTCCAGGATCAGATGGCTTCACAGGTGAATTCTATCAAACATTTAGAGAAGAGCTAACACCCATCCTTCTCAAACTCTTCCAAAAAATTGCAGAGGAAAGAACACTCCCAAACTCATTCTATGAGGCCACCATCACCCTGATACGAAACCCAAACAAAGATACTACAAAAAAAGAAAATTACAGACCAATATCACTAATTAATATAGATGCAAAAATCGTCAACAAAATACTAGCAAACAGAATCCAACAGCACATTAAAAGGATCATACACCATGATCAAGTGGGATTTATCCCAGGGATGCAAGGATTCTTCAATATATGCAAATCAATCAGTGTGATACACCATATTAACAAACTGAAGAATAAAAACCATATGATCATCTCAATAGATGCAGAAAAAGCTTTTGACAAAATTCAACATCCGTTTATGATCAAAGCTCTCCAGAAAGTGGGCATAGAGGGAACCTACCTCAACATAATAAAGGCCATATATGACAAACCCACAGCCAACATCATTCTCAATGGTGAAAAACTGAAAGCATTCCCTCTAAGATTAGGAGCAAGACAAGGATGTCCACTTTCACCACTCTTATTCAACATAGATTTGGAAGTCCTAGCCACAGCAATCAGAGAAGAAAAAGAATAAAAGGAATACGAATTGGAAAAGAAGAAGTAAAACTGTCACTGTTTGCAGATGACATGATATTATACATGGAGAATCCTAAAGATGCCACCAGGAAACTACTAGAGCTAATCAATGAATTTGGTAAAGTTGCAGGATACAAAATGAATGCACAGAAATCTCTTGCATTTCTATACACTAATGATGAAAAATCTGAAAGAGAAATTAAGGAAACACTTCCATTTACCTTTGCAACAAAAAGAATAAAATACCTAGGAATAAACCTACCCAGGGAGACAAAAGACTTGTATGCAGAAAACTATAAGACAGTGATGGAAGAAAGTAAAGATGATACAAACCAATGGAGATATATACCATGTTCTTGGACTGGAAGAATCAAAATTGTGAAAATGACTATACTACCCAAAGCAATGTACAGATTCAATGCAATCCCTATGAAATTACTAATGGCATTTTTTTACAGAACTAGAAAAAAAATCTTAAAATTTGTATGGAGACACAGAAGACCCCGAACAGCCAAAGCAGTCATGAGGGAAAAAATCGGAGCTGGAGGAATCAGACTCCCTGACTTCAGACTATACTACAAAGCTACAGTAATCAAGACAGTATGGTAGTGGCACAAAAACAGAAATATAGATCAATGGAACGGGATAGAAAGCCCAGAGATAAACCCACACACCTATGGTCAACTAACTATGACAAAGGAGACAAGGTTATACAATGGAGAAAAGACAGTCTCTTCAATAAGTGGTGCTGGGAAAACTGGACAGCTACATGTAAAAGAATGAAATTAGAACACTCCCTAACACCATACAGAAAAATAAATTCAAAATGGATTAGAAACCTAAAGGTAAGACCATACACTTATAAAACTCTTAGAGGAAAGCATAGGAAGAACACTCTTTGACATAAATCACAGCAAGATCTTTCTTGATCCTAGAGTAACGGGAATAAAAACAAAAATAAACCAGCTGGACCTAATGAAGCTTAAAATCTTTTGGAAAGCAAAGGAAACTACAAACAAGATGAAAAGACAACCCTCAGAATGGGAGAAAATATTTGCAAATGAATCAACGGACAAAGAATTAATTTCCAAAATATATAAACAGCTCATGCAGCTCAATATTAAAAAAACAACCCAATCCAAAAATGGGCAGAAGACCTAAATAGACATTCTCCAAAGAAGATAGATGGCCAAGAAGCACATGAAAAGCTGCTCAACGTCACTAATTATTAGAGAAATGCAAATCAAAACTACAATGAGGTTTTCACCTCAAACCGGTTAGAATGGGCATCATCAGAAAATCTACAAGCAACAAATGCTGGAGCGGGTGTGGAGAAAAGGGAACCCTCTTGCACTGTTGGTGGGAATGTTAATTGGTGCAGCCACTGTGGAGAACAGTATTTTTTCCTTCAAAAAATTGAAAAATAGAGCTGCCATGCAATCAAGCAATTCCATTTCTGCATATTTTTCCAAAGGGGGGGAAAAAAACAACCCACTAATTCAAAAATATATATGCATCCCTACATTCATTGTTAATTGCAGCATTGTTTACAATAGCCAAGATATGGAAGCAACCAAACATTCACTGATAGATGAATGGATACATATGTGAGATAGATAGATAAATAGATAGGTAAACACACACAATGGAATATTACTTAGCCTTTAAAAGGAATGAAACTCTGCTGTTTGCAACAACATGGATGGACCTAGAGGGTATTATGCTAAGTGAAATAAGTCACACAGAAAGATAAATACCATATGATTTCACTTATACGTGGAATCTAAAAACAAAACAAAGATGAATAAACATGACAAAACAGAAACAGACTCATAGATGCAGGGGATAAACTGGGGAGGGAGTTGGGGGATGAGTGAAATAGGTGAGGGAGATTAAGAGGTACAGAGTTCCAGTTATAAAATAAGTCACAGAGATGTAAAGTACAGCATAGGGTATAGAGTCAATAATACTGTAATAACTTTGTATGGTGACAGTGGTCATTTCATAATGTGTAAAATATCAAATCACTATGTTGTAACCTCAAACTAATATAATATTGTAAGCTAGTTATACTTCAATTAAAATATTAAGTAAATAACCGAATAATTAATTAATTAAAACATTTCATGTGTTTTGAATTTCTATTTAAATTTCCCTTTGAAAGTATAAAACTCAAATAGAAGATGATTCTTTCTTCCTGCTGTTTTTCTTTCCTTTACTGCCAGTAAATGTCAAATCTCACATTGTTTCTCACCACCTGAGAGCCGCCCTTGGAAGCTTTTCAGTTCAGGGCCACACTGAAAACTAAGAGTGAGGAAGTGTGGGCAGAACAGCGTCCCCTTGGAGATTCTGATCATTGTGAGAAACCGCCTCTGAGGACGTGACATGTTTGCAGCTTCAGGCTTCCACTTCAGCAGGTGTCAGGGAGAGCCTTCTTCTTGGCCTGGCGTCTCATTCCTCTCCTCTTGCCTGGAAGAGACACACATGGGTCCTGCCCCAGTGTTCATTCCCGCTCCTGGACCCTCTGCAGGTGCCCGGTTCCTCTCAGGGAGCCCTCCCATCCCTCCCAAACCCAGCGCACGGCCCAAGCAGCTGTGTGAGGGGACACACGGCTCGGCCCGTTCTTCCTGAGGCCCTCGTTCTGGAGCAGACCCCCTTCTCCGAGTAAAGCCAGGGTTCTTGCAGTGCCCTGAAGGGCCCTCCGCAATCCCACCCTCGGTTCCCACCTGTCAGCCCCGTATCTCCGGCTCCCCATCCACACCTCAGCTGAGCTCACTGCCTGGCAGTCCCTCTGAAAGGCCCACGGGCTCTCCTGCTCAAGGCTGGGTGCCTGTGCAGCCTCCCGGCACTGTCGTCCTCCTTTCCTGGTCTCTGCCGCTCTCGCCTCCGCGCGGAGATAAAGAGCTCTTATTTATCAGGGTTACTGTCTGCCTTTGTCACTGGAAGCTTGAAGCGGGCAGGGATTTTTGAGTCTTGGGTCACTTCTGTATCTCCAGCATCGAGAATACCGCCTGGCACATAGGAAGCACTCAATAAATATTGAATGAATGCATTATTTTACTTAGTAGTTATGAGAGGGATTTCTCTGTATCAGACACTGTCCTAAGCACTGTACAAGTATTAAGTCATTTAAACCCTGTTAACAACCCTTTAAAGAAGGAGTTTTATCTCCATTTTACAGAAAAGAAAAGTGAGATTCAGTGAGGTTAAGTTAAATTGTCCAAAGCCACACAGCTGGTACATGGCAGGGCCCCTCCGTGCCGCTAACCCACGCTCGCTGCCAAATGAATGAATGAAGCATGGTGGAATCTCCATTTTCTAACCTTTGTCCTAATCGTCCTCCTGTGGCCACATGAGTGATCCCAGTGTTTGACAGTGACCTAGTCAAGGCACCGTGCTGCTTCCCTGGAAGGGGAGCGTGCAGCCCACTGGGTTTCCAGGGCCTGGTGATCAGGGAGAGAAAGGCAGTAGGCCGTCTACTGGGGTGGGTCACGGAGAGATACGAAAGGATCAGAGCAGAGCACGCAGATGCAGAACAAGGAGGGGGGGACACAGGGCTGGGGAAATGGGTCTCAAGCCCTGGGGTCAACCGTAGACCCTCCTTCTGACCCTCCTGGTCCTGCCTCTCCTGGGCTGGGGGCTGCTTCCAGCCACCACAGGGACCCAGAGCACGTGTGGGACAGGTGACACGCGTTCGCACGCTGATGTACGCAGCTGGCTGTTGCTGGTTGGAGTGATCGCCTCCGTGTTTGGGAAACAGTCACGATGATTGAAAGGGGGTGATTAGAATTGGGAGCAGGCATATTTCTTACCACTCACCATCGAGTCGATTCTGACCAACAGAGAATCTCTGCTAACAAACTGTTGCCAAATAAAGGTCCTGCTGGGTTTTCTTTAATTAATGACATGGCTTGCTTGTAACTATTCCATTAATTGTTTAAATACAAATAAGTGTTACTAAGGATCTTGAAAACTATTTCCTCTTAAATATGTTAAACCTTATCTCTTATCCTCTCATTTCTCTTCTTAATTTGCCTAGTAAATCCCCTTTTAAAAATGGTACCCACCCTCTAGCAGAATTCTCACAAGTTTTGAATTAGTGGAGTGTGAATGGAAGTGATGAACTGTATTTATGCTCTTGAGGAAGGTAAGATTCCACTGGATCTGCATTTACTGTGCAAACAAGCAGTAAATGAAGTGGAAGAAGTGAAGATAGGAGCTCTCAACAGTATAAACAGTTTACGCTCTCTGATAAGGTACTAATTTGGGGTACAGCAGCTAGTCTTTGAAACCTGTGCCTTTGGTGACTCTTCGATAGTCTTCATTATGGGGCAGGGGAGTGCGAATCCCCTGTGGAATGCAGCTCTACCCGCTGCCTGTCGAGGTGGGGGAGCAGCAGGTCAGTCCTCCACATCCACACCTGCAGACAGCGCCCGTGCGGCTTCAGCCGTGACCAGGGCTGCCCAGTGAGGCTGCCTTGAGGGGCCAGATGGCCCTTCCTCTCTGGAGGCTTCGTGGGCCTACCTGGAGGGTGAGCAAGGATGAAAAGGGGACGCAGACCAGAGGAGGAGAGAGCTGTTTCCATGGCAGCCAGGGAACCGGCAGGTCCTCCTTGCTTCAGCCCTCCCCTCCAGCCAAGCCCCCAGACCCCAGCCCTCACTCTGAGTAAACGTGCTCTCACACTCCTTGCTGCTCAACTTCTGTCCGGGTTCTACGGAAGACTCACGGACAACTGAGTAACGTTCCCTCTCTTCAGGCTTCCATGCTGCCCACGAAGTGGCAAGGAGGGCGTTTTCTCCAGACCATTCTTTTCGGGGCAGAGCCTTAACTTCCGAATGGACAGTTATTTTTGCTCAGAGCCTACTTTTTGTTAATGTCCTGCCGAGTCAATGGGTCTGTATTTCCGCAGCTTTGGTCCCTAATTGTGTGCAGGATGCTTTATTAGTTCAAATTGTGAATCGGTCCTCTCATATGTGGTTCAATTACTACCGTAGTCTCCCATCAAGTGTCATGTGGCCAGGGAGGAATGAGTCTACAACCAAAGAAAAGAGCAAGAGAGCAGAGCAAGGTTTCAAGTTACTATGACAGATCAGGTCCCTCCTACACTAAGTGATGTTCCAGATCAGTCTGAGTGATAGCCATGTGTCCTGTGAATGGAGGGCATCGCCTGTCAGAGGTTGTGTAGCAGGTGTGTGTGACAGGGGACCAGCAGGCAGTGGTGTGTTAATCAAGATACATTGATGACCGGAACAGAGACAGTCAGCAAAAATAACATTATGGGCAAGTAAGAGTGATGGCTTTTGTACAGTAGGAGCTATCTCTGTCTAAGAAGAATGCTAGACACAGCAAGAGGAGGCGTTTTCTCTCTGGCAGGGAGACTTCAGAAGAACAAATTGGGATCAGAACATGGCCTGATGAATGACACAGCAGAGAAATGAACTGTGATAGAAACAGGGGAGACCCCCAAGGGTTCCTTGGAATCAGCTGTCGGGGTAACTTGCCATTAAATCAAATCGATAAGTATTTGCCCTGTGCCATGTCGTGTGCTTAGGAATCATAAAAGTTGGTGTTCTGAAACAGTTGGAAATCTCCCAAGTACTTTTCTTGTTTTTATCCTCATCTCAGTTTTTCTTAGGCCAGGGGTATAGAAGACATATTCATTCTTACTCTATTGTTCAATGATTCAAATAAACAACAGGCAGAGGAGCTCATTAAATTAATTCAGGTTGATCAATGAACAGGCCCTTCACCTTCCCAGTTTAAGAATATCCTGATCTACAGCATGACTGGTCTTGAATGATTCTGATGGACAGTAGAGATGTAAATAAACATCCCAGAATCATGACAGGTTTTTTAAAGGATACAGTGTGAAGATTCACATGGTTAATAAAATTGAAACTAGTAAAATAAATGATCTTGCATAGGTTTGATTTTTCTTGATGATCTAAACGTTCAAAAGGGCTGAAAGCTTCAAATTTTTCTTCAGTTCAGGAAGTGTTACAATGCCACTGATTTATGTATTAATACTTTGGGGATAGCTAACATTTTGTGTTTATTGGACATTGCACAGAAAGCTGGTACACACCTTCTGTTAGTGGCGGCACGTGGAAGGAAAGCGGTATCTGATTCCTGCTGGACTCCCATTGCCCTGCCCCGTTCTCACAACCCACCAACAGCCGAGCAGTGTCCCCACCCCGGACAGCTCGCCTGCGAGGGTCTCAGGGCTCCTCCTTCCATCAGCACAGCCTCTGCCATCACTGAGTAAATAAAACCCTGGCTGCTTCTCCTAGGCTTTCGGGAGACACTTCAGCTCCACCCTGAAGTTCCATGTCTTTCAAAGACCAAAACCTTTGGGGAGTCTGCCTAAAACATGCTCAGATAAAAGGAATAAACTGTCCCTTTTTCTTTCTTTTCCCAGCCTGTCTTAAGAACCTTTCTTAACCAATGGAGGAAAGTCCTATTGTTCCAGTGAAATAGTAAAAGAGGAGAGATCTCATCACATGACCCCCAATGAAAACAAGATTGTTCTAAGTCATAGGAGTGAAATTGGTAATTACTGTTACTGTCCTCTAGCGTAGATTCATCAAAACAAGCACGCTGACACCAGACATCTTGCTCACCAATCGCAATTAGTGTCAACAATGCTGAATAGGCAGCTTAGGAAAAACACTATCGGCCAATTAGCTCACTCCAATTTTTCTTCTTTCAGCTAGCTCTTTTTCAGAACTTTGATTTTAATGGATTGACAAAGCAGTATGCTAATTAGTTCTCACTGAACCTGAAGTTTTGAACTGAAGAATACTTCAAGGAGCATTTAGTGAGGGAGTTACCACAGTGGGTCAGGAGCTTCTCAAGGGACCTCACAGCACCTCACTGTGTGAGTTCTCTAGTGCATGTGCCTTATCTTCCCAAACAGACGGTCACCTCCTCCTCCGGGGTTGGGGGCAGACTGCTCCCCTTGACGTCCTGCCCCACCACGGTCTTCAGTATACGTTTGTCAAGTGACTCATGAAACATACAAATGAAGTAGGTGTCACAGAGCAGTTATTGTACTAAACAACGCAAATACCCCCAAAAAAGAGGGAAGGGGAAGATCTTCTGGAAGGCAGGGGATCTCCCAGTACAAGAGCAGTTTCTTTGGTCCAAGCCCAGGCATGTGTAAGGCAGAGCTGTAACTCCTCAGTAAGAAAGGCAAAATCCTGAAAGCTCTCCAAGAGCCCACGTGCTTGGTCCTGCCTGACCCCCAGCCTCTCAGTAGCACAGAAGCCGGCCGCTCAGTCAGCCCTGCTGTTAGAACAAAATACCGCAGGCTGGGTGTGTTTGCCTCTCAGTTCTGGGGGCTGGAAGTCCAAGATCAATGTGCTGGCTGATTCAGGCCCCCGGCGAGAGCCTTCTTCCTCGCTTGTAGATGGCAGGCAGCCTTCTCACTGTGTCCCCCGGTCTCTCTTCCTTTCCCTTTGAGGGCGCTAATCCCATCCGGCAGACCCACACCCATGACCTCAACTGCGCCTCCCCACCTCCTCACACCACCACACGGGGCTCAGGGCTTCCGCACAGGGACGTTCAGTCCATCACACTGCTTCCCAATGGCTGCCTTGTCACGGGCATCACTCCACCCACAGGAGAAATGCCACCAAGGGCAATGTAACATTTGCTGTATGGTCAGCTTGGCTGACGTTTACCCGCTTCTTAAGTCAGGGCTCTCTCTTCACTGAAATACATTGTTCCTTTGTTTTGCGGAATTTTATTTAAAATTTTATAAGTATTTTAAATTTTTATAAGTAAGAAAAACCCATTGCCCTTGCATATTTTCTTATTATAAAACTAATAGAATGGCCTCATTTTATTTCCAGTAGCAGTGTTCACTTTTACAAAAATTTTATTGGAGTATAGTTGATTTGCAATGTTGTGTTAGTTTCAGGTGTACAGCAAAGTGAATCAGTTTTATGTATACATACATCCACTCTTTTTTAGATTCTTTTCCCATAGAGGTCATTACAGAGGATTGAGTAGAGTTCCCTGTGCTATACATCAGGTCCTTGTTGTTTGTCTGTTTTATATATAGTGGTGTGTATATGTCAATCCCAATCTCCCAATTTATCCCTCCCCCCCTCTCCCCTGGTAACCGTAAGTTTGTTTTCTACATCTGTGACTCTATTTCTGTTTTGTAGATAAGTTTGTTTGTACCCCCTTTTTTTAGATTCCTCATGTAAGCGATATCATATGATATTTGTCTTTCTCTGTCTGACTTACTTCACTCAGTATGACAATCTCTAGGTCCATCCATGTTGCTGCATATGGCATTATTTCATTCCTTTAACATTTAGGTTGCTTCTATGTCCTGGCTATTGTAAATAGTGCTGCAGTGAACATTGGGGTGCGTATGTCTTTTCAAAGTATGGTTTTCTCCAGATATATGCCCAGGAGTGGGATTGCTGGATCATATGGTAGCTCAATTTTTACTTTTTTAAGGAAGCTCCATACTGTGCTCCATAATGGTTGTACCAATTTACATTGCTGCCAACAGTGTAGGAGGGTTCCCTTTTCTCTACTCCTTCTCCAGCATTTATTGTTTGTAGGTTTTCTGATGATGCCCATTCTAACTGGTGTGAGGTGATACCTCATTGTAGTTTTGATTTGCATTTCTCTAACAATTAGTGATGCTGAGCATCTTTTCAAGTGTTTGTTGGTCATCTGTATGTCTTCTTTGGAGAAATGTCTATTTAGATCTTCCACCCATTTTTTGATTGGGTTGTTTGTTTTTTTAATATTGAGCTGCATAAGCTGTTTGTATATTTTGGAAATTAATCCCTTGTCAGTTGCTTCATTAGCAAATATTTTCTCCCCTTCTGAAGGTTGTCTTTTCATTGTGTTTATATTTCCTTTGCTGTGCAAAAGCTCTTAAGTTTAATTAGGTCCCATATGTTTATTTTTATTTTCATTACTCTAGGAGGTGGGTCAAAAAAGATCTTGCTGCAATTTATGTCAAAGAGCGTTCTGCCTATGTTTTCTTCTAAGACTTTTATAGTATCCGGCCTTACATTTAGGTCTTTAATCCATTGAGCTTATTTTTGTGTATGGTATTAGAGAGTGTTCTAATTTCATTCTTTTACATGTAGCTGTTTAGTTTCCCAGCGCCACTTATTGAAGGGACTGTCTTTTCTCCATTGTATATTCTTGTCTCTTTTGTCATAGATTAGGTGACCGTAGGGGTGTGGGTTTATCTCTGGACTTTCTATCCTGTTCCGTTGATGTATATTTCTGTTTTTGTGCCAGTACCATACTGTTTTGATTGCTGTAGCTTTGTAGTATAGTCTGAAGTCAGGGAGCCTGAGTCCTCTAGCTCTGTTTTTCTTTCTCAAGATGGCTTTGGCTCTCTGTGGACTTTTGTGTTTCCAAATTGTAAAATTTTTTTGTTCTAATTCTGTGAAAAATGCCATTGTAATTTGATAGGGATTGTATTGAATCTGTAGATTGCTTTGGGTAGTATAGTCCTTTTGAAAATATTGATTCTTCCAATCCAAGACCATGGTATATCTCTCCATCTTTCTGTGTCATCTTTTCTTTCTTTCATCAGTATCTTATAGTTTTCTGAGTATAGGTCTTTTGCCTTCTTAGGTAGGTTTATTCCTAGGTATTTTATTCTTTTTGATGCGATGGTACATGGGATTGTTTCTTTAATTTCTCTTTCCAATTTTTCATTATTAGTGTATAGGAATGCAAGAGATTTCTGTGCATTAATTTTGTATCCTGCAATTTTACCAAATTCCTTGATGAGCTCTAGTAGTTTTCTGGTAGCATCTTTAGGGTTTTCTATGTATAGTATCATGTTATCTGCAGACAGTGACAGTTTAACTTCTTCTTTTCCAATTCGTATTCCTTTTATTTCTTTTTCTTCTCTGATTGCCATGGCTAGGACTTCCAAAACTGTTGAATAATAGTGGCAAGAGTGGACACTCTTGTTGTGTTCCTGATCTTAGAGGAAATGCTTTCAGTTTGTCACCATTGAGAACGATGTTTGCTGTGGGTTTGTCATATATGGCCTTTATTATGTTGAGGTAGGTTTCCTCTATGCTCACTTTCTGGAGAGTTTTCATCATATATGGGTGTTGAATTAAGGTTCATTTTAAATTTAAATTTTAAATTCTTTGGGAACAAACTACTATAGTTCTTGAGAGAAAGAAAAGCCTGTAGGATGATGAGAAATTGACAAATTAGCAACCCTAATCAAATGAAAACTTGGTTTGATTTCACTCATTTGGAAGACTCTCTTGGTGTTCCCACTTCGATCTGATTTGGGACTTCTAGCTTCAGTTCCAAGTTGCACTGGTTCTTTTGTGATTATTTGGCAAAACCTTAACAGAATGAGTATCAGGTTCAGCTCAAGGTGTGGCAAGCTGTTTTTTATTTTTCTGGCTTGGAGTTAATGCCTCAGTGTTTTTGTTCTATCCCCAGCTATACACCCACATGGCTGCATGCAGACACACCTGTACACAAACCTTAAACCAATGAAGGTGTAATTTGGTTAGGGGTGGGGGACCAAGAGGCACTTGGTGAGCCTGCCTTCTGTTCCTGCCGGGTGCACCGACAACCTGGGCGCCTCATCAGAGAGCACTGCTGCTTTGGGTCCTGCGGACCGACCCCACCCTCCTTCCCGGGCTGGCGGAGGGAAAGGTCTAAGCCATCCTTTGCCCTGATGTCAATGCGACTTTAAGGTGACACATGAACACAGAGGGATCGTCTGGTGGCTACCTCAGATCAGGTGATCATGACAGCACTGGACAACAACCAACCCATACCTCAGTGTCTAAATTCACTACTGGGGCCTCCCCCCAGCAACCAGGACATATGGGATCCCCTAGGCTGCACTGTGGGGAAGCCAGGAACATCCTCCGGTCCTGTCTACCTGCCAAGGGGTCACCTACCTCCTGCCCCTGGCCCCAACACCTGATGAAAACCTTCCCCTAGTCCTTCTTAGGTAACAAAGTGTGACTCAGTCATTCGGGATGGGACATTTTCAAACCACTCCCTTCCCTGTGCCCCTCTGAGAAACCTCTGGATAAATGAACCTCATAATATAAACGTGGTTAAATGAATTATTTTTCAGAGGGAGATTTACATTTTAATGGTGTGTAAAACTTGAAAGGACAAATTATTTATAAAGATATTTGGGGAATCAACCAACCAGTAAGGGGGAAATCTAAATTTTCCTGGTGCTCCTGAGACGAATTCTTCTACCAGTGTCTTCCTAAGCCTTCCGGCCAGTGGGGCAACCCAGTTACTGGCTTCAGAACCATCTCAACCATGGTTTACGAAGGTGGGAGCACTGGTGCCCCATCTCACCCCACTTCCACGCCCCACCCTCTGATCACCCCACTCAGTGTCCACTTAGTAAATGCTGTCACACCCTCACCACCACCCTCAGTACCAGCATGATCCTGTCCTCGACTCCATCCCTTTGGTGAAAACATTCATTTCCTCAAATTCTCTTCCAATTCACTAACAGTTAATATACCATCCCCCCAAATAAGAAGAATGTGAAGTCAAGCCAGGTTGATGATGGTGTGTTATGGCCTCTAGGTAACAGTTAGTAAGCATGTGTTGGGGTCTTTTCCTGTCCTTCGAAAAGACAAAAATTAAATGATTTACTTTTGTATTTTTATTTCCACATTCTGATTTAAGTGTTGTGCCATTTCTAGATCTTAACTTCATTTCCTCAGTATGTATTATACTAATAGAATTTTCCAAATTACAAAGAATTATAACTGCAACCCCTGTGACTGATGCCTTTCTTTGTGATTCACGGCTCAGTTTACGTCACAAATCCTTTCCCTGCAGGGGTTATGCGAGGAGGCATGCTGGCCTGCTACCCCTGTGGTACTTTAAGTATACATACAAAAAAAGGAGCAAAGGTAGCTGGAAACTGATTATGCTGATTTTCTGAGTAAGGACAGTACTTCCAATTTTGTACGTTTAATTAGCCACAGCTCTTCAAGAATTGGTGCAAATGTCATGGGGTTTACAATGTCAGCATCTCATCTTCACAAAAATGCTATTTGCTGGCATGAAAACAGAAAAAATTAATGGTCACAGCAGACAGCTTGTAGAGTAGACAAAGGTCACTGTGTTTTAATGAACAGTGCTGTTAATTAATGAGAAAACAACCAGAACATGAGCTGTTAGGCTTGTGAATTTGTACCCAAAAAATCAGTCTGTGCCTAAAACCTCTTTGAGTAACTCAAAAACAAGATAACTGCAAGAATAGAGTTTAAATCTGAAGTTATACAGCAAAGTTATACATATCAATGAAATAGCATCATATAAAGATTCTTCCTTAATAGCTAGAAAAGAGGGTTAATGCTGGTTAGTATTCTCAATGGATATTCAAAATAGAACAGAGGACTAGCTCTCCCCTGCCTCTTTTTCTTTCTTTCTTTTTTTTGGCTGCGTTGGGTCTTCGTTGCTGCGTGCGGGCTTTCTTTTTATTTGCGGCGAGCGGGGCTACTCTTCGTTGCGGTGCGCGGGCTTGTAATTGCGGTCGCTTCTCTTGTTTCAGAGCACGGGCTCTAGACGCATGGGCTTCAGTAGTTGCAGCGTGTGGCTTAGTAGTTGTGGCTCGCGCGCTCTAGAGCACAGGCTCAGTGGTTGTGGCACACGGGCTTAGTTGCTCCGCGGCATGTGGGATCCTCCCAGACCAAGGCTCGAAACCATGTCCTCTGCATTGGCAGGCGGATTCTTAACCACTGTGCCACCAGGGAAGTCCACCTCTTTGGTTTCTTAATTTCTGTATGCACTTCCTAAGTCTTTAGGAAGAATAGGAAAGGTACTCTATGTTTTACCAAAGTTCTATGAGGACAAGTGAGGAAACACTACAATTCCTTCAAGACAGGGGATTAAAATAATAAACATTGCCTTTAGTTCTGTGGAGAGATGTCAAAGCCAAGCTTCCAGGATCTTAAAAGAAGAAATACAGAACCATAGTTAATAACACCAGCTTTACGTTACAGCTTTCCTCCTAGTAGGTCAAATACTCTGATTATTATTCACTAATCTCTTTAGCAACCATTTGAATAAATAAACAGCATTAGAATGGGAGAGAATATTTGCAAACAGAGCAGCTGACAAAGGATTAATCTCCAAAATATACAAGCAGCTCATGCAGCTCAATATCAAAAAAACAAACAACCCAATCCAAAAATGGGCAGAAGATCTAAACAGACATTTCTCCAAAGAAGATATGCAGATTGCCAACAAACACATGAAAGGATGCTCAACATCACTAATCATTAGAGAAATGCAAATCAAAACTACAATGAGGTATCACCTCACACCAGTCAGAATGGCCAACATCAAAAAATGTACAAACGGGCTTCCCTGGTGGCGCAGTGGTTGAGAGTTCGCCTGCCGATGCAGGGGACGCGGGTTCGTGCCCCGGTCCGGGAAGATCCCACGTGCTGCGGAGCGGCTGGGCCCATGAGCCATGGCTGCTGAGCCTGCCCGTCTGGAGCCTGTGCTCCACAATGGGAGAGGCCACAACAGTGAGAGGCCCGCATACCGGAAAAATTTTAAAAAAAAACAACTAAAAATAGAACTACCATACAACCCAGCAATCCCACTACTGGACATATACCCTGAGAAAACCATAATTCAAAAAGAGTCATGTACCACAATGTTCATTGCAGCTCTATTTACAATAGCCAGAACATGGAAGCAACCTAAGTGTCCATCGACAGATGGATTGGTAAAGAAGATGTGGCACATATATACAATGGAATATTAGCCATAAAAAGAAACGAAATTGAGTTATTTGTAGTGAGGTGGATTCACCTAGAGACCGTCATCCTTAGTGAAGTAAGTCAGAAAGAGAAAAACAAATACCGTATGCCAACACATATATATGTAATCTTAAAAAAAAAAAAAAAGGTTCTGACAAGACAGGAATAAGGATGCAGACGTAGAGAATGGACTTGAGGACACGGGGAGGGGAAAGGGTAATCTGGGACGAAGTGAGAGAGTGGCATGGACATACATGCACTACCAAATGTAAGATAGATAGCTAGTGGGAAGCAGCCGCATAGCACAGGGAGATCAGCTCGGTGCTTTGTGACCACCTAGAGGGGTGGGATAGGGAGGGTGGGAGGGAGACGCAAGAGGGAGGAGATATGGGGATGTATGTATACATATAGCTGATTCACTTTGTTATACTGCAGAAACTAACACACCAGTGTAAAGCAGTTATACTCCAATAAAGATGTTAAAAAAAAGAAAAGCGAGAGAAAATGAGCTGATTGATCCTGAGGTACAGCAGCAAAGGCAGCAGAACCTGTGTCTCGGCTGCCCAGGAAAGGTCAGGAGAACTTCTTCCCAAATAGAAGTCATTTCAAATGAGCATAACAGATGTTTGTATTTTTAGCTGATTGGAAGATAAAATAAGGAGACCCATCCAAAGGGTCATTTGGAGCCATGAAACCAAAACACACTGAGCTCAGATCCAGTAACTGGACATGAAGAAGAATGTTTCCTCTTTGGAGGTGGCCCCACTGGGCTAGATGATGGGGAATGACTTTTTTTAATTGCATTTTTTGTGAGGTAATTGTAGGCCCACATGTAGTTGTAAGAAATAATATGGAGATATGCTATGTACACTTTACTCAGTTTCCCCAAATGATAACATTTTGTGAAACTATAGTATAATATCACGACCAGGATAATAACACTGATACAATCCACAGATCTTATTCAGATTTCCCCAGTTTTGCGTGGGGTATTTATATGTGGACATGTATGTGTTTATATGTTGGTATTTAGTTCTATACAATTTTAACACCTGTGGAGGCTCATATATCTCTGGTCACAGTCAAGACACCAAACAGTTCCATTACCACAGGATTTCTCAGGTCGTCCTTCAATAACTGCACCCACATGCTCCTTAGGATGTCAGGATGGCCGAGTGGTCTAAGGCGCCAGACTCAAGCAAGCTTCCCACATGCTCCTCTCACCCAAACACCCCTCCTCCCTCCGTCCCCGACTTGCAACAACCTCTAAGCTGTTCTGCATTTCTAAAATTTTTCAGTTTAAAAATATTTTGTAGATGGAATAACATGGTATGTAACCTTTGGGATTGCCTTTTTCCCCTCAGCATAATGCCCCAGAGATTCATCCAGATTGTTGTGTGTGTCAATAGTTTGTTCATTTTTACTGTTGAGTAGTAGTCCACGATATGGATGAACCACAGCTTGTTTAACCATTCACGTGGTCAGGACATCTGGGCTGTTTCCGGGTTTTGGTCATTATGAATAAATCCACTATGAACATTCGTGTACAGGTGTTTGTATAAACATAAGTTTTCATTTCTCTGTCATGAATGCCCAAGATTACAATTATTGAGTCATATAGTAACTGCATGTTTAATTTTATAAGAAACTATCAAGCTGTTTTCCAGAGTGGCTACATCATTTTACATTCTCACCAACAATGCACAAGAAATCTAGTTTCTGCACATTCTCTCCAGCATTTTGTGTTGGCACTATTTTTAATTTTAGCTATTCTGATGGGTATGTGTTGTTATCTTGTGTTTTAACTTGCATTTCCTACATGGCTGATGATGTTGAATATTTTTTCATGGGCTTGTTTCCCATCCATTTTCCTCTTTAGTGAAATGGCTGTTCATGTCTTTTGCTCATTTTCTAGTTGAATTGTTTTTTACTGTTGAGTTTTGAGAGTTTTAATATTTTCTAGATACTAGTACTTTGTCATATCTGTGCTTTGAGAATATTTTCTCTCAGTCTATAGTTTGTCTTTTCATCCTCTCTACTTTTTTTAATTCTTATTAGTCATCCATTTTATACACATCAGTGTATACATGTCAATCCCAATCACCCAATTCATCCCCCACCACCACCACCCCCACCACTTTCCCCCCTTGGTGTCCATACTTTCATTCTATACATCTGTGTCTCAATTTCTGCCCTGCAAACCAGTTCATCTGTACCATTTTCCTGGGTTCCACATATTTGCGTTAATATACGATATTTGTTTTTCTCTTTCTGACTTACTTCATTCTGTATAACAGTCTCTAGGTCCATTCACGTCTCTACAAATGACCCAATTTCGTTCCTTTTCATGGCTGAGTAATATTCCATTGTATATATGTCCCACAACTTCTTTATCCATTCGTCTGTTGATGGGCATTTAGGTTGCTTCCATGACCTGGCTGTTGTAAATACTGCTGCAGTGAACATTGGGGTGCATGTGTCTTTTTGAATTATGGTTTTCTCTGGGTATATGCTCAGTAGTGGGATAGCTGGGTCATATGGTAGTTCTATTTTTAGTTTTTTAAGGAACCTCCATACTGTTCTCCATCGTGGCTGTATCAATTTACATTCCAACCAACAGTGCAAGAGAGTTCCCTTTTCTCCACACCCTCTCCATCATTTGTTGTTGGTAGATTTTCTGATGATGCCCATTGTAACTGGTATGAGGTGATATCTCATTGTAGTTTTGATTCACATTTCTCTGATAATTAGTGATGTTAAGCAGCTTTTCATGTGCTTCTTGGCCATCTGTATGTCTTTGGAGAAATGTCTATTTAGGTCTTCTGCCCATTTTTGGATTGGGTTGTTTGTTTTTTTAATATTGAGCTACATGAGCTGTTTATATATTTTGAAGATTAATCCTTTGTCCATTGATTCGTTTGCAAATATTTTCTCCCATTCTGAGAGGTGTCTTTTCATCTTGTTTATGGTTTCCTTTGCTGTGCAAAAGCTTTTAAGTTTCATTAGGTCCCATTTGTTTATTTTTGTTTTTATTTCCATTATTCTAGGAGGTGGATCAAAAAAGATCTTGCTGTGATTTATGTCAAAGAGTGTTCTTCCTATGTTTTCCTGTAAGAGTTTTATAGTGTCCGGTCTTACCTTTAAGTTTCTAATCCATTTTGAGTTTATTTTTGTGTATAGTGTTAGGGAGTGTTCTAATTTCATTCTTTTACATGTAGCTGTCCAGTTTTCCCAGCACCACTTATTGAAGAGACTGTCTTTTCTCCATTGTATATCCTTGCCTCCTTTGTAATAGATTAGTTGACCACAGGTGCATGGGTTTATTTCTGGGCTCTTTATCTTGTTCCATTGATCTGTATTTCTGTTTTGTGCCAGTACCATATTGTGTTGATTACTGTAGCTTTGTAGTATAGTCTGAAGTCCGGGAGCCTGATTCCTCCAGCTCCACTTTTCTCCCTCAGGACTGCTTTGGCTATTTGGAGTCTTTTGTGTCTCCATACAGATTTTAAGATTTTTTGTTCTAGTTCTGTAAAAAATGCCATTGGTAATTTGATAGGGATTCCATTGAATCTGTAGATTGCTTTGGGTAGTATAGTCATTTTCACAATATTGATTCTTCCAATCTAAGACCATGGTATATCTCTCCATCTGTTTGTATCATCCTTACTTTCTTTCATCAGTGTCTTATAGTTTTCTGCATACAGGTGTTTTGTCTCCCTAGGTAGGTTTATTCCTAGGTATTTTATTCTTATTGTTGCAATGGTAAATGGGAGGGTTTCCTTAATTTCTCTTTCAGATTTTTCATCGTTAGTATATACGAATGCAAGGGATTTCTGTGCATTAATTTTATACCCTGCAACTTTACCAAATTCATTGTAGTTTCATTGTATTTTCTGGTACCATCTTTAGGATTATCTATGTATAGTATCATGTCATCTGCAAACGGTGACAGTTTTACTTCTTTTCCAATTTGTATTGCTTTTATTTCTTTTTCTTCTCTGCTTGCCGTGGCTAGGGCTTCCAAAACTATGTTGAATAATAGTGGTGATAGTGGACATCCTTGGCTTATTCCTGATCTTAGAGGAAATGCTTTCAGTTTTTCACCATTGGGAATGATGTTTGCTGTGGGTTTGTCATATATGGCCTTTATTATGTTGACGTAGGTTCCCTCTTTGCCCACTTTCTGGAGAGCTTTTATCATAAATGGGTGTTGAATTTTGTCAAAAGCTTTTTCTGCATCTATTGATATGATCATATGGTTTTTATTTTTCAATTTGTTAATATGGCTTATCACATTGATTGATTTGCATATATTGAAGAATCCTTGATCAAGTGGGATAAATCCCACTTGATCATGGTGTATGATCCTTTTAATGTGTTGTTGGATTTTCTTAGTATTTTGTTGAGGATTTTTGCATGTATATTCATCAGTGATATTGGTCTGTAATTTTCTTTTTTTGAAGTATCTTTGTCTGGTTTTGATATCAGAGTGATGGTGGCCTCATAGAATGAGTTCGGGAGTGTTCCTTCCTCTGCAATTTTTTGGAAGAGTTTGAGAGCGATGGGTGTTAGCTCTTCTCTAAATGTTTAATAGAATTCACCTGTGAAGCCATCTGGTCCTGGACTTTTGTTTGTTGGAAGATTTTTAATCACAGTGTCAATTTCATTACTTATGATTGGTCTGTTCATATTTTCTATTTCTTCCTAGTTCAGTCTTGGAAGCTTATACCTTTCTAAGAATTTGTCCATTTCTTCCAGGTTGTCCATTTTATTGGCATAGAGTTGCTTGTAGTAGTCTCTTAGGATGCTTTGTATTTCTGCGGTGTCTGTTGTAACTTCTCCTTTTTCATTTCCAATTTTATTGATTCTAGTTCTCTCCCACTTTTTCTTGATGAGTCTGACTAAAGCTTTATCAATTTTGTTTATCGTCTCAAAGGACCAGCTTTTAGTTTTATTGATCTTTGCTATTGTTTTCTTTGTTTCTATTTCATTTATTTCTGCTCTGATCTTTATGATTTCTTTTCTTCTACTAACTTTATGTTGTTTGTTCTTCTTTCTCTAGTTCCTTTAGGTGTAAGGTTAGATTGTTTATTTGAGATGTTTCTTGTTTCTTGAGGTATGCTTGTATTGCTATAAACTTCCCTCTTAGAACTGCTTTTGCTGCATCCCATAGGTTTTGGCTCGTCCTGTTTTCATTGTCATTTGTCTCTAGGTATTTTTTGATTTCCTCTTTGATTTCTTCAGTGATCTCTTGGTTATTTAGTAACATATTGTTTACCCTCCATTTGTTTGTGTTTTTTATGTTTATTCCCTGTAATTCATTTCTAATCTCATAGCGTTGTGGTCAGAGAAGATGCTTGATATGATTTCAATTTTCTTAAATTTACTGAGGCTTGATTTGTGACCCAAGATGTGATCTATCCTGGAGAACGTTCCATGTACACTTGAGAGGAAAGTGTAATCTGCTGTTTGGGGATGGAATGTCCTATAAATATCAATTAAATCTTTCTGGTCTATTGTGTCATTTAAAGCTTGTGTTTCCTTATTAATTTTCATTTTGGATGATCTGTCCATTGGTGTAAGTGAGGTGTTAAAGTCCCCCACTATTACTGTGTTATTGTTGGTTTCCTCTTTTAGAGCTGTTAGCAGTTGCTTTATGTATTGAGGTGCTCCTATGTTGGGTGCATATATTTATAATTGTTATATCTTCTTCTTGGATTGATCCCTTGATCATTATGTAGTGGCCTTCCTTGTCTCTTGTAACATTCTTTATTTTAAAGTCTATTTTATCTGATGTGAGTATTGCTACTCCAGCTTTCTTTTGATTTCCATTTGCGTGGAATATCTTTTTCCATCCCTTTACTTTCAGTTTGTTTGTGTCCCTAGGTCTGAAGTGGGTCTCTTGTAGACAGCATATATATGTGTCTTGTTTTTGTATCCATTCAGCAAGCCTGTGTCTTTTGGTTGGAGCATTTCTTCCATTCACGTTTAAGGTAATTATCGATATGTATGTTCCTATGACCATTTTCTCAATTATGGGTTTGTTTTTGTAGGTCCTTTTCTTCTCTTGTGTTTCCCACTTAGAGAACTTCGTTTAGCATTTGTTGTAGAGCTGGTTTGGTGGTGCTGAATTATCTTTGCTTTTGCTTGTCTGTAAAGCTTTTGATTTCTCCATGGAATCTGAATGAGACCCTTGCCGGGTAGAGTAATCTTGGTTGTAGGTTCTTCCCTTTCCCCACTTGAAGTATATCATGCCACTCCCTTCTGGCTTGTAGAGTTTCTGCTGAGAAATCAGCTGTTAACCTTATGGGAGTTCCCTTGTATGCTATTTGTCATTTCTCTCTTGCTGCTTTCAATAATTTTTCTTTGTCTTTAATTTTTGCCAATTTGATTACTATGTGTTTCGGCGTGTTTCTCCTTGGGTTTATCCTGCCTGGGACTCTCTGCACTTCCTGGCTATTTCCTTTCCCATGTTAGGGAAGTTTTCAACTGTAATCTCTTCAAGTATTTTCTCAGGTCCTTTCTCTCTCTCTTCTCCTTCTGGGACCCCTATAATGCGAAGGTTGTTGCTTTTAATGTTGTCCCAGAGGTCTCTTAGGCTGTCTTCATTTCTTTTCATTCTTTTTTTTTTTTTTCTTTTCGCAGCAGTGAATTCCACCATTCTGTCTTCCAGGTCACTTATCCGTTCTTCGGCCTCAGGTATTCTGCTATTGATTTCTTCTAGTGTAGTTTTCATTTCAGTTGTTGTATTGTTCATCTCTGTTTGTTTGTTCTTTAATTCTTCTAGGTCTTTGTTAAACATTTCTTGCATCTATTCCATCTTTGCCTCCATTCTTTTTCCAAGGTCCTGGAACATCTTCACTATCATTATTCTGAATTCTTTTTCTGGAAGGTTGCCTATCTCCACTTCATTTAGTTGTTTTTGTGGGGTTTTATCTTGTTCCTTCATCTGGTAAATAGCCCTCTGCCTTGTCATTCCTGTCTGTCTTTCTGTGAATGTGGGTTTTTTTTCCACAGGCTGCAGGATTGTAGTTCTTCTTGCTCCTGCTGTCTGCCCTCTGGTGGATGAGGCTATCTAAGGGGCTTGTGCAAGTTTCCTGATGGGAGGGACTGGTAGAGTCCCTGGGTAGTGCTGGGTGTTGCTCTGGTGGGCAGAGCTCAGTAAAACTTTAATCTGTTTGACTGCTAATGGGTGGGGCTGAGTTCCCTCCCTGTTGGTTGTTTGGTCTGAGGCGACCCAACACTGTAGCCTACCCAGGCTCTTTGGTGGGGCTAATGGCGGACTCTGGGAGGGCTCATGCCAAGTACTTCCCAGAACTTCTGCTGCCAGTGTTCTTGTCCTCATGGTGAGACAGAGCCACCCCCCACCTCTGCAGGAGACCCTCCAACACTAGCAAGTATGTCTGGTTCAGTCTCCCCTGGGGTCACTGCTCCTTCCCCTGGGTCCCGATGCGCACACTACTTTGTGTGTGCCCTCCATGAGTGGAGTCTCTGTTTCCCACAGTCCTGTCGAAGTCCTGCAATCAAATCCCACCAGCCTTCAAAGTCTGATTCTCTAGGAATTCCTCCTCCCATTGCTGGACCCCCAGGTTTGGAAGCCTGACATGGGGCTCAGAACCCTCGCTCCTGGGGGTGGACTTCTGTGGTATAAGTGTTCTCCAGTCTGTGAGTCACCCAGCCAGCAGTTGTGAGATTTGATTTTATTGTGATTGCACCGCTCCTACCATCTCATAGTGGCTTCTCCTTTGTCTTTGGATGTGGGGTGTCTTTTTTGGTGAGTTCCAGTGTCTTCCTGTCAATGATTGTTCAGCAGTTAGTTGTGATTCTTGTGCTCTCGCAAGAGGGAGTAATCCTCTCTAATTTTGATGAAGTTCAATTTATCAATTTTTCCTTTCCTTACTTATGCTTTTGGTGTAAAGTCAAAGAACTCTTAGCTCAATTCCTAAAATTTTTCTCTTATGTTTTTTACTAAAAGTTGTACAGTTTTAACACTTAAGCCCATGATCCATTTTGAATCAATTTTTGTGTAAAGTGTGAGATATAGATAGAGGTTCATTTTATTGTATATGGATGTCCAGTTGTCCCAGCACTGATTATTGAAGGGCTATTTCTTCTTCCTTTGAATTACTTATGTACCTGTATCAAATAATCCATTGAGCATGTTTGTCTGAGTGTATTTCTAGGTTCTCTGTTGTGCTCCATCATTCTCTATGTGTCTGTCCCTCTGCCAAGACCACACAGTCCTGATTATTAGAGCTACTTAGTGGGCCTTAATATCAGATACAGTGATTCCTCCCACTTCATTCTCTTTTTTCAGGATTATTTTTAGCTATTCTAGGGCCTGTGCCTTTCCACATCAACTTTAGAAGAAGTTTCTTTATGTCTACAAAAAAAAAAGAAAAAACTTGCTAGGAGTTTGATAGGAATTTCATTAAACCTACACATCAATTTGGGAAGAGCTGACATCTTTATTATGTTGAATCTTCCAATTCATGAACACGGTATTTCCATTTACTTAGGTCTCGTCTGCTTTCTTTAACCAACATTTTATAATTTTCAGCCTGCGTACCCTGTACAGGTTTGTTAAGTGCATAGCTAAACATTTAATTTCTTTGGAATGATCGTAAATAATATTGTGCTTTTAATTTTGGCTTCCACATCCTTACTGTTAGTATGCAGACATCTGATTGGTTTTTGTATATTGATCTTGTATCTTGCAACCTTACTGAACTCACTGATTATTTCTAAGTCTTTTGGTAGATTCCTTGAGATTTTCTCTGTAGACAGTCATGCATCTGCAAATATAGACTATTTTATGTCTGTCTTTCCAGTTGTATGCCTTTTATTTCTTTTACTTGCCTTATTGCAGTGACTATATTACACAACTATGTTGAATAAGAGTGATGAAACTAACATCTTTCTGTGTTCTTGATTTTTGGAGAAAAGCTTTCAGTCTTTCATCATTAAGTATGACATCAGCTCTAAGGGTTTTGTAGATTCTATTTATCAATTTGAGATGGTAAACCTCTATTTCTGACTTTCTGAGAGTTTTTATCATGAATGGGAAAATTGAATATCCATATGCAGAAGAATGAAATTGGACCCTTATCTCACACCACATACAAAAGTCAACTCAAAATGGACGAAAGACTTAAACGTAAGGCCTGAAACTATAATACTATTAGAAGAAAATATAGGGAAGGAGCTTTTTTTTTTTAATTTTTATTGAGTATAGTTGATTTACAACATTGTGTTAGTTTTAAGTGTACAGCAAAGTGAATCTATTATACATATACATATATCCACTCTTTTTAAGGCTCTTTTCCCATATAGGCCATTACAGAGTACTGAGTAGAGTTCCCTGTGCTATACAGTAGGTCCTTATTGGTTATCTTATATATAGTAGTGTGTATATGTCAATCCCAATTCTTCCAGTTTATCCCTCCCCACCCCTTTACCCCTGGGTAACCATAAGTTTATTTTCTACATCTGTAGCTCTATTTCTGTTCTAAGATAAGTTCATTTGTACCCTTTATTTAGAGTCCACATATAAGTGATATCATATGATACTTGTCTTTCTCTGTCTGACATAGAGAAGAAGCTTCTTGACATTGGTCTGGGCAATGTTTTTTTTTTGTTTTTTAATTAAGGTATAGTTGATGTACAATATTATATAAATTTCAGGTGTACAACATAATGATTCACAGTTTTGAAGGTTATATTCCCTTTATAGTTATTATAAAATATTGGCTCTATTCCCTGTGTTGTACTATATATCCTGGTAGCTTATTTATTTTATACTTAGTAGTTTGTGCCTCTTAATCCCCTACCCCTATCTTGTCCCTCCCCGCATCCCTCTCCTCATTGGTAACCACTAGTTTGTTCTCTATATTGGTGAGTCTGTTTATTGTTATATCCACTAGTTAGTTTTATTTTTCAGATTCCAGTCATAAGTGATATCATACAGAATTTGTCTTTTGGGTTTTTTTATATGACTCCAAAATCACAAAAAACAAAAACAAAAATAAATACGTGGGATTGCATCTAACTTAAAATCTTCTGTACATAAAAGGAAATGATCAACAGAGTGAAGACACAACCTCTGGGATGGGAGAAGACATTTTCACACCAAACATCTGATAAGAAGTTAATATCCAAACATATACGGACCTTCCATAACTCAATAGCAAAAAATAAAATAAAATAACCTGATTTAAAAATGGGCAACAGGTATTATGAAAAGGTGTCCAACATCACTAATCATCAGAAATGTAAATCAAAACCATGAAGATTGGGATTGACATATACACACTACTATGTGTAAAATAGATAACTAATAAGAACCTACTGTGTAGCACAGGCAACTCTATTCAAAACTCTGTAATGACCTATACGGGAAAAGAATCTGAAAGAGTGGATATATGTACATGTATAACTGATTCACTTTGCTGTACACCTGAAACTAACACAACATTGTAAAGCAACTAAAAATTAATTAAGAAAAAAAAGCACAATGAGGTATCACCTCATATGTGTTAGAATGGCTATTATCAAAAAGATAACAAGTGCTGGAGAGGGTGTGGAGAAAAGGGAACCCTCGTGCACTGTTGGTGGGAATGTAAATTGTTGCAGCCACTACGAAGAACAGTATGGAGGTTCCTCAGGAAATTAAAAATAGAGCTACCAGCAAGCCACTTCTGGTCCTATATCCAAAGGAAGTGAGGTCAGGATCTCAAAGAGATGTCTGCACCCTCATGTTCATTGCAGCATTATTCACAATAGCCAAGATGTGGAAACAACCTTAGTGTCCATCAGTGGACAAACGAATAAAGGAGATGTGAGATAGATAGGTAGACAGACAGAGACGGGAGTATTAGTCAGCCTTAAAAAAGAAATCCTGCCATTTGCAATAACATGGATGAATTGGGAGGACGTTATGCTAAGTGAAATAAGTCTGACAGAGAAACACAAATACTGCATGTTCTCACTTACATGTGGAATCTAAAAAGTCAAACTCATAAAAACAGAAAGTAGAATGATTGCCAGGGACTGGAAGGTGGGCAAGAAGGAGAGATACTGGACAAAGGGCACCAAGTTTCAATTATGCAGGATGAATAAGTCCTGGAGACCTAACATACAGCCTGGTGACTATAGTTAACAGTAGTGTTAGCGTGTCCTGGAAATTTGCTAAGCGATTAAATTTTAAGTGTTCTCACCAAAAAAAAAAAAAAAAAAAAAGTTACCTATGTGAGGTGATGGATATGTTAATTAGCTTGATTATGGTAAACATTTCACAATGTCTATGTACATCAAAACATCGCATGGTACAGCTCACATATACAGAACTTTTATTTGTCAATTATATCTCAACAAAGTGGGGAAATGAAAAAAGAGAAAAGGTGCTCTTCTCACAATTCCATTCCCCACCAGGTCTGACTGTCAGATTTGGAATCCTTTCCCCTCTCTTTCTCAATAGCACTTTGTTCCTTTTAATTGAAATAAGATGGAAATTTCAGGAAACAAAGAGACAGAATCTGGTCAAAGTGGTTTTCATGCTTTTGCTCCCAATCGAATCAGCTCAAGTCTTGGGAGGGAGCATCCCCACGTCCTATAGCTCCGGGCCTGAGGGAAATGCTGCACAGACACCTCCCTGCTGCTCACTCGGTGACCAGAGAGTTTGAGGTTATCGCTCACTAAGTCTAAAACCAGGCCCTCATAAAGAATACTAAGGAATGTTCTAGTAGGAGAGAATTCTGACCCTAGTCTTACTTCTCCGAGGCAGAAACTGTGACCCTGTAGTGAAATCCAATTACAACTTCCTCTTGCTTTATTTGGAAATGAAGGATTTTTCCCAACATAATTAAAAAAAAAAATTCAAGAGGCAATATTCCTGAACAAGGGACGCTGAATAAAGAATTTGTAGATGTAATTTATCTGCCTCAGGATATGACATAGAAATGATGCAGTGAGGTCCTACCTTCCTAAAGTAATAGGATGTTACTTTATTCTAATATTCTTTATTCATATCTAAAGATTATTGGCCATACATTGGCTGGTAGCAGCTATTCCCATGAAAAAGTAAAATCATTCTACTGTAGTGCCGGTTGCTCAGGCCACATCTGGGATTTTCTTAGCTATCCCTGATAATAGGACCCCACAAGTGGAGTGCCAGACTTCCTGGCTCAAGTAGGAGGTGGCGGCCGGGATAAAATGGCCCTGCCATTAAATGTGCACTGGACACACGGCTGCTGGGCACCTGGGGCCTCAGCTCTGTATGAGGAAAGAGAAGGATTAAAACAAGCCTGGCCTCCCCAGGGTTCACTCCCAGCTCTTCCTAACGTGGCACTTCAGCCACCTTAATGAATGAATAAACTCAACTACCTAGATATATACTCAAAACTAAAAGCAAAACAAAACAAAACCCTGATATCATGAATGAGTGTGCATTGACCATGGCTTTAATTATCTGCATAAAGTCATCTGCGGAGATTTAGCCCACGGGTAGTTTTAAGTCACTGTAAGTAAGCAGCCATGATATTGGAGATTTATTTCCCATGATGAGAAATATTTGTGGGTTACTTAGTGCAAAATAACAGAAGGAGAGAATGATGTATCTCTACTAGGCATTTCAAAAGTGCAATATATCATCACATGCTCTAACTGAAGAAACAGACATTTGCCGGAAACTTGCAACAAAAATGCCATTTTTCTAAATTTGATAACAGTTTTTATCTTGGGACGTGGGAGGATGGGGAGTGGCTTAGGACTACTTTGTACACTCAACACGTCTGTGATGTTTAGAGACTTTAATAAAAACCATGTATCACTTTTATAATTAAGCAGTTATAACAAAAATCAAGTAATAAATATTGTTGTACATCATAAATGCTGACTCAACCGTTGTTTAAAAACGAGAGAGATTTTAAAAAAAACAAAACAAGAGAGGGAATTTTTTTTTTCTTTTTTTTTTTGTGATACACGGGCCTCTCACTGCTGTGGCCTCTCCCGTTGCGGAGCACAGTCTCTGGACGTGCAGGCTCAGTGGCCATGGCTCACGGGCCCAGCCGCTCCGCGGCATGTGGGATCTTCCCGGACCGGGGCACGAACCCGTGTCCCCTGCATCGGCAGGCGGACTCCCAACCACTGCGCCACCAGGAAAGCCCAAGAGAGGGAAATATGTTTAAAGGAAAACAAATCAAATGTGATAAACTCAGTGCCTGCCCCTATAGAGGGGCAACAAGGTGACTGTGACAGGTCTGCTCCAGAGGTGCTTTCTTCTGACAGAGTCCGGTGGTTTCTCAGTCTGTGACCCACATTTAATGAGCCTCTTTAGTTGGCCTTCTCCAGGGTTCACTCACAACTCTTACTAGATAATCTCAAAGCCCTCCTGCTGGAGCAAGTGTTATTTTCAAGGCAGCTGTCACCAAAGGGCAGCCTAATAATTAACAAGCATCAGATCCAGAGGCTTCAGGGTCTCATTTCTGGCAAAGAATGTATGTGCCACACACAATAACACTGTCAAAACTTGCTGTCTTATAAGGAGATTTTGACATCGTAACAAAAGAACTCAGTATCCTCCTAAATACTAACTTCTCTGAGAACAACTCTTAAGGGCTCAGGGATTATGTCACTCCTTGCAACAAAATGAGGGTCTGTTTTCTGTAAAACTGTGAAGCTGTGTTTTCAGGGTTTGCTCTTTCATTTCAGATATTTCACGTTACCAGGTTCTAAGGTCAATTGCACTATACAGTCAGCTCTCCTTACCTGCAGGTTCCACATCCACAGATGCAACCAACCGTAGATAGAAATATTTGAAAAAAAAATTCCAGAAAGTTCCAAGAAACAAAACTCGAACTGCATGCCAGCAACTATTTGCAAATCATTTACATTGTATTAGGTATTGTAAGTAATCTAGAAATGACTTAAAGTATATGGAAGGATGTGTGTAGGTTTTATGTAAACACTACTCCATTTTATATAAGGGGCTTGAACATCTGAGGATTTTGGTGTCCATGGGGTCCTGGAACCAGTCTCGAGGGACTGTGTATTCCAGACAAGGGGATCCGTAATTCAGCCTGCATATTTAGAATTAAAACAGACTCCTAAACTTCCAAAACTTTAGAGACTTGAAGAGGAATAGCATTCCATGATAGGAAATACAATGTGCATGATAGGAAGTACAATAACATTCCATGATAGGAAATACAATGTCCATGATAGGAAATACAATGTGCGTGATAGGAAATACAATTCCGATGTTCTCTGGGTTTAGCTTGATTTGGAGAAAAGGCGATGTTAACTTCAGGCTTTAACAACCAGATATTTTAGATGAAGTGCCTGCATGTCCGGAAATATCCACAGAGCTTGCTGCTGTGGTTTGATCCGTAATACCTCTCTCTGACATGTGCCTCATTTGATGTTTTAGGAGTTTGTGATGATCGTTGTCTTTGGTTTGGAGTTCATCATTCGAATCTGGTCTGCAGGCTGCTGTTGCCGGTACAGAGGATGGCAAGGAAGACTGAGATTTGCCCGGAAGCCCTTCTGTGTTATAGGTGAATATCAAAGTCCTGGATACCTAGATTTATGCCACCGCATCCTTTTCTTCATCTGTTTCCGGTATCGCAGCATTTAGTTAATGTTAAAAGCTAACATTCATGGATTATTCACCATGGGCCAGCAATCTCGTGTTTTGAAAATGCTGACTCATTTAATCCTCTTCATAACATGATGAGGTAGGTATTTTTATTATCCCCATTTTAAGATGAAGAAATTGGGGCACAGAGAGGTGAAGTGAGTTGCTAAAAGTCATGCAGGTGGTTAGTGGTGGAGCTGGGATTTGAGCCAGATGGTCTGGCTCTAAAATACGCACTTGTGTCAGGTTAAGTTATGATGAAATACATGGTTCTCGAGTGTCGCCCTGAGTTTGGGAGCATTGGTTTCACTAAGTGTAAAGACCCCTTTTTGCTCTACAGTGTAAGCAGCACCTCTTCTATGCTCTTGCTCTGCTGGGGCGTATAAGTGTAGTTGTCTGGGTAAAGCCTGTTAATGAGCATGCCTCAAGAATAATTACAAGTATGTGTATGCACTGTAACTGTTAGACCTGATAAAGTGTTTATCCTCTGAAATGTGAGTCCCCACCCTACAGTCCCCGAATCAATACCACATCCCTGCAGCTCCCTGGCTGCTGTCCTTTCGAAGAGATTCCATTCACCTGGGTACCAGCCTGAAATTATAAAACATCCCAGAGTTAAGATCTGGCACCTCCAAGTAATATACTTAAAAGTGGATCATAAAATTGAAAACCTTAGTCAATTATATCTCAATTTTCAATTAATCGATTAAGTTTTTAAGTAAGTTGTCTACATCATGGCCCTTTATCCCTAAATATTTCAGTGTGGGTTTTCCAAAATAAGGACATTCTTTTACCTAACCTTCCATAAATTGGACATTAACACAATACCTTAACTAATCTGCTGGTTGTATCGCAGTTTTGCCAGTTGACCCAATAATGTCATTTGTAGCATTTTCCCTCCAGGGCGGGACCCAGGCTGGGTCACAACTGTGTCTGGTCATCACGCTTCTTTGGTCTCATTCGTCTAGAACCGCTCGTCAGCCTTTCTCTGTCTTTCCCAACACTGACATTTTTGAAGAATTTGGCCTGTTTTTAAGAAATAGAATGTTATTCCTTTGGGGAAAGAAAAAGAAAACCCTGTATACAAAAGCTTGTCGTTGTTGTTGATGTTGTAGTTGCTGCTGTTATTCAGCAGCTACGTTTGGTTTTCTTGCTCTTTTTTCCTTCCCACTTCTTTGGTAGCCATTCAAATCCAAATGCTGAAAGTTCTCGGTGAGGTTTACTTATTTCAACTATTTCCAATCTGAGAAAGTGGGGTTTTTATTTACAAGCTAGTTTAGACTGAGCTCTTCATCAGCAGCTGGTTTGCCGTTTTGTTTCAGGAGTTGGGAATTGTTGAGCACCTTTAGTTTCCTCCCTAACCCCTGTTCCTTAAGGAAGAAGTAGAGAAACCCCCTCCACGGGGACGGTAAGAGGAACCCTTTGGCCCATATTTCTTCCCAGTGCGGTGTGAGTGGCGCACGTCCTGGGCACAGGAAAGCGGGAGGGCTCCCCACACGCATGCATGTTTCCGGAGCCACCATTCCTTCAACCAGACATTATGGACATGGGGCTGTGTGTGAAGCCCTGCGGTTACCACAGTGAATCTAGTGCAATTCTAAGTTACATCAACCTTGAAACATCTTGTTTGGCCTTCACTAACGCAGTCTGTTTGTCCGGCTGCCCCTCTTCTGCCAGAGAGGCGTGGAGGAAAGTGGGCGCCAACGCCCAGCCTTGCGGGTCCATCCAGCCCCTCGGGTGCATCAGTGAAGGCACTTGATTTTCCTCTGGAGGTTTTTCCTCTTTTTTAATTCCCTGCTCAAGCTACACCACAAAACACTGTAACTCGATGTGGAATTACGGCACAAGAACTTCCTGTCCTATGAGGGACCCAAACAAAACCATTCACAAGGCAGATGGTTTGGCCAGGGCTCACTCGGCTTCTACAGGATAAGGTTGGTTCACGGATGACTGCAGGAACGTTCCATTCCAGGCTTTAAAACCAATTTAAAATTGGTTTTATTCCAATTCCAGAGGCAATGCCAATGTATTTCTGGCTTCTAAGCTAAAAAGCAGATTCTTTCCCAGACGCCTGCTGCCCTTTGATAGCTGTTCTCAGCTACAGATACATCAGCATAACTTAGTCCTTTAATCTTTCTCTTCCTGTCTCGGATCCGTTCAGGCCTTGGTGTAACGCATGGTTCTGAAGACTACGTTGTCGTCGTTGTCTGTAACTTAGCCACCTTTGAGCCTGTCAACTGTGACCGTACAGATTTAGTGTGACATGGTTTAGGTGTGGCTGGAGTTTAGTTACCTCTTCAGGCCTTTTCTTCGTTTGGATATTTGACCTCTAGTGAATCTATTGCTTTGGAAGAAAATTTCACGGATAAATATATCATGAATCCCCATTAGAACAAAAACAAGATTTGTACTTACATTTAGGATAACTATGCACTTTTCAGTCTTTTTTTTGAGGTACATGTAATGGTTTGATTCATGGTCCAGACGAAGCAATGAAATAGTGAAACGTGTTCAAACGTGGGTCTTGAGGATGAGGTCAGTAAGATGTAACCTACACAGAGGAACCGAGGTCACCTGCCTGACGGCGGCAGGCTGTAGCACGTGGCTGCTGGGGCCCTTTCTAGGCCTGCTTAATAGGCCCATAAAAAATGATTGATGTCAGGGGTTAAATGATAAAGCAAAATGTAAAGTGAACCCTGGATTTCCCTTGTTTTGCCTAATTTACCGTGGCAAAGTGGACAAGGAAGTAGCATTTCCCTCATCTGTCCATGACAACTGTTGTGAGTTTGGAAATGTAGCTAACCTCTCTCAAGACTCCATGTGTCTGTAAGATTTGGTTACTCTGAACATGCCAAATACACACGGAACACTTTTAGAAGGCTTGAGCATTCAAGAAAGGAGCCAGAGAAGACTGGTAGCCTGGCCGCGCCTGCAGCACGGGGAGTGCTTTCTGGAAGCCCCCCGGTGTTGCTCTCTCCAGCCGAAACAGACCAAAGCTTCTACAGCCGTCACCTAGCGAGCCCTGCAGACCAACTGTTAGTATTTGGACACAAGGTGATAGAGGCCCACGAGCCGATTCCCAAAGACTGCAGAACTTCCCCTCCTGACCTGCCCACCCCTCCACCCCTGCACTGGAGCCAGAACCAGGGCATTTCCAAATATTGTTGATTTGAGAAATCATAAAATCATTGTATTCTTAGGTTTGAAAAACATACCTTAAACAACTGTAACCTAAGGGAAGAAAAAAAAATCTATTCAATTGTTTTTTAATTAGATGCTCTCTTTCATTACCATGTTGATTTATTTCTGCTTGATTTGAGGAGTTTGCTTTGAAAATTGGTAAAAGCTTATCTTGAATTACAAAATTCTTCCTTATACCTATGCATTCAATTTACATCTCTCCCCTAAGACGCTGTTGAAATAACATTTCTACATACGTCTGGGGGCCATAATCGCTGCCCTACGACTGGGAGAGTCAAGTACATTTGGAGATATCTAATGAGCTGCCCTCATTTACCTGGACTGGCTGCTTTCTGATTTCTCTACATTCAAACACAACTCATTCACTCGTGACCTCAGTATTGAGAACGTGTGAAATAACCTCGAAAACTGAGTTCACAGTCACTCCTTTTCTAACTTCCATAAATGACCTACCTGAAAGTTGCAAACCGTACCAAAGGCTGGTGCCTAGATCACGATGATGAGCCTGATCTGTCAGGAGGCCAACCAATTTCCTGTAGCTGCGGCTTTTCTGGATGCCCCAGTGACTCTGTCTAGAGACATATGTAACAGGGCCGTACTTCTCAGTCTTGCAGTGCATTTCAGGGAAGCAGAAAACACCAGCCTGTGGTTAATCGTGGATCTGTATTTGATGCTAAATATAAGTCGGTTTTTAATTGCTATTTTAGCAGTTCTCCTTCAGTGTAATATTTCCCCAAGAGGACGAAAGAGGCAAACCTCAGCACGGATATTTCGCCCTGAATGGAGCATATATGCCTTTGACATGAGATAACAGTCACTCCTGAAAATGCCAACAAGTGTATTTTTTTAATGAGAAGAAAATAACCAGTGTCTTCTTTGGCTAAAACAAAATTGCAGCCTTTATTAAAATCAACCACACAGCCAAGGCCACTCTCATATATCTGTGAGTTCATCCTGTTAAAAGGCAGCTTCAGCTGCTAATGTGTTGGAAAGCTGTATCAGGGACTCTCAGACTGCCACTGGCTCTGAACTGAAGATTGAGACACCATTTTTCTACCTCTCCAGGTTCTCCCTCTTTGGTTCCAAGAGACATACTCTTCAACTGTGTCATTTTCTACACCTTCTAATCTCCTCTGCCCTTTAGTAGAAGTTATATTCTCTTGGGTTATTTCCTGTCAGTCATATACTCTTCTGCTGTTTCTCTTTCCATCTAAGTGTTCAAACTCCAGTGCATGTGGTCACCTCCATGTGGTTAACTGGACCATCTGAGGACCATTGAACCCTGTTGGGTTGATTGACCACAGAACATTAGAGCCATTTCAATCCTTCTAATTAATAAGAGCTGATATTTATTGAGACTTGCTACGTGATGGGTACTGCTCTTGAACTCTATAAATATTGTCTTATTTAATCCTACATGAGTTTTATAATATCCTTCTTAAGGATGAGGAAGTAAGCTAAGGCTTAAGAAACTTGTCCAAAGTTAGAAAGATGGTGAATGAAAGAACCAGGATTTCAGTCTAGGAAAATATACCTACCTGATGAGCTGTTTTCACTCACAACACTTCTGACACTTAACGTGTGGCGGTTTTTCCTCACACCAGCCAATTCGCCAACTTTCCGGACACCAACTTGGTGTTCAACAACTCAATACAATCCTGACACTAACAACTGGTATTAGCACAGACCCCACAGGTTCAGGGTTTAATCCCACAGGACTTTCCCTCCTCGACATCAGATGCCAGCCACAGTGAGGTGCTCAGGCTAACACACTTCTGCCTGGCTGACTACAGTTGGGGGGCTCCAGTAACTCCCCACCTCACTAGAATGACACAGAACTCAAGAAAGTGCTGTAGCTTATATGATATTATATTATATTATATTAATATTATAGCTATAATCCAAGAACAGCAGCCAAATGGAAGAGGCACACAGGGCAGGTATTTGGGGCCAAGGACTGGGTAACATGCAGTTTCCGTGCCCTCACCAGGCTCCCCGCCTCCCAGCACCCATATGTTTACCAACCCAGACACTTTCCAGTACCCATGGTTTAGAGATTTTCATGGAGCTTTTACTCCAAAGACACAAGTGATTAAATCATTGGCTACTGGTGATGGAACTCCATCTCCAGGCTCCTTTCCCTCCCCAGAGGTGCAGGGTGGGGCTGGCCCTCTCATCACGCCTTTGTCTTTCTGGTCACCAGCCCCCATCTTGAAGCTCTCTAGGGACCCCCAGCCACCTCGTTATTGTACAAAAGGCACTTGTCATGCCAGAGATTCCAAGGTTCAGGAGTGTGTGCAAGGAACCCAGAACAATGAGCAAGTATCTACTTTCCAGAGTACCACACTACCCAACTGTGAGAAGATTGCGCTTACTGTTCATTAGTACTTTTCAATTAAATTTAGTTAACCTTGTCCATTGTCATCAACTTTACATTTGTAATATTCATTATTTGTATATAAATATTATCATTTCTAATCTGAAATCTTCGAATGAGAAGCCAGACTTCACAAAATGACATTAATTGCAGTATCAGCCTTAAATATTAGCCTTATTATTTCAACTAGATCAGGTTACCTGTGCTGCTCTCCAACCTAAAGAAGAAATTAAGCCCTAAAGTAGACTTACTTGCCTCATATAAGACTGTATACCCTTTTGAACAATGTTATCATGAGGTCCTTGGGTATTTCCTAATTGGAGGCATCTCCGGATAAGTGATATCACTCCCAGAAATGCCTTCGCATGTTTGTTCACGTTAGTAGACCCTTGGAGACCTATTTAGGTCACTGTTGACCTGGTGCACAAATTTGAACTTATGGTTTGATCAGCTGGTATGACTTGACCATATAGAGAATACGCTTAGAGGAAATGGATAGCTAAAGATTATTTCCCACTCCTTCTATAAACTTCAGTGGCGTACTACGATATATTGTACTAATATTCTGTACTTTCAAATGTTATGTGAGAAAATTC
The DNA here is from genome assembly GCF_949774975.1 of Lagenorhynchus albirostris. Taxonomy (NCBI): domain Eukaryota; kingdom Metazoa; phylum Chordata; class Mammalia; order Artiodactyla; family Delphinidae; genus Lagenorhynchus; species Lagenorhynchus albirostris. Next base: position 78,890,655 of record NC_083106.1, on the reverse strand, counting down.
ATTCACAGACAGAGCACTTATTATGTGCCAAACATGACCTTAGGTGCAAAGGACCCCAAGATGGATAAAACATGATCCCTGCCTGTAAGAGTATGGTCTCCCATGCGCGTGGAGAAGGAGGGACACTAATTATGTTGATTCAGAGCAAACGTGATGGAGGTAGAAGTAGTCTGGACAGAAAGGTGTAGAACATCATGACCGACTGAGCAGAGGAGTGAAAGATCCCCTGCATTCTGAGCTCAGTCACCCAGCAAACGTCTACACAGTGTCCACCATGTCCAAGCGCAGTTCTAGATGCCAGGGATGCTGTGTGGCTCTAAATGGGCAGTGTCCTCCTTCCTGTTAAGCTAATATTCCAGTGGACAGAGAAAAATAATATGCAGACATATTTTTTAGAAACAAGATAATGTCAACTAGAGATAGCGTTATGAAGGATATAAACAGAGAGACTGGGGGCTTCTTTAGATCGGGTGGCCCAAGGGGGTCTTTCTAAGGAGTGGGACACTCAAGTCAACCTGAGTATTAGAGAAGCCACAATGAGAAGATGTAGGCACAGATCTCTCCAGGCCAGGGAGCAGGCATTGCAAAGGCTCTTGAGACCCAGTGAGCTTGGTTGGTACCAGGAAGAGACACATGGCCATTGCGGCTGGAGCTCAGTAAGAAGTGGGAGGTGATGGACGGACAGCCACCCCTGGGGGCCATGGGGGCCGCGTGAGGGCATATAGTTGCCTGAGACAAGGCAGCATCTAGGATGGGCCACCAGGCAAAGGTCCAATAGATTGCTGGTGGGCCTGATGCTAAATATTTGGGTTAAAAAATTTTTTGATCAGGCAACAAAAAGTATGGCTACATAAGGCTCTGGGTCTCTTGGTCATCTGTCTATACCTGTCTGAACTTCATATCGGAATATACAAATCATTACCCATCCAGAAAAATATAAACCTGTCCCTCAGACTTTTCCACTCATCTATATATATCTACCCTTAGAAACATGAAATGTCCAAACTGAAAACTGAAAAGAAATGTGTTATTTCCCGTGAGCAGCAGGAATTAGGAGAAGGTGATGAGAGCTCTCCCATTCCCCTTGGAAACTATCACCAGGAAGCAATTCCCAAGGGCCTCTTAGCAAAGGACTCTGCGGCATATACTTAGTTATGGCTGTGACACAGATTTGTTTCATTAAAGGTTATTTACTTCCTTTGAGAAATTGTCCCTTTCTGCCTTGAGATGTTCTCTGAAGACTCGCGATCAGTAGGAAGCATTAAGCTGTCTCTCGGGGGTCATTCTTCCGAGTGGTGCTTGGAATTTGCCAGTAGGAGCCCCCATAGCCTCAGTGGAAGTCAAGCAGTTCAGCACCTGTATGCGCTGTGGAGATATTCCCGGCACCTCTTTGCAGTGTTTGTGTCTTATTTTTAATAAATACCACAGAGCGCTCCATGCACAACTGTGTGCAGCATTTGAGAGCTGGATAATGTGCTGTGCAGTGGGAGTCTTTTAAAATTAGATCTTAAAGCTTCTTTCATTCCTGCTAAGAATCTCAACAACAGTATAAATGCATCTTTAATTCATCAAAGAATACCTTTCTGTAACGGAATTTGGAGCTCAGTTAGAACATAGAGCTTGTAAAGCAGCACCGTGTCCCTCTGAGACGTTGCTTCTCTCACTCTGTAGACAGAAAAATTGAGGCCTGGCACAGGGTGGGTGCTCCGTGCTCAGCCCCCAAGTCAGCAGTGGAGCTGGAGCAGAAAGCCAGCCTACTGTGGCTCACGACTCTAAAGCACTACCTCTTGAGAGTCAAATTTAATTACCATATAGTCCATTTAATCACCACACACAAGAATAACGAGGGAGCAGGAAAAAGGAATTTATTAACAGGTTAGTGGGAGACCATGTGACATAGATTAGCAACTTTCTTGTCAGCGTGTTCTAGGTGGTATCCGTTGCCGTGAGAGATTATCCTGATTCCATGGGCCGCAACTGGCAAAGGACTGCTTGATTTTTCTCACTTTGAAATATAAGTAAATGTTCCACTGGAAAATGCAGAACCACCGTTTTTTCAGAAATAAAACTCCCTAACTTTTAAAAAATAACAATAATAATAATAAGAGAAAAAAGAGTGCGTAGTTCCCCTCTGCACTCCTTCTGGGTAAAAAGAAAGAACCACATTGAATTAAAGGTTCAACTCACAGCCTTCCTTGAAACAAAAGGTGAGTGAGCCTTTGCTTCATTTTTGAATTTTGATTACTTTTCTACTAATCCACAGTGGCTGTGAACTTGCTGAACCATCTATGGCTTCTTTACTGCACACGTATTAGAAAATGGACAACAGTTTAGGGCTATATTTAGATAAGAAATCTTCCTTTGATGCTGAATATAACAGGAGGTTAGGATTTGGGCACTGGGTGTTACACGAACAGGAATAAAATTTCACGATTTAAAGTATAAATCGTATTTACAAACTATCCCATGTAACCCCCATAGCAATCTTACTGAAACTGAAAAAGATGAGGATTCCCATTTTGTATATTGAAAAACTGAGACTTAGATTAAGGGCCTTATCGAGGGTCACACTGTGTAAGCAAAAGACTCAACAAAAACAGAGAGATGTGTTCACGTCAAGTCCCAACATCCTTCTATGACACCACGTCATCTCCCTGCATCACTCATGTATGGCACCGCAGGAGCAAATCAATAAACCATGTGACAGTCTGAGTCCCATCCCAAGATCTTCCCCACCCCACAAGAGACACTGGCTAATGTGAAGTCTGAGAGAAAATAGATGTTTGTTCCTTTTCCCAACAATCATCTTCCTAAGATCTGGCCCTTAGTTACAACTTTTAATTTTGAAGTAACTTTAGACTTACTTAAAAGTTGCAAAAAGAATAGAGAGGCACATTCACAGAAAGATAGACAAGATGAAAAGGCAGAGGGCTATGTACCAGATGAAGGAACAAGATAAAACCCCAGAAAAACAACTAAATGAAGTGGAGATAGGCAACCTTCCAGAAAAACAATTCAGAATAATGATAGTGAAGATGATCCAGGACCTCAGAAAATGAATGGAGGCAAAGATTGAGAAGATGCAAGAAATGTTTAACAAAGACCTAGAAGAATTAAAGAACAAACAAACAGAGATGAACAATATAATAACTGAAATGAAAACTACACTAGAAGGTATCAATAGCAGAATACCTGAGCCAGAAGAATGGATAAGTGACCTGGAAGACAGAATGGTGGAATTCACTGCTGCGGAACAGAATAAAGAAAAAAGAATGAAAAGAAATGAAGACAGCCCAAGAGACCTCTGGGACAACATTAAACACAACAAGATTTGCATTATAGGGGTCCCAGAGGAAAAGAAAGAGAGAAAGGACCAGAGAAAATATTTGAAGAGATGATAGGCGAAAACTTCCCTAACATGGGAAAGGAAATAGCCACCCAAGTCCAGGAAGCACAGTGAGTCCCATACAGGATAAACCCAAGAAGAAACATGCCGAGACACATAGTAATAATCAAATTGGCAAAAATTAAAGACAAAGAAACATTATTGAAAGCAGCAAGAGAGATGACAAATAGCATAGAAGGGAACTCCCATAAGGTTAACAGCTGATTTCTCAGCAGAAACTCTACAAGCCAGAAAGGAGTCGCATGATATACTTAAAGTGATGAAAGGGAAGAACCTACAACCAAGATTACTCTACCCGGCAAGGATCTCATTCAGATTCCACGGAGAAATCAAAAGCTTTACAGACAAGCAAAAGCTAAGAGAACTCAGCACCACCAAACCAGCTCTACAACAAATGCTAAAGGAACGTCTCTAAGTGGGAAACACAAGAGAAGAAAAGGACCTACAAAAACACACCCAAAACAATTAAGAAAATGGTCATAGGAACATACATATTGATAATTACCTTAAACGTGAATGGTTTAAAGGCTCCAACCAAAAGACACAGGCTTGCTGAATGGATACAAAAACAAGACACATATACATGCTGTCTACAAGAGACCCACTTCAGACCTAGGGGCACACACAGACTGAAAGTGAGGGGATGGAGAAAGATATTCCATGCAAATGGAAATCAGAAGAAAGCTGGAGTAGCAATACTCATATCAGATAAAATAGACTTTAAAATAAAGAATGTTAAAAGAGACAAGGAAGAACACTACATAATGATCAAGGGATCAATCCAAGAAGAAGATATGACAATTATAAATATATATGCACCCAACATAGGACCACCTCAGTATATAAGGCAACTGCTAACAGCCATAAAGGGGGAAATCGACAGTAACACAATAATAGTGGGGGACTTTAACACCTCACTTACACCAATGGACAGATCATCCAAAATGAAAATTAATAAGGAAACACAAGCTTTAAATGACACAATAGACCAGAAAGATTTAATTGATATTTATAGGACATTCCATCCCAAAACAGCAGATTACACTTTCTTCTCAAGTGTACATGGAACATTCTCCAGGATAGATCACGTCTTGGGTCACAAATCAAGCCTCAGTAAATTTAAGAAAATTGAAATCATATCAAGCATCTTCTCTGACCACAATGCTACGAGATTAGAAATTAATTACAGGAAAAAAAAACCGTAAAAAACACAAACACATGGAGGGTAAACAATACGTTACTAAATAACCAAGAGATCACTGAAGAAATCAAAGAGGAAATCAAAAAATACCTAGAGACAAATGACAATAAAAACAGGATGAGCCAAAACCTATGGGATGCAGCAAAAGCAGTTTTAAAAGGGAGGTTTACAGCTATACAAGCCTACCTCAAGAAACCAGACAAATCAAATCAAACAATCAAAACAAACAAAACAATCAAAATCAAATAAACAATCTAACCTTACACCTAAAGGAACCAGAGAAAGAAGAACAAACGAAACCCAAAGTTAGCAGAAGGAAAGAAATCATAAAGATCAGAGCAGAAATAAATGAAATACAAACAAAGAAAACAATAGCAAAGATCAATAAAACTAAAAGCTGGTTCTTTGAGAGGATAAACAAAAGTGATAAACCATTAGCCAGACTCATCAAGAAAAGAGGGAGAGGACTCGAATCAATAAAATTAGAAATGAAAAAGGAGAAGTTACAACAGACACCGCAGAAATACAAAGCATCCTAAGAGACTACTGCAAGCAACTCTATGCCAATAAAATGGACAACCTGGAAGAAATGGACAAATTCTTAGAAAGGTATAAGCTTCCAAGACTGAACTAGGAAGAAATAGAAAATATGAACAGACAAATTACAAGTAATGAAATTGACACTGTGATTAAAAATCTTCCAACAAACAAAAGTCCGGGACCAGATGGCTTCACAGGTGAATTTTTTCAGACATTTAGAGAAGAGCTAACACCCATCGTTCTCAAACTCTTCCAAAAAATTGCAGAGGAAGGAACACTCCCGAACTCATTCTATGAGGCCACCATCACCCTGATACCAAAACCAGACAAAGATACTACAAAAAAAGAAAATTACAGACCAATATCACTGATGAATATAGATGCAAAAATCCTCAACAAAACACTAGCAAACCAAATCCAACAACACATTAAAAGGATCATACACCATGATCAAGTGAGATTTATCCCGGGGATGCAACGATTCTTCAATTTACGCAAATCAATCAATGTGATACACCATGTTAACAAAATGAAGGGAAATAACCATATGGTCCTCTCAATAGATGCAGAAAAAGCATTTGACAAAATTCAACACCTATTTATGATAAAAACTATCCAGAAAGTGGGAATAGAGGGAACCTACGTCAAAATAATAAAGGCCATATATGACAAACACACAGCAAACATCATTCTCAATGGTGAAAACTGAAAGCATTTCCTCTAAGATCGGGAACAAGACAAGGATGCCCACTCTCACCACTGTTATTCAACATAGTTTTGGAAGTCCTAGCCACGGCAATCAGAGAAGAAAAAGAAATAAAAGCAATACAAATTGGAAAAGAAGAAGTAAAACTGTCACTGTTTGCAGATGACATGGTAGTATACATAGAGAATCCTAAAGATGCCACTAGAAACTACTAGAGCTAATCAATGAATTTGGTAACATTGCAGGATACAGAATGAATGCACAGAAATCTCTTGTGTTCTTATACACTAATGATGAAAAATCTGAAAGAGAAATTATGGAAACACTCCCATTTACCATTGCAACAAAAAGAATAAAATACCTAGGAATAAACCTACCTAGGGAGACAAAGACCTGTATGCAGAAAAGTGTAAGACACTGATGAAAGAAAGTAAAGATGATACCAGCAGATGGAGAGATACACCATGTTCTTTGATTGGAAGAATCAACATTGTGAAAATGACTATACTACCCAAAGCAATCTACAGATTCAATGGAATCCCTATCAAATTACCAATGGCATTTTTTACGGAACTAGAGCAAAAAATCTTAAAATTTGTATGGAGTCACAAAAGACCGCAAATAGCCAAAGCAGTCATGAGGGAAAAAAACGGAGCTGGAGGAATCAGACTCCTTGACTTCAGACTTTACTACAAAGCTACAGTAATCAAGACAGTATGGTACTCGCACAAAAACAGAAACGTAGATCAATGGAACAACATAGAAAGCCCAGAGATCAACCCACGCACCTATGGTCAACTAATCTATGACAGAGGAGGCAAGGATATACAATGGAGAAAAGACAGTCTCTTCAATCAGTGGTGCAGGGAAAACTGGACATCTACATGTAAAAGAATGCAATTTAACACTCCTAACACAATACACAAAAATAAACTCAAAATGGATTAGAGACCTAAATGTAAGACCGGACACTATAAAACTCTTAGAGGAAAACATAGGAAGAACACACTTTGACATAAATCACAACAAAATATTTTTTGATCCACCTCCTAGAGTAATGGAAGTAAAAACAAAAATAAACAAATGGGACCTAATGAAACCTCAAAGCTTTTGCACAGCAAAGGAAACCATAAAGAAGACGAAAAGACTACCCTCGGAATGGGAGAAAATATTTGCAAACCAATCAACAAACGATTAATCTCCAAAATATATAGACAGCTCATGCAGTTCAATATTAAAAAACACAACCCAATCAAAAAATGGACAGAAGACCTAAATAGACATTTCTCCAAAGAAGACATACAGATGGCCAAGAAGCACATGGAAAGCTGCTCAGCATCACTAATTATTAGAGAAATGCAAATGAAAACTACAATGAAGTATCACCTCACACCAGTTAGAATGGGCATCATCAGAAAATCTACAAACAACAAATGCTGGAGAGGATGTGGAGAAAAGGGAACCCTCCTGCACTGTTGGTGGGAACGTAAATTGATACAGCCACTATGGAAAACAGTATGGAGGTTCCTTAAAAAACTAAAAATAGAATTACCATATGATCCAGCAATCCCACTACTGGGCATATACCCAGAGAAAACCATAATTCAAAAAGACACACACACACCCCAATGTTCATTGCAGCACTATTTACAACAGCCAGGTCATGGAAGCAACCTAAATGCCCATCAACAGACAAATGGATAAAGAAGATGTGGGACATATATACAATGGAATATTACTCAGCCATAAAAAGGAATGAAATTGGGTCGTTTGTTGAAACGTGGATGGATCTAGAGACTGTCATACAGAGTGCAGTAAGTCAGAAAGAGAAAAACAAATATCGTATATTAACGCATGTATGTGGAACCTAGAAAAATGGTACAGATGAACCAGTTTGCAGGGCAGAAGTTGAGACACAGATGTAGAAAACAAACGTATGGATACCAAGGGGGGAAAGCCGCAGGGTGGTGGTGGTGGTGGTGTGATGAATTGTGTGATAGGGATTGACATGTATACACTGATGTGCATAAAATGGATGACTAATAAGAATCTTCTGTATAAAAAAAAATTAAATTAAAAATTTTTTTAAAAAAGAATAGAGAGAATTGCCTTGTACCCAAGTATCCTTCACCCAATGATAACATCTCTCATGAGTTTAGTGCAGTTATCAAAACCAGGAAGTTGATTGCCTGTGTTACTAAATTGCAAACCTTATTCAGATTTCACCAGTTTTTGCTTGCACTCAATGAAATTTTATCACATGTACAGGCTAATTTAACCATCACCACCATCAAGATACAGAACCTTCGCATCCCCCTAAAGAAACTTGGGGTGCTATCCCTTTAGAGTCAGTCCCAGCCCCAATCCTAACTCCTGAGAGTCATTAATATGTTCTCCATCACTGTAATTTGGTCATTTTTAGAGTGTTCTGTAAATGCAATCACATAGTCATAAATTCAGTCTTTTGAAGTTGTCCGGTTTTTTTCACTCAGCATAATGCTCTTGAGATCCAGCCAAGTCATTGCATGTAAAAGTAGTTCAGTCCTTTTTATTTCTGACTAGTATTCCATGATATGGATTATACAGTTTGTTTATCTGTTTACCTGTTAAAGATCATTTGGGTAGTTTCTATTATAAATCACGCTGCTATGAACATTTATGTAGAGGTTTTGTATGAACCTAAGTTTTTATTTCTTTAGGGTAAATACCCAGAAGTGGGGTTACTGGGTCATATGATGTTTGTTTAACTTTATCAGAAGTTGCCAAACTGTTCCCAGAGTTTGACTATTCCTTTTAAAATATAGACATGCCTAAAATACTTCATGGCAGTAAATTACATCCATGTTGACTTCAATGACATTTATTACTTTCATAGAAAATGTGTTTCTGCTTCTCTGTTTTTCTATGAAAATTATTTTAATAAGCAGAAGTTTCTGAAATTCATATTTAACTACTTGGGTCAAGAAACAAATGAAAATATAGCCCAATAAGGAGCAGTTCTTCATGCTCTGGTAAATGAATGTAAATTTGATGTTTACATAGATGAAGTGTTGAGAGACTAATTAATGTAAAAAGCCAATACCACAACTTCCTGAAGGACCATTACTTAAATCTAACTTTACTTTGTAGGAAGTCCTTATTCAAGCACACTTTACTGAGACCAATACTAATTACACCTGCCTGCTAAAGGATACATATAATCACATCAGAGCCTCAAACGTCACCTCCCACAGAATACAATGTTTAAAATTGTCACCAAGCCCCAATGGTGCTTTATAGCAAGTTGGACCCAATAATCATAGTCCTGATGTGCTCTGAAAAGAGGTCATTTGTTCTTCCTAATCCCCCACCTTTCAAAAATCGCCCCTCTTTTTCTTTTTTAACCATTTTTATTGAAGTATATTTAATTTACAATGTTGTGGTTCAGGTGTACAGCAAAGTGATTCAATTTATATATATTCAATTTTCATATATATATATGTAGTTTTTCAGATTCTTTTCCATTATAGGTTATTATGAGATATTGAATATAGTTCCCTATGCTATACAGTAGGTCATTGTTGTTTATTTTATATATACTGGTGTGTATATGTTAATCCCAAATTCCTAATTTATCCTTCCTCCCTTTCCCCTTTGGTAACCATAAGTTTGTTTTCTATGACTGTGAGTCTATTTCTGTTTTATAAATAAGTCTATTTCTGTTTTATATCATTTTTTCAGATTCCACATATAAGTAGTAGTATATGATTTTTGTCTTTCTCTGTCTGACTTCACGTCGTATGATAATCTCTAGGTCCATCCATGTTGCTGCAAATGGTATTATTTTATTCTTTTTATGGCTGAGTAATATTCCACTGTATATATTTCCCACATCTTCTTATCTATTCATCTGTTGATAGACACTTAGGTTGCTTCCATGTCTTGGCTATTGTAAACAGTGCTGCAGTGAACACTGGGGTACATGTATCTTTTTGAATTAGAGTTTTCTCCAGATATTTGCCCAGGAGTGAGATTTCAGGATCTTATGGTAGCTCTAAAAATCCCCCTATTCTTAAAATCTTCAAAACCCCCTCAATATCTTCCAATGAATCTTCCATCATAATCAATAAGAAAAGTCATTTTCTCAAAAGTTAGTAACAACCCCACAAGTTCATGAATTTCAACTCCATCGTCACGGTTTTAAGCAATGTTAGAACAACTAATTACTCATTTGGGAGAAGATCAGGTTGGATCCATATCTATCTTACCATATTTCAAGATAAACTACAAATAAATCAAAGATTTAAATTAAATAAAACCCATAAATACTGGATGGCAGAAATGAGTAAATTCTCTTGTAACCTTGGAACCAGGAAGGCCTTTTTAACTATAACGAAAAATACAGAAACCATAGAAGAAAATATTGATAAATTTAGGCTACGTAAGATTTTTTAAATATATGATTAGGTTGTATAAAGTCAAAGAATACCACATGATAAAACAAAACAAGCAAAAAGACAAATGTAGGAAAATATTTACAACATCTCTTAGAGACAAAAAGTTAACCATCTTAAACTATAAGGAGCTCTAGAAATCTAGAAGAAAAATCCAACAACCCAGTGGAAAATAAAAGATAGGAAATGAACGTGAACAGACAGTTCACAGCAAAAGAAATACACATGCATCTCTTAAACACACTCAATCTCACTCATAAGAAAGATACCCAAAAGGCAGCATTTTCTCATCTGTCAGATGGGCAAATTCCAAAGTCTGATCACTTACTTTTTTACTGAGACTGTGAGGAAACAGGAGTGCAAAATGGTGTCACCCTTATGGAAAAGTGTCACTACTACCAAAATTTCACAGCATTTACTCTCCTTCCTGATAGTTGCATCAATTTGTAGTAAGCAGTAAATACAGCCGAATAAACTGTGAACACAATGAAGAAGACCTTTTGGTTAGGTACAGAAGGATCCAAGATGTATTAAATAAAAGAAAAAGGATGCTGCAATACTACATATATAGTGTGCTACTTTTTGTGTAAGAAAAGACAAAAATAAGAGTATATATTCACATTGCTTTTATTTGTAAAAAAAAAAATTGGAAGAATTTTTTTAAGAATAAAATGTTCACATAAAGATAATAAGTAGGAACGAAGTGAACAATCCTAGAATCAACAAATACAATCAGAAGAGTTATCAACTCAGTAAGACCTCTTGGTATGTTTTCTTAAATTATCTCCCTCAGTACTAAATTCCTTGAATTTAAGAGTCCATGTGTCTTAAATAAGAATACATTTTATTTTAAAAGAGGAGGAGTGGGGAAAGGAACCACCCAAGGTACTTTCTGAGTCTAGAGCTCTTTAGATGTGGTCATTTCAGAAATGGTTGTGTTATGGTCCCTAACGTATGTGCAGAGGGGTTTTGTAGCTTTGTTTTTGACTGGCTGTTCACTATGGCTTAACCCACGTTTCTCCCAGAGGGGCTTCCTTGGCCCTTAACCACGTTACCTGGGCCTGCCCTGCTCCTCGATTCTGCCATCTGAACAGGTATCACTCCCTTCAGTCCATCTTGCCAGCCGTCCTTTCACCTCTGCGTGGGTATCGGACTCGTCCACCCATCCATGCCCTGTCCATGCCCTTTACTCTTAAAAGCCCAGGTCCTAGCAATTTCTGGCCACAATAAATGTGTATTGAGTGAAAAAAAATTCAAAAAAAATGGCAAGCTAGTAGGCATTCACCTGCAGAACCTCACCCCTGCATTGCACCCTCTACGTACACAAGGTAAACACAATATGAAGAAATGAAGAAAAATGTGGCAATTATCCAAGCAATGCAAGATAAAAAGTAACACCTTAACCTCAGTTATCAGGAGTTTTCAGAAGAATAATTTTTGCCTGAATTTTTTTAATCCAATTGCTTCAGTTCCCTACTTTAATTTGGTCATGTGAATGTGATGATCTTGTTAAATAAAGTATCAGTACTTATTTGCATGCTGGTAATTGCAGGCTCTTTTACAGGACGCTCTTCTGCTACTTTTTTCTCAATTTTTTTACTTCTGCCTTTTGCAAAATGTTTTAAAATAGTCGATTTTAGCTCCTACCACAGACTCCAAATCTGTATTTGGAATGTGGAGATCAAAGTAGTGTAGCTAATCCTCAGGACGTTTGCCATCATGTTACTTCAGAATCCATCTCTTATCAAGTTTCTGTGGTTCTCTGGAATATTTACTGATCATAACATTAAAACTGAAACTGTTTTGAATTATGCTTTCTTGCTGCCTCTCCACACTTGGTTTGTGGGGACATACCCTGCCCCGATGGGGCTGCCCTGAGGGGCAGTCTCCAGCTCTTTGCAAAGCGTCCCCAGGTTGTATCACCACATGCTTCCAATAAACCTTGTTTTTTTTGTTCTCCTCTAAACAGAGCGTGTTTTATTCAAAAATCTTGTGACAGTAGGAAAGGGATTGATAATGAAAAGAAAGTGAGCCCAGAGTGGGATCTGTCATCATGGCTTTAGGATTTGTCGTGAGACATCCCACAGTCTGAGCTGCAGGCTCATGTTGGTTCCCGTGAGTTCTAATGCTGTCTCTGGAAGTAACTTATTCTATCATCTTGTACAAGCCTCTCTGGGACTCTATTTCTTTCCTTGTAAGCACAGATAAGAACAGCAATATACTTTGTAGAGTTCGACAACAGCAACACATAAAAGCAAAATTGAAATTAGAAAGCTCTAAAAACTGCCCTTTATCTAGTGCCAATGAGGACGAATTTTGCCACGGATATGATTATTAAAGGTGGAGCTTAGGTGTGTAATTAATCGTGATCTGTTTGATTAATAAGCCCCCAAAAAGTATAGATAGAAGGATATAACAGATCTGCACATGGCAACAAGTAGGAATTTCAAAATTATAATGAGTGTCAGGTATTCATTTGTGGCTTGTATTTACTCAAATTCCCTCTTTTAAAGCACTATCTTTTCATTCTTCACAGAAGGAAAAGTCTGTTTTCACACCCCAGGGTTTATCCCTAAGGATTATCCAGAAGCCTAAACTGTATCTATTTCTTATTTCTAAAAATAAGAAATTGTGTCTTGAAAAAGACTGAGAACCAGGTGTACCAGGTAATTCTCAAAATCCCCAAATGACAGAGTCAATTCCCACCCACAGGTGTCCTTTGGTTACTGACATTTTAGCTGAAAAGGCGTCTCCACCTGCAAAATGCAAATAGCACAGTCTATTCAAAGAACTTCTGAAGATACCCTTTCAAAAGCTTTTAGTAGTAGGCGATGATTAATCAAAACCTTCATGTCATCTGAAAATAAGTATCAAGTTTCTCAAAGAGAAAGTACCTATCCCAATACTAGTAAACACAACTGCCCGCCAAGATTCAAAGAATCAGTGTCAAGTAACTGCTTGGAGTAAGTACCAAAAAGTAGTATCGAAAGCTAGATATTTTGTTTTTACTCTGTAAAGTTATACCTGTAATGACATCACTGTTTCACTCTTGGTGAATAAGCACTCAGGTCAGCGCACTGAACAAGACATCTAAGCATTAGATTTCATCGTAGGATGTTAGGGGATTTCCAGTGGAAGTTGTGAGCGTTCGCTGGTGGGAATCCAAATCTTTTTTTAGCCGTGTAGTCAAATACTGATGTGGGGCTCTGCTGAGTTGAAAGTGACTGCAGGTTTGCCGTTTGGTGTGTATGAAAATAGGCGCTAGGTGAAAATTTTAAACATCTTCCTCAGATGTGTGCAAAACTGCTGCTTCTCAAAGCCATTCTTGTACTTTCTATATAAAGAAACATAATATAAAGCCAACTTGTCATGGCCCTAAAACATGTTCTGAATCATCCAGAAATGCCCCTGTCTTTCCATCCTTTTGATTTATCGAGGACTGATGGGGTTACACCTAGGTAATTCACTCAGGGTACCAGGGTGTGCCTTAAATAGGATGTGTTTGCCTCCCACTCGTTCACCGCAGCTCTCAGAGGACAAATGCCTCCTCGCTGTTTCACAAGGAAAGAAACAGCTTCCTCACATCCTGCAGCCTGTACTGCATCTGAAGGTAAAGGCCTGTAATCACACCCAGAAGCAAAAGTTTCAGTGTGTTACTGATACTGGAGATTAGTCCTGTGGCACCACATGCACACACACGTGCACACCGCACGCGCACACACTCCACACACGCACACCTGCTGCCTGACTCTGCAACCCTGACCTCTTCCCGAACTTCAGCCTTACCCACTGTCTCCCAGATGTCGAGAGGGCGTCTCAAACTTGATACGGCCAAAACCGAACTGCTGCTTTTACCCCTCAAACAGCCCTCCTTTCTGCCCCTCCAAGCGCACTAGTCCCGCATCTCAACAGACAGCCTTTATTCACCGAATTGCTCAGGCCAGAAGTCCTGAAGCCACCCTTCGAGCCCCTTCTTTGTGTCGCACCCCACCATCAAACCTTCAGCGAGCCTTGACACCTTCCCCTCACGTGTCCCCAGTGCACCCCCTCCCTGCGTCCTCCTCACTTCGACCTAGCTCCGCTGAAGCTGCTCTCATTCTCGGTCCAGACGCCGGCAGTAGCTTCTTCCTTGGCCTGTGACCTCCACTCATGTTTTCCATCCCCTCCTGATCTGGTTCCCAAAGGCAACCAAAATGGCCTTGGAAAACACAAATCTGATCCTGCACTCTTCTGCCCCAAACCCACCACGCCTGGAAGGACAGCTGAAGCTCTTCCCAGAGCCGCCATGGTGGGGCCCGAGTCCCCACTGCTCCTCTCAAGCTACACTGGCCTCCTCACCTGCCCTTGTGCACACAACCTGCTCCGCCTCAGGGTCTTCACACCTCCTGCCTGGGACAGCTCCCCCAGACGGGGCCACGGTCACCCCATCACCTCACTAGACCTGGGCCCCTGCATCATCACCTCAGGACGTCCTCCCAGACCACCTGCCCCAAGAGCACCGCCTGTTACCCTGTGGCCCCACCCCTTGCCCTGCTTGTTATTTCTCAAGAGTCTGTGTCACTACCTGACCTTGAATTCTGTACTTACTCATTTGTGTAACGTCAGTCTACAATACACTGTGTTATAGAACGTTAGCTCCTTGAGGGCAGAAAAGCTTCTGTTTTCTTCACTGCTCTTTCCACTGTGCTCAGCGCACAGCAGACGTGCACTGAAAGCATTTGTTGCGTGAACTACTGCATGAATGAATGAATTGCCTTAACACTTAACACGAGAAAAATCATTTCCAAAAACTCCTGCTGATGGCTCGTCATTGAACCACTTAGTCTCCAAATAAAGAATGTACCACTTAGAATTCTAGGAACAGAGTCAGGAAGCATCTTGGACCCTTTCCAGTTTAGTCCACCTCACTCTTGAAGATACGGAAACCAGCCCTAAGGGAACTGATGGTTGGACCAGGACAGCTCAAGCTCCTGCTTCCACACTTTGTATCTCTGTTCTTTTTGAGAGGTTAGAATTTTGGATTTGTAGGGAGATACAGTGGGACCACAAAATTGCAATTCCTCCTGTCCTGCTGTTCTGTTGGCACTAAAGCATCTGGCATATGACATGCGTGGTACACTGAAAATTCACCAATTCATGCAGAAATGGTCCCACGTAGACAAGACAGGCTGACCACTACACTGTCATAGGCTGCATCCCATTGAGACAACCTAAAATATAAAAATTGGGTAGTTATAAGATTTCTGCTAAATTTCCCTGAATGTAGACCATTTGCAAGTAGTTGTATTCCCTGTCCTTAATAATCCTTTACTCCGTGGAGATTTATATTTCAGTATGTAAGACTTGCCTACATCCCTGTTTACTGGTCTTTTTACAAAAGAAATGTTATCAAAAAAGAAGTATGGAATAAAATGAAAGCACTTTAGAACCAGGCAGATATGGACTTGATAGTTGGCCCCATTTACTAGCTAAAAGACCTTGGATAAGATTCCTGAAATTCCTTGGTATCAATTTACTGATCTGTAAAAGTGTGTGTGTGTAAAATATTTTTTTAAGCAGAGATGTTAACATCATGACAGGCACAGTGAGGCAGACTAAGGGCTTTCTGTGTATTATCTCACTGAATCCTCACAACAGCCCTGTGAGGAATGGTTCTGTCTCCTTACAAGAGAACACTCCAAGACTCATCTAGATTAGTAGGCCTGAGGTTCCACAGCTAGGAGGACCTGGGCTCTCTCGCAGTAGGTCCACACTCACAGCCCTGTGCCTCCTCAGAGGGCCGGTATGGAGAAGCGCTGGAATAGAGCCTGTGTGCTGAGCACCTGGCATAGCCCCATACACCAGGGACACTCAGTGAATGCCTTTTCCCTTCTCTTTCCCACCACTGACTCGATAAACTTCCTTGGCCAACGTGCTAGCCTCCCTGGGCCATAGCTTCTTATTTTAAGTAAATAATAATGCTCCCTTTTCTCATTACAGAAGGAACACAGGCTTATTATAGATCATTTGGACAAAAGAGATGTGCATAAAGAAACTGAACTTTACACATAATCCCACCACCCAAACAGAGTCACTGTTAGCATGCAGCATAGGTACTTATAGTATTTATGGGTACTATAACAACACGTAATTCTTTGGGGGCAATGTTGGTATCAACCTTTGAATCCTGCTGTGTAAGCAGTTCTTTACATAATGATGTATTGGAGTAGTATTATCCATGGTACTATTACTACTAATGATAATAAATTAGATAAAATTTATTATGGGCCAGCACTGTACTAAGATCTTTCGAATGTGTTAACTTATTTAGTTATCACAACGTCTCTATGATAGAGACACTTGTATGATTCTCATTTTACAGATAAAGAAATAGAAGCACAGAGAGGTTCACTAACTTAACCCGGGTAACACAGCTAATAAGAGGCAGAGCCAGGGTTGGAACTCAGGCAGATGGATTCCATAGTCCATGCTCCAGAATAGATGGACTGGATTGTTTTTGATGAATCCATTTTTGTTAGAGATTTGAATTAGATCTTTTTTTAATTCATTTATTCATTCATTGATGGCTGTGTTGGGTCTTCATTGCCACGCTCAGGCTTTCTCTAGTTGCGGTGAGCGGGGTCTAGTCTTCGTTGCAGTGCACGGGCTTCTCCTTTCCGTGGCTTCTCTTGTTGCAGAGCATGGGCTCTAGGGGCACGGGCTTCAGTAGTTGTGGCTCGCGGGCTCTAGAGCGCAGGCTCAGTAATTGTGGTGCACGGGCTTAGTTGCTCCGCGTCATGTGGGATCTTCCCAGACCAGGGCTCGAACCCGTGTCCCCTTCCTTGACAGGCAGATTCTTAACCAGTGTGCCACCAGGGAAGTCCCTAGATCTAATCTTTATATTATTTAATAATAGTATAATAAGCCTTCTTCTGCAAACCTTTATTGACATTACAATTTTTTCACTAGGTTAAATTCCTAAAAGTAAAATTACTTAAATAATAGGTTTCAAATAGTTAATACTTTTGGCCTATGATGCAAAAGGCCCCTCCTCCCAAAATTAAACCATTTTATTGTTAAATAAAACCTTCATGAAAGACCTTTTTCCTCCTCCTCCTTGGCAATATTCACTATTTGTTTTTTAAACTTTGTTAGTTTGATAGATTAAAATGGTACCTTGCTACTATCTTAAATTTAAAAACTAGAAATTACAAAGAACTTCTTTCCATATACTTATTGGCCATTTTTACTTCTTCTTAGGGTTAAATTTATATTTATGCCTTCTGTCCAATTTTCTACCAGCATGTTTTCTTACTAGTTTATTTTTATATATTAATGATATTAATCCTTTGTCCATGATCATATGTGTTGCGAATATTTCTTTGAAATATTTTTTTGCGTTTCAATCTATGTGGTTTCTTTTTTTTTTTTTTGCGGTACGCGGGCCTCTCACTGTTGTGGCCTCTCCCTTTGCGGAGCACAGGCTCCGGACGCGCAGGCTCAGCGGCCATGGCTCACGGGCCCAGCCGCTCCGCGGCATATGGGATCTTCCCAGACCGGGGCACGAACCCGTGTCCCCTGCATCGGCAGGCGGACTCTCAACCACTGTGCCACCAGGGAAGCCCTCTATGTGGTTTTTTATCATATTTTTTTAACATCTTTATTCGAGTATAATTGCTTTACAGTGTTGTGTTAGTTTCTGCTGTATAACAAAGTGAATCAGCTATACATATACATATATCCCCATATCTCCTCCCTCCCACCCTCCCTATCCCACCCTTCTAGGTGGTCACAAAGCACCGAGCTGATCTCCCTGTGCTATGCCGCTGCTTCCCACTAGCTATCTATTTTACATTTGGTAGTGTATATATATATGTCCATGCCACTCTCTCACTTTGTTCCAGCTTATTACCCTTCCCCCTCCCTGTGTCCTCAAGTCCATTCTCTAGGTCTGCATCTTTATTCCTGTCCCACCCCTAGGTTCTTCAGAAACTTTATATATATATATATATATATGTGTGTTAGCATA
Source organism: Lagenorhynchus albirostris (assembly GCF_949774975.1). NCBI lineage: Eukaryota > Metazoa > Chordata > Mammalia > Artiodactyla > Delphinidae > Lagenorhynchus > Lagenorhynchus albirostris. Next base: position 78,872,361 of record NC_083106.1, on the reverse strand, counting down.
CGGTATTTGTTTTTCTCTTTCTGACTTACTTCACTCTGTGTGACAGACTCTAGGTCCATCCACCTCACTACAAATAACTCAATTTTGTTTCTTTTTATGGCTGAGTAATATTCCATTGTATATATGTGCCACATCTTCTTTATCCATCTGTCAGTGGACACTTAGGTTGCTTCCATGCTCTGGCTGGCTATTGTAAATAGAGCTGCAGTGAACATTGTGGTACATGACTCTTTTTGAATTATGGTTTCCTCAGGGTACATGGCAAGTAGTGGACTGCTAGGTCGTATGGTAGTTCTATTATTAGTTTTTTAAGGAACCTCCATACTGTTCTCCATAGTGGCTGTATCAATTTACATTCCCACCAACAGTGCAAGAGGGTTCGCTTTTCTCCACAACCTCTCCAGCATTTATTGTTTGTAGATTTTCTGATCATGGCCATTCTGACTTGTGTGAGGTGATACCTCATTGTAGTTTTGATTTGCATTTCTCTAATGATTAGTGATGTTGAGCATCCTTTCATGTGTTTGTTGGCAATCTGTATATCTTCCTTGGAGAAATGTCTGTTTACGTCTTCTGCCCATTTTTGGACTGGGTTCTTTGTTTTTTTGATATTGAGCTGCATGAGCTGCTTGTAAATTTTGGAGATTAATCCTTTGTCAGTTGCTTCATTTGCAAATATTTTCTCTGATTCTGATGGTTGTTGTTTCATTTTGTTTATGTTTTCCTTTGCTGTGCAAAAGCTTTTAAGTTTCATTAGGTCCCATTTGTTTATTTTTGTTTTTATTTCCATTTCTCTAGGAGGTGGGTCAAAAAGCATCTTGCTCTGATTTATGTCATGGAGTGTTCTGCCTATGTTTTCCTCTAAGAGTTTTATAGTGTCTGGCCTTACATTTAGGTCTTTAATCCATTTTGAGTTTATTTTTGTGTATGGTGTTAGGGAGTGTTCTAATTTCATTCTTTTACATGTACCTGTCCAGTTTCCCAGCACCACTTATTGAAGAGGCTGTCTTTTCTCCATTGTATATTCTTGACTCCTTTATCAAAAATAAGGTGACCATATGTGCGTGGGTTTACCTCTGGACTTTCTATCCTGTTCCATTGATCTGTATTTCTGTTTTGTGCCACTACCATACTGTCATAATTACTGTAGCTTTGTAGTATAGTCTGGAGTCCAGGAGCCTGATTCGTCCAGCTCTGTTCTTCTCTCTCTCATGATTGCTTTAGCTATTCGGGGTCTTTTGTGTTGCCATACAAATTGTGAAATTTTTTGGTCTAGTTCTGTGAAATATGCCACTGGTAGTTTGATAGGGATTGCATCGAATCTGTAGATTGCTTTGGGTAGTATAGTCATTTTCACAATGTTCATTCTTCCAATCCAAGAATATCGTTTACCGCTCCATCTGTTTGTATCATCTTTAATTTCTTTCATCAGTGTCTTATAGTTTTCTGCATACAGGTCTTTTGTCTCCGTAGGTAGGTTTATTCCTAGGTATTTTATTCTTTTTGTTGCAGTGGTAAATGGGAGTATTTACTGAATTTCTCTTTCAGATTTTTCATCATTAGTGTATAGGAATGCCAGAGATTTCTGTGCCTTAATTTTGTATCTTGCTACTTTACCAGATTCATTGATTAGCTCTAGTAGTTTTCTAGTAGTATCTTTAGGATTCTCTAAGTATAGTATCATGTCATCTGCAAACACTGACAGCTTTACTTCTTCTTTTCCGATTTGTATTGCTTTTATTTCTTTTTCTTCTCTGATTGCTGTGGCTAAAACTTCCAAAACTATGTTGAATAATAGTGGTGAGAGTGGACAACCTTGTCTTGTTCCTGATCTTAGTGAAAATGGTTTCAGTTTTTCACCATTGAGAACGATGTTGGCTGTGGGTTTGTCATATATGGCCTCTATTATGTTGAGGTAAGTTCCCTCTATGCCTACTTTCTGGAGGGTTTTTATCATAAATGGGTGTTGAATTTTGTCAAAAGCTTTTTCTGCATCTATTGAGATGATTGTACAGTTTTTCTCCTTCAATTTGTTAATATGGTTTATCACATTGATTGACTTGTGTATATTGAAGAATCCTTGTATTCCTGGGATAAACCTCACTTGATCATGGTGTATGATCCTTTTCGTGTGCTCTTGGATTCTGTTTGCTAATATTTTGTTGAGCATTTTTGCATCTATGTTCATCAGTGATATTGGCCTGTAGTTTTCTTTCTTTGTGACATCTTCATCTGGTTTTGGTGTCAGGGTGATGGTGGCCTCGTAGAATGAGTTTGGGAGTGTTCCTCCCTCCGCTATATTTTGGAAGAGTTTGAGAAGGATGGGTGTTAGCTCTTCTCTAAATGTTTGATGCAATTCGCCTGTGGAGCCATCTGGTCCTTGGCTTTTGTTTGTTGGAAGATTTTTTATCAGTTTCAATTTCAGTGCTTGTGATTGGTCTGTTTATATTTTCTGTTTCTTTCTGGTTCAGTCTCATAAGTTGTGCTTTTCTAAGAATTTGTCCATTTCTTCCAGGTTGTCCATTGTATTGGCATATAGTTGCTTGTAGTAATGTCTCATGATTCTTTGTATTTCTGCAGTGTCAGTTGTTACTTCTTTTCCATTTCTAATTCCATTGATTTGAGTCTTCTCCCTTTTTTTTCTTGATGAGTCTGGCTAATGGTTTATCAACTTTATCTTCTCAAAGAACAAGCTTTTAGTTTTATTGATCTTTGCTATTGTTCCCTTCATTTCTTTTTCATTTATTTCTGATCTGATCTTTATGATTTCTTCCCTTCTGCTAACTTTGGGGGTTTTTTTGTTCTTCTTTCTCTAATAGCTTTAGGTGTAAGGTTAGGTTGTTTATTTGAGATGTTTCTTGTTTCTTGAGGTAGGATTGTATTGCTATAAACTTTCCTCTTAAAACCTCTTTTGCTGCATCCCATAGGTTTTGGGTCGTCGTGTTTTTGTTATCATTTGTTTCTAGGTATTTTTTTATTTCCTCTTTGATTTTTTCAGTGATCTCTTGGTTATTTAGTAGTGTACTGTTGAACCTTCATGTGCTTTTATTTTTTACAGATTTTTTTCCTGTAATTGATATCTAGTCTCATAGCGTTGTGCTCAGAAAAGATACTCGATACAATTTCAATTTTCTTCAATTTACGAAGGCTTGATTTGTGACCCAAGATATGATCTATCCTGGAGCATGTTCCAGGAGCACTTGAGAAGAAAGTGTATTCTATTTTTTTTGGATGGAATGTCCTATAAATATCAATTAAGTCTATCTTGTTTAATGTATCATTTAAAGTTTGTGTTTCCTTATTTATTTTCATTTTGGATGATCTCTCCATTGGTGAAAATAAGGTCTTAATGTCCCCTACTATGACTGTGTTACTGTCAATTTCCCCTTTTATGGCTGTTAGCATTTGCCTTATGTATTGAGGTCCTCCTGTGTTCGGTGCATAAATATTTACAGTTGTTATATCTTCTTCTTGGATTGATCCCTTGATCATTATGTGTCCTTGTTTCTCTCTTGTAATAGTCTTTAAAGTCTATTTTGTCTGATATGAGAATTGCTACTCCAGCTTTCTTTTGATTTCCATTTGCATGGAACATCTTTTTCCATCCCCTCACTTTCAGTCTGTATATGTCCCTAGGTCTGAAGTGGTTCTGTTGTAGACAGCATATATATGGATCTTTTTGTTCTATCAATTCACCCAGTCTATGTCTTTTGGTTGGAGCATTTAATCCATTTACATTTAAGGTAGTTATCGATATGTATGTTCCTATTACCATTTTCTTAATTGTTTTGGGTTTGTTATTGTAGGTCTTTTCCTTCTCTTGTGTTTCCTGCCTAGAGAAATTCCTTTAGCATTTGTTGTTAAGCTGGTTTGGTGGTGCTGAATTCTCTTATCTGTTGCTTGTCTGTAAAGGTTTTAATTTCTCTGCCGAATCTGAATGAGATGCTAGCTGGGTGGAGTAATCTTGGTTGTAGGTTTTTCTGTTTCATCACTTTAAATATGTCCTGCCACTGCCTTCTGACTTGCAGAGTTTCTGCTGAAAGATCAGCTGTTAACCTTATGGCGATTCCCTTGTATGTTGTTTCTTTTCCCTTACTGCTTTTAATATGTTTTCTTTGTATTTAACTTTTGATAGTTTGATTAATATGTATCTTGGCATGTTTCTCCTTGGATTTATCCTGTATGGGGCTCTCTGCACTTCTTGGACTTGACTGACTAATCCTTTCCCATATTAGGGAAGTTTTCAACTATAATCTCTTCAAATGTTTTCTCAGTCCCTGTCTTTTTCTCTTCTGCTTCTGGGACCCCTATAATTCGAATATTGGTGCATTTAATGTTGTCCTAGATGTCTCTGAGAGTATCCTCAATTCTTTTCATTCTTTTTTCTTTATTCTGCTCTGTGGCAGTTACTTCCACTCTTTTTCTTCCAGGTCACTTACCTGTTCTTCTACCTCAGTTATTCTGCTATTGATTCCTACTAGACAATTTTTAATTTAATTTATTGGGTTGTTCATCATTGTTTACTTGCTCTTTAGTTCTTCCAGGTCCTTGTTAAATGTTTATTTTCTCCATTCTATTTCCAAGATTTTGGATCACCTTTACTATCATTACTCTGAATTCTTTTTCAGGTAGACTGCCTATTTCCTCTTCATTTGTTTGGTCTGGTGGGTTTTTACCTTGCTCCTTCATCTGCTGTGTGTTTCTCTGTGTTCTCATTTTGCTTAACTTACTGTGTTTGGTGTCTCCTTTTTGCAGGCTGCAGGTTCGTAGTTCCCGTTGTTTTTGGTGTCTTCCCCCAGTAGCTAAGGTTGGTTCAGTGGGTTGTATAGGCTTCCTGGTGGAGGGGACTAGTGCCTACTTTCTGGTAGATGAGGCTGGATCTCGTCTTTCCGGTGGGCAGGACCGCATCCCGTGGTGTGTTTTGGGGTGTCTGTAACCTTATTATGATTTTAGGCAGCCTCTCTGCTAATGGATGGGGCTGTGTTCCTGTCTTGCTAGTTGTTTCACATAGGGTGTCCAACACTGGAGTTTGCTGATCATTGAGTGGAGCTGGTCTTAGCATTGAGATGGAGATCTCTGGGAGAGCTTTCGCCATTTGCTATTTTGTGGATCCGGGAGGTTTCTGGTGGACCAGTGTCCTGAACTCGGCTCCCCCACCTCAGAGGCACAGGCCTGACACCTGGCTGGAGCACCAAGACCCTGTCAGCCACACGGTTCAGAAGAAAAGGGAGAAAAAAAGAAAGAAAAGAAGAAAGAAAGAAAGAAAGAAAGAAGGGAGGAAGGAAGGAAGGAAGGAAGGAAGGAAAATAAAGTTATTAAAATAAAAAAATTATTAAAAATTTAAAAAGTAAAAAGTAATAAAAAACAGAATAAAAAAGGGACAGACAGAACTCTGGGACAAATGGTAAAAGCAAAGCTAAACAGACAAAATCATACAAAAAAGGATACACATACCCTGACAAAAAGAGAAAAAGGAAAAATATATATATATATCTATAAATAAAGAAAAAAGGAAGAGAGCAACCAAATCAATAAACAAATCTACCAATGATAATAAACTCTAGATACTAAACTAAGATAAACATAAAACCAGGAACAAATTAGATGTAGAAAGCAAACCCCAAGTCTACAGTTGCTCCCAAAGTCCATCGCCTCAATTTTCGGATGATTCGTTGTCTATTCATGTATTCCACAGATGCAGGGTACATCAAGTTGATTGTGGAGATTTAATGCGCTCCTCCTGAGGCTGCTGGGAGAGATTTCCCTTTCTCTTCTTCGTTCTCACAGCTCCCAGGGCTCAGCTTTGGATTTGGCCCTGCCTCTGCGTGTAGGTCGCCGGAGGGCGTCTGTTCTTCGCTCAGACAGAACGGGGTTAAAGGAGCTGCTGATTCGGGGGCTCTGGCTCACTCAGGCCGGGGAGAGGGAGGGGCACGGAGTGCGGGGCGGACCTGCGGCAGCAGAGGCCAGCGTGACGTTGTACCAGCCTGAGGCGCACCGTGCGTTCTCCTGGGGAAGTTGTCCCTGGATCCCGGGACCCTGGCAGTGGCGGGCTGCACAGGCTCCCCGGAAGGGGGGTGTGGAGAGTGACCTGTGCTCGCACACAGGCTTCTTGGTGGCGGCAGCAGCAGCCTTAGCATCTCATGCCCGTCTCTGGGGTCCGCGCTGATGGCCGCGGCTCGTGCCCGTTTCTGGGGTCCGCGCTTTTAGCCGCGGCTCATGCCCGTCTCTGGAGCTCCTTTAAGCGGCGCTCTTAAGCCCCTCTCCTCGCGCACCAGGAAACAAAGGGAAGAAAAAGTCTCTTGCCTCTTCGGCAGGTCCAGACTTTTCCCCGGACTCCCTCCCGGCCAGCCGTGGTGTACTAACCCCCTGCAGGCTCTGTTTACGCAGCCAACCCCAGTCCTCTCCCTGCACTCCGACCGAAGCCCGAGCCTCAGCTCGCAGCCCCACCCGCCCCAGCGGGTGAGCAGACAAGCCTCTCAGACTGGTGAGAGCTGGTCGGCCCTGATCCTCTGTGCGGGAATCTCTCTGCTTTGCCCTCTGCACCCCTGTTGCTGTGCTCTCCTCCGCGGCTGCGAAGCTTCCCCCCTCCGCCACCCGCAGTCTCCGCCCGCGAAGGGGCTCCTAGTGTGTGGAAACCTTTCCTCCTTCACAGCTCCCCCCCACTGGTGCAGGTCCTGTCCATATCCTTTTGTTTCTGTTTATTCTTTTTTATTTTGCCCTACCTAGGTACGTGGGGAGTTTCTTGCCTTTTGGGAGGTCTGAGGCCTTCTGCCAGCGTTCAGTAGGTGTTCTGTAGGAGTCGTTCCACATGTAGATGTATTTCTGGTGTATCTGTGGGGAGGAAGGTGATCTCCGCGTTTTACCCCTCCGCCATCTTGAAGGTCTTTTTCAACATTTTTTTACTTGTATATATTTTGTATATTCGTGCTTCCCAACTGCAAAATGATGCCTCTTTAACTGTATTGTTTCTAAGACCCTTGAAATTATCAAATGTTATTCTATTTCTGTGCTCACTATAAGCAAATAACCCATCAGATCAGTATTGAGCATCTTACTATGGCAGGTACGGAGCAGGCACTGAGGTTACAAGGAAAAATAAGTGCTTTGACTGTCTTCAGTGTCTGACAGTTCCTGGGAGAGACCGGCAGGCAAGCAGATGGTACTGACAGTGGTCGTAAGAGTGACAAGAGTGCACCCAGAGCCCCGGGCACCAGTGCGTGAGGGCAGCCTCCTTGACAAGTTGGCACCTGGGCTGAGCCCTAGCAGCAGCTGCGAGGTGGCCACACGGGGAAGGGGAAGGGCTTTCCAGAAAGAGCAGCGTTCTGTAGAGCACTTTGAAGCTGGGAAGCAGAATTTGATCTTTGTTCTAAGTAGTGGAAAAGAAAAACAAACTTTTTTTGATCAGAGAAGTAATGTCATCACTTTAACATTTTAATCTGGCAAAAAAATACACAAGAGTTTAGAGAAAGCAAAGACAGGAGTGAGAAGAGCTGTTTGGAGTCTGTGGCGTGGCCGGGAGAGAGGGAGCCTCGCCCTGAGCCGGGGGACACAGGACCAGTGGGAGGAGGGAGAGAGGGGAGATATTTGGAGCAGAAGCAGCAGAAGTACACAGCTCGCTGGATGTGAGATGAAGGAAGCAGTAGAGAAGATGCTCACCTAAAATCAAACGTGCAGTCTGTATCAGGATGCTGGGGTTTTAACGGGTACATTTATTCTGAAATTTACCTGGAGAAATAAATAGGTTTAGAATAATTCATAATCTTTTTTTACAAAGGAGTAACATTGAAGGGATATTACCCTGTCTAATATCTAGTGTCATACTGATGACGCATAGGCAATAGAACAGAAAGAATCTAGAAATAGACCTCTCCATGAGTATATGGAGACATTTGGAAAAGAATAGGCTTTTTATTTAGGTGGTATTGGAAAAACTGGCTATCACATAGGATAAAAAGAAAGATTAGTTCTCTGCTTCACCAGAGAGACAAACATAAATTTCATAAAAGTTAAAGATGTCTCAGTTAGAGTAATGCTAATTGTTATAACATACAAATCCTCAAATTCCAGTAACTTCTCAAATTAGAAGTTCATTTCTTCCTTGCGTGAGAATCCAATGAAGGTGCTTCTCGCTGGGGCTGGGGCGTGTGGTAGAAGCCCTGCTGCATGTGGTCACTCGGGACCTGGCTGACAAGGCCCCGCCATCTTCAGCATCTGGCCCCTAAGGACATCCTGAAGGCCCACATGAGCTGGCAGACGGGAAAAGACAGCCCCTAAGGCCATCTGCTTCCCCTCAGCCCGGAAGAGGCACACACCATCTCCACTCACCTTCCATCGGCTAGGACGGGTCACATCCCCCCACCCAGAGGCGAGTGGACCTGGGAAATGACGTCCCTGGTAGGCAGCCGCTTCCCAGGTGTAGTTCTGTGCCTCAGAAGATAAGCATGTATCTGTGGAGGACAGCTAGCTACTTGCCACAAAGAACATGCCAAACAGAGTACATATGTTAACTAAATGAGCAGCTAAATACACCAGACAGAATCTAGGAAAGTAGTTTCATAATCTTGGGCAAAGGCCTTCTTGATGACTTGCCTTCTATGGCTTCTTCATGACATGAATCTGTTAAAAAAAAAAAAAAAAAAGGTGATGTTTTGTCTATCATATTAGCAAAGATTACAAATTTATACTATTCCACGTAATACTTGAAAATGCTTAGAACAGTATTACACAGTAAACAGTAAATTTTAGCTATTATTATTACTATCGTTATTTTATTAGCAAGGAGAGATAAATACTTTCATACATTGCTGTGATCGTTGGTACCACCGTTTGGCGGGCACTTTGATACCAAAACTCAAACTGTGCCAGCCCTCAACCCAGCAATCCAGTCTCCAGGAGTGTGTCCTTAAAGAGAATGCCTACAAAAATTTGTGTGCAAGGCTATTCATTTCAGCATCATTTGAATAGCAAAAATTAAAGAACTTACAGCTCCTTAGTAAAGAATTAGCTAATTAAATAAATTTACTTCTTATACATATGTCTAAGGTTTTGACATTTTATAGCAGCTATTACTTTTATAATTTTAAAACAGATATTTCATTAAAATTATCCAAATTTTAGCTTATAGTGAAGTCACTGAAAAGAGCTCAAGGAATTAGAACAAAAATGGAGGTGGGAGAGGGTAGAGTCACCAGGAATGTAGTAATTGTTGCACTTCTGTTTTGCCCAGCGGCAAGAAGATGAAATGACCTTAAAGTGCAAGAGGGAAATTTATGTTAGCTATTAGGGGAATCTTTCTGAGACTCTAACATAATTTACAAAAATTCTTAAAACCTGAAGTCTCCAGACAGTTTCTAGATGTCAAGATGTACCCCCTTTGTGGTTCACCTCTAGAAAACTTATCTCTCCTAACAATTACTAGTATAAAAGTGTTCAACTGTGCTTTGTTTAATCCATGTGATTTAGTTCTTCCCTTTATGATTTTAAATTAGGCCAAGCATACTAAAATATACTTTCTGATAGATGCATTGCGTCACGTAATTGTAGCAACAAAACACCGCTGCCAAGTTCAGATATACAATTGGCCCTGCTTTAACCCAATCTTAGGTCCGTGATAGGGTAACCTTGGATGTGAATCCACCTTATAGTGAGGGCTTTTCAGTATTTCAGTGACTAATCCCTTTTACTCAGCATCCGGGGTGATCGATTTGTATTGATTTTGCTGACTAATCCTGGAGCAAAGTTCCAGAGGGGTCTAATTATAACCTCATACACACCCTACGTGTCTTAAATATCACAGTATTTACTTCATTCAAATCTTTGCAGTCTCCTCAAGTCTCAAGAATTCATCCATAAAACATTCTAAGTGACTCAGTGGATATGTGAGCCTACTTCCTAATAGCTTATAAGCCTATATTCCACATCCCTAATGGGCTGCCTGTAATCAGTAACTGTTTCTTCACTGCTTCCTGACTTGTTCCCCACTGTTTCCGTTGGGAGGGGCATTTAAGAGCTCCAGATTACACTTTTTTTTTTTTTTTCATGCAGCTTGGAGCTCCTCCTTGTTTATTAGCAGTTCTGTTTCTTTCTCTAACCCCACTGTCTCTGGATGTATCCGTAAAGGTACCATCTGTTTTAGTGCCATTTTATTTCTGCTTTATTCTCCCTGCACTTCTTTCTTTCGTCAATGCTTTATCGTAACAATTTATTCTTGCTTTAGTTTCCACCTGCTTTTGCAGCCTACCCCTTTCACCCTCCCCGCCACCACTACCCCCCAGCCCATGTCACTCTAGATTTCCTTTATCCAAGGAATGGGGTACCATGACTCTTAAGGGCACAGCTTTGGAGTCAGGTAAGGGCCAGCTCAGCTGCTTGTAGGTATTGTGCTTGGCTAGTTGACCCCCGCAAGCCTCAGTTCTTCATTTGTAAGGAGGAGAAAGGAATGATACTGTCTCCCTCATAGGGCTGTTGGGAGGACTAAATGAAATGATGGACTTCAGGGTTTCCCAGTCTTGGCACTGCTAACACTGGGGACTGGTAGTTCTTTTTTCAGAGGGCTGTTCTCGGCATTGTAGGATGTTTTGAAGCAACCCTGGCCTCCACCACTAGATGCCAGCAGCAACCCCCTTCCCAGTTATGACAACCAAGTATGTCTCCAGATGTTGCCAAATGCCCCCGGGAGGCAAAATTGTCCCTGCTGACAACCACTGGTGCACATAAAGCATTTGGCACAATGCCTGGTACACAGTAGGGACTTGATAAACATTTGCAGTAGATTGATGATCAGACTGATGAGTGAATATTCATTTCTAATGCAAGTGTCTAATACAATGCTTGACCCTCAATTAGCTTCTTCATACGCGAACAGATGAACAAATGAATCTGAAGCCAATGAGCCTTGAGGGCTACCTGTAATTCCTACATTGTACTGAAAGGTGCTGTCTTCACTTAAAACAAATGCTCCTATGTTGCAAACACATTTTGGACAAATAACTAATTGTTATTAGTTAAATTGTTATTAGAGCAGTTTAAGCTGTTCTACCCAGTTTTTCCCCAGCTTTATTGAAATGTACTTGACAAAAACATGGTGTAAGTTTGTGTACAATCTATCGATTTGATACACTTACATACTGCACAACGATTGTGAGATAACAACTCCATCACACTGCATAATTACCATTTCTTCTTTGTGGTGAAAATATTTAAGATTCACTCTCTTAGCAACTTTCAAATATATAATACAGTATTATTAACTGTAATCACCATGCTGTACATTAGGTTCCCCAGAACTTATTCGTCTTATAACTGGAAGTTTGTAATCTTTCACCAACATCTCCCCACCCCCTACACCCTGGTAAACATTCTAGTCTCTGTTTCTATGAGTTTTACTTTTTTAGATTCCATATATGAGTGATATACAGTATCTGTCTTTCTCTATCTGGCTTATTTCACTTAGCTTAATGCCCTTGAGGTCCATCCATGTTTTTTCAGACATTAGGATTTCCTTCTTTCTCATGGATGTACAATATTTCGATAGATAGATAGATAGGTAGGTAGATAGATAGCTCTTCTTTACCCATTCATCCATTCATTGATGGACACTTAGGTTGTTTCCATATCTTGCCTATTGAGAATAATGCTGCAGTGAACACGGATGTGCAGACATCTTTCAAGATCCTGTTTTAATTATCTTTGAATATACACCCAGAAATAGGATTGCTGGGTCCTGTGATAGTTCTATTTTTAATTTTTTGAGGAACCTCCATACTGATTTCCATAGTGGCTGCACCAATTTACATTCCCACCAACAGTGCAAGAGGGTTCCCATTTCTCCACATCCTCTCCAACATTTATCTCCTGCCTTTCTGATATAGCATTTTAACAGGTATGAGGTTTTGATTTGCATTCCCTAATGATTAGTGATATTGAGCACCTTTTCAATACATGTTGGCCATTTGTATGTCGTCTTTGGGAAAATGTCTATTCAGATCCACTGCCTGATTTTTAATTTGATTGTTTGGGGGTTTGGGTTTCTTTTTCTTATTTACTATTGAATTGTATTAGTTATTTGTATATTTTGGATATTAACTCCTTATCAGCTATGTGATTTGCAAATATTTTCTCTCTTTCATTGCCTTTTCATATTGTTGATGGTTTCCTTTGCTGTACAGAAGCTTTTCCATTGTAGTTTCACTTGTTAATTTTTGCTTTTCTTGCCTTTGCTTTTGGTGTCAAATCCAAAAAATCATTGCCAAGGCAAATGTCAAGAAGCTTACCTCCATGTTCTTCTAGGAGTTTTATAGTTTCAGGTGTTACATTTGTCTTTAATCCATTTTGAGTTAATTATTATGAGTGGTGTAAGATAGTGGTCCAGTTTCGTTCTTTTGCATGTGACTGTCCAGTTTTCCCAACACCGTTTATTGAAGAGACTGTCCTTTCCCCATTGTATATTCTTGGCTCCTTTGTCGTTAATTAACTCACCATATATGTGTGGGTTTATTTCTGGGCTCTCTATTCTGTTCCATTGACATATGTGTCTGTTTTTATGCCAATATCATACTGTTTTGATTACTATAACTTTGTAATATAATTTGAAATGAGAATGTGTGATGTTTCTAGTTTTGTTCTTCCTTCTCAAGATTGTTTTGGCTATTCAGGGTCTTTGTGATTCCATACGAGTTTGGGACTGTTTGTTCTATTTCTGTGAAAAACAGCACTGGAATTTGATAGAGATTGCACTGAATCTGTAGATTGCTTTGGGTAGTATGGACATTTTAACAATACAAATTCTTCCAATCCATCAGCATAGAATATCTTTCCATTTATTAGCGTCTTCTTCACTTTCTTTCATCAATGTTTTATAGTTTTCACCGAACAGATCTTTCACCTCCTTGATCAAACTCCTTCCTAAATATTTTAATCTTTTTGGTGCTATTGTAAATGGGATTTTTTCCTTAATATCTCTTTCTGATAGATTGTTGTTAGTATATAGAAACACAACTGATTTTTGAATATTTATTTTGTGTCCTGCAACTTTGCTTAATTCATTTATTATTTCCAACAGTTTTTTGGTGGAGTCTTTAGGGGTTTCTATATATAATATGTCATCTGCAAATAGTGACAGTTTTACTTCTTCATTTCTGATTTGGATGACTTTTATTTCTCTTTCTTGCCTAATTGCTCTGGCTAGGACTTCCAATACTAAGGTGAATAAAACTGGCAAGAGTGGGCATCATAATTTGTTCCTATCTTAAAGGGAAAGTTTTCAGTTTTTTACCACTGAGTATGATGTTACCTATGGGCTTGTTTTGTGGCTTTTATTACGTTGAGGTGCATTCCCTCTATATCCACTTTGTTGAGAGTTGTTATCATGAAAGTGTGTGTATTTTGTCAAGTGCTTTTTCTACATCTATTGAGATGATCGTATAATTTTTATCCTTCCTTTTGTTAATGTGGTGTATCACATTGATTGATTTGCAGGTGTTGAACCATCCTTGCATCCCTGGAATAAATCCTACTTGATCACGGTGTATGATCCTTTTAATGTACTATTGAATTCACTTTGCTAGGATTTCATTAAGGACTTTTACATCTACATTCATCAGGCATATGTACTTTTATTTTCTTGTGGTGTCCTTATCTGGTTTTGATAACAGGGTAATGCTGACCTCATAAGATGAGTTTGGAAGTGTTTCCTCCTCTTCTGTTCTTTCTATGGAAGAGTTTGAGAAGGATTGGCACTTATTCTTTAAATGTTGGTGTAATTCACCAGTGAAGCCTTCTGGTCCTGGACTTTTTTGTTTGTTAGGAGGTTTTTGATTACTGATTCTATCTCTTTATTAGTAATTGGTCTGTTCAGCTTTTCTGTTTCTTCCTGATTTAGCCTTGGTAGGTTGTATGTTTCTAGTAATTTAACTATTTCTTCTAGGTTGTCTGTTTCATTAAGATCTGTTTCTGGTAGTTTATCTTGTTCTTTTGTTTGGAACATATTATTTTGTTTCTTCATTTTCCTTGACTCTTTGTGTGGGTTTCTGTGTGTTAGATGAACAGCCTCCTACCCCATTCTTGACAGACTGATCTTGTGTGGGAGATGAACGTCATCAATCAGCCCAGCCTTGGCTTCTGGTTGTCTCTAAAACCTATGTGATTGTCTAATCACTTTCCCTGTTTTTAGTGGCGCCCAGTGGTTGAATATGTGCCCGGACCGATCAGTGTCCCAGGGGGAGGGTCACAGTCAGCTCCTAGATACAGGGTCCAGTTTAGGAGCAGTGGGGAAAGTGTGTCATTAGGCCTCATCCAAGGAGAAACTGGGAGGTGGGCATTTCACCTGTCCCCTCTGTACTGGGCCCAGTTATACAGCCATGGAGTGGGGGAGGGGGCTATGGGGTCCGGAACCCATTATGAACTTCTTTCTTTGCTACAGGCCTGTGGGACTCCTGAATGAAAGCCCCACTGGCTGTCAGAGCCAGGTGATCCAGGGGTTCTTCTGTCAAGCAGCAGCCTCAAAAGCTGGGGCACCAGATGTGTATAAAAGCTTCCTGAGGGAGATACTGGCAAACTGGAGCAGGCCAGAGGGAAAGGCCAGGGGAGGCGTCCACCGGCTTCTGTGGTCTCAGGAGAGAACTGCAGTCACTCCCTAGTTGGATGCTAAAAATTAGAGGCCTGACTGGCAGGCGGCAGCTTTTAAAGTACACAAGTAGAACCCTTTCAGGAAAGGTCGGGGAGACCGGCGTTTCTGCCTGGACACGGGTGGTGGGTGAGCGGAGGCCCAGTACTCACGCCCGCTGATACCTGCTTCTGTGTTTGCTGTAGTATGTGGGGCTCACGGATGCAAGCCCCGCGGCTTTCAGAGCTAGGTGTTTGGGGAGGGGCATCACTCTGGTGGGAGTCTTAAAAATTGGGGCGCTAAAAATGGGGTTCAAACCCTTAGCCTCCCAGGGAAAAGCTGGGAGTTGGAAGTCCCTGCTGCTAGGACTGGGGTTTATGGCGAGTGCATCTCAGCCTCTCCTGCCGTTTTGATGTGAGAGTTTTTTCTCATTCTCCCAGTGCATAGGAGCCCCTTGGCTAGTTTCTGGATTTCCTGCAGAGGGAATTACTACGTGTGTAGCTGTTCATTTGGTGTGTCTGTGGGAGGGCGGCGGTTCAGGGGTCTCCTATGATGCCATCTTTAAAGACCACGCTGCCCACTGTCATAAAAGGTAAATCTTAGGGAGATTTCCTTTTTACAAACATCAGTGGCTGACGGCTGTGAATTATTATATTGCTGTAGAATTCTGTGCCGGTTTGATTAACTTACAGGTAGTTTAGATTGATGTTCCAGTTATTAAGCCACTGATGTGGTAAGAGAACAAAGCTCAAGCTACTTTTAAATGTTTATTAACCTAAGTTTATTCTATAAACATTTATTGAGTGCCTACCATGTTTCAGGCACTGTTCTAGATACTTCGGATACAAGTATCCAACCTTGTGGATCCTCCATTCTGCTAAGTAATGGTCTACAAAAATAATAAATACATGAATAAAGATGAAAGTCGAGAGTACTCATAACTTCTAAAATATTAAGCTGGGAAATATCTAGGTGGTACTGACAGCAAAATTCCAGTGGATGACTGTAATCCAACAAGAAACATTTTTGTGGGTGCATTCATTGTGTGCCATGTGGTTGCTCATTTATGACTTCATTTCGTTGAACTCTGACTTTCTGATCTGAATTAAAATGAGCGTATTAAATCTAATCTGTGGTTACCTTTACATATTATGTGACTTAAAATCTTTAGATGATTCACTGTGCATAATTTTTGAAATTGTCTCAAACCTACAGGGTTCCTTTTTCTAGGTCTTCTCTAATGAACTGTAACTTTATAGCATACTTTTTGTGCTGTAGTGTAACAGGCCTATAGCTGATTTTTTAAAACTAATACAATATATGTTTTTTGTGTCTCGCTTTTTTCATCTGTGGAATACCTAACCAACACGGGGTGTTATAAGAATTAAAATAATATAACATTTGTAAAAAACCTAGAACTAAAGGAAGTGCCTGGCACAAAGTAAATCTTAAGTCTGTGCTTTCTGCACCCCTACTGGTCATTCACTTCTTTCAATTTTTTCTAATATTGTACCTTTTTCTTTCCTTTGTACACTTGTGAGGAAGCAGGCCTACAATGAGAAATAGAAGCAAAATGTATATCCGTCAGGGCCATATAAGGAGTGTCCCTTTGTCTGTAGACCACTTGTCTTGGAAGTAAGTCCCTCCAAATGATGAAAACCAAGAGATGTTTTCACATTTAACTCTTTTTTAAAGTTTTTTCCTGATTTCAAAAGACATTTTCATTGTTATAAAACTCCAACATTACCAAAATTAATAACTTAGAAAGTCCCTTTATCCACATACTCACCACAACTCTCTACCCCAGAGAGAATTCATAGTAATATTCTGTGTCTATTCTCACATGTCTTTCCTAGGTGTATAATATATGTGTTATTAAATAAGAGTACATTGTACATACTGCTTTGCGACTGACTTTACTCGCTTAGCGTCTTTGATGTCCGTATCAACGTAGGTAGTTCCTTCTCATCTCCGACAGCTATGGAGCGAGAGAAAACGATGCATTTGTGGCTGGCTGTGCACCCAGCCACAAGCTCCCGCAGCGTGCAGATGCGACTGGAGGAATCCCTTTGGCTCACCCACGTCCTGCCAGCCCCTGACCCTCTCCAAGTCCTGACCCAAAAGGGCACCAGGAGAGTGAGTCCAAGGATGCTGTTAGTGCACACCAGGGGCCAGGCCTTCCTGAATGCAGGCACGACTGGGCTGGGCAGAGGATACACATTCACACAGCAGTTACCCCTGAGGCTCCCAGAAACATCAGTAACTGCGACCCCCTGAGGTGGAGCTCTTCTTTGGAGTGTGGCCACCTGGTCATGCACAGCCCACTTGCAGCAGGAAGGACATCTTACTGAGGATGATCAGGTCAAGCTAACCTACTGTAAAATGTCCATTGGAAGCCATTCATCCCACTTCACCTCTCCCACTTCAAAGCCTACCTTCCCTCGCTCAGATGTTTACCCTTGGAGCGATTAAGTCATTCATCTTTTCTATGCTCTCCTTAGCTGCTCTTTTTCTCTTTTTAGCTGACAAAAGGGCAGATATGATTTAGGCCAAACGTCAATATGTCAGACATTAAATATCCATTCCCATGCAGTGCGTGGTATGCACGATCACCTCCTCTGTTGTAACAAATGGAATGTTAATTAACTTGTGCACAGAACTTACCCAGAACTGAGTGGCGCCGTACAGAGCACGCAGAGCAGAACGCTTAGAGCGGTCCGCTCAGTTGGGGCCTTTGTCTAAGAGGCTGCAAAGGTGCAGACTCCGCAACACAAGTGAATTTTCTGCAGAACAGAGCTACCAGCTTCTTCGGCAAGAAAACAGGAGACATGATTATGCAAAGTAGCCCTTTCGCATCTGGACAGGCTATGTACTCTCTGTGGCATCAGACAGCAGGCCGCGGTGCTGGGGCAGGGGCAGGGGCAGAGGCAGAAGCCCCGTGCCGCCAGGACTGCCGTGGGGACGCTGCGCCAGCCCGAAGCCCTCCAAGCACCGGACCTTCCGAAGGCGGTGTCCAGGCCTTTGAAGGTTAAACGGCGAGTGGTCCAAACCTGCGTGGCTAAAGCAGAGAACGGCCGAGGGTCAGACCGGGGCAGCAGGCGCAGGAGGCCACATCCTCCGCCTTCCACTCCTCGACGATCACAGAGCCCGCGTGGCGCGTGCCGGCCTGGGGCTCCAGAGCAGTTCCCTGGGCCCCAAACAGGTCAAAAGGACCCTTTCTGAAATCCTGTTTTGGAAACTAAAACCTCCCGGTCGTGCTACTTACGGCTGCTTCACCCTCTTTCTTTCAGATACCATCGTTCTCATCGCCTCCATAGCGGTAGTTTCTGCCAAAACTCAGGGTAACATCTTCGCCACGTCGGCGCTGCGCAGCCTGCGCTTCCTGCAGATCCTGCGCATGGTGCGCATGGACAGGCGCGGCGGCACCTGGAAGCTGCTGGGCTCCGTGGTCTACGCGCACAGCAAGGTGGGGGGGCCCTCGCCCAGGTGCGGGCAGGGTGTTCTTAACTTCTTACCTTGCTGCCATGATATTTACTAAACCCATCGAAAGCAAACTTAATCTTTTCAGTAATTGGTTAAAGCAATGTGGGACACAAGGTGTAGTGGATTATGTGAAAGTCATCATAAATATCCAAGCAGTAGTCAAACGCATGGAATCATGCTTGTATTTTTTTTCCTTTTTCAAAGATTTTTCACCTCTAAAAATCTCTCATTCCTTTTATATCTAGGAATTAATCACAGCTTGGTACATAGGATTTTTGGTTCTGATTTTTTCGTCTTTCCTTGTCTACCTGGTGGAAAAGGACGCCAACAAGGAATTCTCCACCTACGCGGACGCACTCTGGTGGGGCACGGTGAGTGTGAGCGCCTGCTTGTGTTTATTGGATGCTGTGAGATGTTTCCTTTGAATGTAGTGTAGGGATTCCCATGGGTGGTCCCAATAAAACGATGAACTTCCAAAAGGGAGGTAAGTGAAACTATACAGCGCTTATAATTATCTAAAGAGTTTCCCCTGTTAAGTCCAACAGAGTTAAGTTCTCTAGCAAATCATCAGTAGTATTTCTTGCATGCTACACTGTTGCCACAATAAAGACAAGTAATTTTTTAACCGTGATTAAAATGTTCATGGGCTTGTTCATTTTAACTGTGGAGCACAGCTTTAAAGTACAAATGGTTGCATTGTTTGGCCACTTGTCAAAAAGTTTATCTGAGGTTTAAAAAAAAAAAAAGAAAAAAAGGTGTACTAGCTGAATGAAAGAAAAGTAAAATTATGGTACAAAAAGGGAAAAAGAGAAGAGTGGTAACCATCTCTGAGATCAGAGACTATAGATCCTGAATTTCAAAACTTTCCACTCATAAAACTCTTTTTCCTCTATATTGTTGTTAAAGGATAGTTTTCCAAACAAATAAAAGTAAAATCACAACTCTCATACAGGTAGAAAATAAACATGTCCTCAAGATTTTATTTAAACTTTTAAGTATTCAAATGAATGTGCAAACAGAGGCACACCTGGCTTCTTCCACAGTGAAAGAGGAAAGTCAGAGGAACCCGCACCAGACAGAATGTACTTACATGTCCGTAAACAAGAATTATTTTGCATTGCTGCTACAACTTATGTAGTCCTAAAATAGCTCAAAGGCCTGAAAGGTGCAGAGCCCGCCCCATAAAAGCAGGAACTGAGAACCTGGAAGAGTGTACTCTAAACAACACATAGTTTTCCATCAAAGCAAAAATTGTCTTTACAGTGTAAAGAATCTATAAAACAGTCGATGAAACGTGTACCCTATTAAGAATGTCATAGGATAAAGGAGTGCTTTATGCAATGTGTAAACTACATTTTTTAAAATTCTATTCCTTAAGACATTCCAAAAGGGTGAAAATACAAGAGCAGTTATAGTTGTTTGAAGACTTTCCCTGTCTCTTTGGTCCAACAAATTTGTTCTCTTCTAAATCATCGGCAATAATTCTTGAGTGCTAGATTGTCGCCACCATAAAAATCTGTCATCTTCTTAAACTGTGATTAAAACATTGGTAAGTTTGTTTGCCAGTTTGCTTTGTGGAGCACAGATTTTTAAGTTCCCAGTTGTTGCATTGTTGCGCTATTTGTCAGAAGCTCCTCAGCGAGAACTAGATCTCTTGTCAAGGACGTGGATAACTCGGCAAGGCCTGTAGTAAGCAGAACTTGGTATGTTTGTGGGTTGCATAGCAGCAGTAATATGAATAAAAATCAAAAATATATTCATCTGAAGATTAAGATTTTTTTTCCTTAAATTATCAGAGTTAAATGTCTCCAAGATTGTGCCGCTGATAACAAAGCATTCTGTTGGTTTACCAATTTGGTTTCCAACTGCTTCCCCTACCCCACAAACAATAATGGCCACTTTGAAAGGAGGAAGGTGGAAAACCCAGAAGAGAGCAGTCATCTGACATTCTTAAAACACTTCTTATGTGTAGAGAACAAATGAATATCTATGACTCGCGGTGGGATAAACTGTGTAAACTGAGCAAACAGGAGGCTTTTCTAGCCAGCAAGGGGAAGACAACTGATTATCCCAGGCTTCAAAGCAGCGATTTGAATTGGAAGTTTAGATTTTGCGCCTCTGTGATAATTCTAACGTGCGTGAGTGACGGGACACTCAGAAGCCCCTTCTCTGAGGTGCATCTGTTGGTGAGTCCACCTGGCAGCTCTCTGGCCTTCTGGCCTTCCGTCTTCCTTTCTCCTTCCTACTAATCAGAATCGCTGCACTGTGTGTTGAACAGTGTGTGGGAAGCTCTGAATGTGCCTCTCACTTAGTCACCAGCTTGTTTCTTTTGCCAGAACAACCCATGTAGCAGGTTTCCAAAGGTTCATCTCTGTTCGTTTCAGGGAAAAGCAACGTCTATTCATTGATTTCATTCCAGTAGTGCTATTTGACTGAAGTTTAACCTGTACTTAACAGGATCTTTGAATGGCCTAATTATGTCTCTTTAAAGAAAAAAAAAATTTAGCCTTGAATACAAGAGTAAAAATTTTCTAAGGTGTTGAGCTTCTAGGAATAAAAAAGGCCTTGTTGGTCCACAGTGGGTTTGTTGATATTAACTGACTCATTCATGAAATCGTCTGAAGCCACAAAAAGCAAACAAGAGAACTTATTAGTTCTATTCCTTATAAGAACATACTAGGTCTCCAGTGTGAAGTAAAACAAATTTAAAATACTGACTGTACCTTTTATTATATGTTAATGAAGACCTTAATGAAATCTATTTCTGGTTACTTTTTAGTTAAAATTGTCCATGTTTGAAGTGAGAGAGTGGCATGGACATAAATACACTACCAAATGTAAACTAGATAGCTAGTGGGAAGCAGGTGCATCGCACAGGGAGATCAGCTTGGTGCTTTGTGACCGCCTGGAGGCATGGGATAGGGAGGATGGGAGGGAGGGAGACGCAAGAGGGAAGAGATATGAGGATATATGTATTTGTATAACTGATTCACCTTGTTATAAAGCAGAAACTATCACACCATTGCCAACAACTATACTCCAATAAAGATGTAAAAAAAATAGAAATAAAGATAAAATTGTCCATGTTGCATGTAATGGACACCTTGCTAACTAAGGAAGTATCCAGAATACATAGGGAAATGAAAGCATCCTGCACTGGAGTGTTTCTTAGTGCTAGGCTTTGGTGAAAAAACAAAAAAAAAAAGGAAATCCTCATTTCTTAAAAAAAAAAAAAATGCCCGAAGTATCGACATTAAAATGCCATTTGTAGGCTATGGATCCAGTGTCCCAGTGAATTCTAAATATTAAATACGAAAGCCCTTCCATTAAGAAGGTGCTGAGGGCTGTACCCAAACCAACTGCAGGAGGAACACGTAGTGCCATCAGCAGAGCCAGTAAAAACACGGAGAACTTTGATACCTGAAAACAGTTCCATACTAGCGAACAACAGTACTCAGCCCACTGAGTAAGTGGGATAATCGATACAAAGGGCTGGTCCTAAGCGCATGGCAGGTACCCAACCACAGATGCAGCTGCCGTGGATGGTGAGGTGGGAGAACCGCTACAGCCAAGGAGCACAGAGCGGTACCTTCCTGGCACACCCACGGCTTAAGCGCAGAAGGGGCGTGGGAACTGGGGTTTCGATGAAAAGATGTTCTGGCTTCTGAAGGAGCAACTGAAGAGGCGTTGATGACAGTGGACGTGCCGGGGGAGAGGGGAGGCTGAGGCCTCAGCTGCGGCTCCGGGACAAGAGGACCTTCTGGTTGCTGGGCGGAGTTCCATTTAATGTTATTTCCTATTATTATTATCCTCCTTTCCAGTTGCTTTAGGTTTATTCTGAAGTAATTTAAAAACAGATTTTCCCGCAGTTATGTTTTATTATGATCTCCTTCTTTCCTGTTATTATTTTCTTCCTTTTGGTTGGCTGAAACAACTTAAGATCCCATCCTCCTGAAGTAATTTTTCCTGGTAATGACCTATTCTTGAAGGCCAGCTTGTCCTCTTCCTATTTACCACTATTCCCGTGACGAAGACAGTGTTACGGGTTTTTTTAAAGACGCAAACAACAGCAGATGGTATAAATCTGCTCTTGAGAAAGCATCTGAAAAGTACAGCCTCCACCTGAGACCTGTGCCTGAGATGATTCCTTCAGACATGTAGAGGATTTGATGTCGGCCAGAGTTAGTCCCAGAATTCATGCTAAAAACCAGACAATCTTTCTCCAAGCGTTAGTATAGGAGGCTCTGCATTCAACAGGTTGTACAGCCCAAATATATGCCATGAGTTTCATCCCCCTGCAAAGTCTAAGAATAGGAAATGGTGCACATTTGTGGAAAGAGCTAAGATACCCTTGTCATTGATAACATCTGTTACCCTTCCGAGAATCAACCCTCCTCCCATCAGGTTCACCAGGACAAAATGTTTTCTTCCACCTCCTATAAGCTGTTGCTTTCTGACTTATCTGAGTCGGATAATTAACTGTATCTGCTGGTACAGTTAGTTAAAGTTGTGTTTCTTACCAATGCATTACCTGATGGTATCCAAGCCTTACTTTACTTCTAACCATTCAAGATTATTAACGACCAAGTGAAAACTGAGACACACATACCCCAGCCATTACCCCCCAAAACAGCCGAGTGGTTAATAACCTCTCCAAGTGCCACGCCTACCTTAAGGGCATTTACGGGCTATACTGGTTATAAGTCTCTGTGGGGAACTCTTTCCTAAGATGTCTGTTCCTTGAAAATTGTCACCGCACATGCGACTCTGGACACTTTTGCTCAGTATTTCTCCATAAGCACTGAGCACGTGCTGTATTGAAAAAACATGTATTATAGTCAGGAGACCAGGGTTCCAGCCCCATTGTTAGTGGAGGTGTGATATTAAGCAATTATTTATTATCTCTGTAAAACTGAGAAAAGAATAGTACCCAAACACAAAGTTGCTGTGTGTATTAAATGAGATTAGGCCATGTAGATGTACTTTATCAAGCACTAGACAGATGTTAGTCACCACTATTACTACATATTTGACCACAGTCCTGGAAGACCAGTATGGAATGCTAATGCCCTGAGCTCCCTGCCACAGCAGAGCCCAAATTTTATGATGCCACCAACACAGGAGTTTCTGATGTTTGGAGATCAAAAATCTTTCTGATGTACTAGTTCAAGGTGACCAAATTTCAAAATTGACTGTGCAGATTCTGTGACTACCCACTGTCTGAAACCGTATGCTCAGGAAGTGGCCCAAAGAGAAGAGAAGGGAAGAAAAGAGACTCGGAAGACGAGAAAAAGAGCAAAGAGGAGGGAAGGGGAAGGGGAGGGGAGGGGGGAACGGGAAGGGGAGGGGAGGGGGGGAAGGAGATTGTTGACAACTGTCAACATGAATCTTCTTCCCTTAAAGGACCCCCTTAGGAACCTTCATGCACTGTTGGTGGGAAGGTAAATTGGTGAAGCCACTATGGAAACCAGTATAGAGGTTCCTCAAAAACATTAAGACTGGGCTTCCTTGGTGGCGCAGTGGTTGAGAGCCCGCCTGCCGATGCAGGGGACACGGGTTCGTGCCCCAGTCCGGGAAGATCCCACATGCCGCGGAGCGGCTGGGCCCATGAGCCATGGCCGCTGAGCCTGTGCGTCCGGAGCCTGTGCTCCGCAACGGGAGAGACCACAACAGTGAGAGGCCCACGTACCGCAAAAAAAAAAAAAAAAAAAACCACTCTGAGCACTGAGCCACAAGGAGAACAGCTCAGACGTGTGATCGGAATGGAAGGCAGACGGAGAAGTGCAAAGTTATTGCTGTGACCAAACCATGACATTTCTCCTTCCCTTTATTATTATTAATAAACTACTGGAAAGGATTAAGCTATCTTAATTAAGATTAATCTTAATTAAGATTAAGCAGAACAGGTATAATAGATTAAAATCTTTCCCACGTATTTAAAATTAGGAACCTGTAATAAAATGGAGCCAGGAATGCTGCTTCTGCAATCTCAAGGAATTCCTTTGAGAATCCTCTACCCATACTGCTGGTGGCATCTGATTCACTTGGCTGCTGGGTTCTACTGCCAGTTCCCTCTCACAGCCTCACAGCCTGGGCCTTTCCTGTTCCAGGCCCTTTGCTCCGCACAGGTGACCCTCCTTTGTCCTTCACTGTTGACGGGAACTGGCCTGAGTTTCCCAGCCCTGCCCTCCTCTCACACGGCCAAGGCCAACCCTCCACCATGTCCTTCACCCTATGTCCCTCCTCCTTGGGTACCCCCCCATCATAAAGCTGCCACCCTCCCCTCCTCAGCCTCGGCCTCTCTGCAGACAGGCACAAGCACATCCTAGAAAGCACCCACTCACATCAGAGATTTCCAGGAGTTCTGGCCCCATGTTTCTCACTCTGTCGCCAATGTTCTGGAAAGAATACTTTATTTATTTACTAAATATTTATTGAGTTCCTCTTACTCTGGAGGCAAACATCATGCTGGATGTTAGAGAGACAACAAAGAGTAAAGACACGGTCCCTCCTTCTAGTAGAGGAAATAAGGACCCCTCCCCAGAGGAAAGTAGAGCAGTAGTACACTACCCCTCATGATAAGTGCTGACAGGAAACGAGCAGGACAGAGAGAGACCAGAGGCCGCCTGTGGACAGTGGCCAGGGGAGGCCTCTCTGAGGACAGAGTGTTTTGGATAACACCTGAAGGATGAGAAGGAGCCCCGGGAAGACTGGGGGCTGAGGGAGCAGAGTGTGCAAAGGCCCTGTGGCAGGATAGCCTGGCCCATCGGAGGAGCTGAAAGGACACTGTAGTTAAAGTGCAGTGAGCAGGGGGGGACCAGGGAGACCTCGGAGACTTGGGCAGAGACCAGGTCACGAGGTCCGTAGCTAGGAGCTTAGAATTTATTCTGAATTTGGTGAATAGCCATTGCAGGGTTTTTAGAGAGGAGTAAGAAAATGATAGCCCTTGCAGGTGTGCAGAGAAGGAACTGAGAGAGGCCAGAGCAAAAGTAGAAAGAGCAACTGAGAGACGGCGGCTCGTGATGCACAGGAGCCAGGACAGGGGCAGCCTCAGGGTGCATGGTGACAAGTGTGCAGGCAGGTGTGGTGTATACACGACGGTGCTACTCAGCCACGAAAACGAGGAAACCCTGTCATCCGCGACCACGTGCATGGACCTTGAGCACTAAGTGAAACAAGGCAGACAAAGACAGACACTGTGTGATCTCACTTATATGTGGAAGCTTACCAAAAAAAACCACGGAAAGAGATGGTATTTGTGGCTACGAGAGGGGCGGGGAGTAGAGGAAGGTGGTCGAAAGGCACCAACTTCTAGTTATAAGATAAACTAGTACCAGGGATGTTAGTACCACATGGTGACTGTAGTTGACATTCCCATGTGATATACAGGAAAGCTCAGAGAGTAAAGCCTGAAAGTTCTCATCACTCTTTTCTTTCTCTGCATCTCTATGAGATGATGGATGTTCACCAACCCTGCTGTGGTCATCATTTCACAGTACGTGTCAATCACACCGTCATGCCGTACACCTAAACAGTGATGTATGTCAACCATTCCTTAATAAAACTGGAATAATTATCGTCTAAGAAAAAAAAGAGGCTGCTCTAGCAGCCCAGTCTTCAGTGGTGGCCGTGATGACAGAGAGAAGGCAGTGAGATTGGGGAGATCAAAGCAGCGGAACCTGCTGAGGTATTCAGAGAGACACCTGTGGGGAGGGAGAGGCAGCAGTGCCCCAAGGCTTCTGGTTGAGCAGCACGGTGGTCAGTGGGGCTCTCGACCAGGAGGGGGTGTCATCGGGGGAGCGACGGGTTTAGGATGATACAATTTCCGTTTTAAACATGTTCAGTTTATTTTTTTTATTTGTTTCACATTCTTTAATTCACAACACCTGCTTTTATTTTATTTTACTTTATTTATTTTTTTGGCCATGCAGCATGCGGGATCCTAGTTCCCCGACCAGGGATCCAACCCGCGCCCCCTGCAGCAGAAGCGTGGAGTCTTAACCGCTGGACCACCAGGGAAGTCCCTAGACATGTTCAATTTAAATGACTGTGCAGCATCCCAACAGAATACCCGCTGCAGATGTGTGAATCCAGAGCTCAGAAGAGTGGTCTGGCCTGGAGGTAGAAACTCAGTGTGTTCAGCATAAAAATGGTATTTATACCCATGAGAGTGTTTCACGTCACTGGGGAGGAGAAAGAAAGGAGGGGAGAGGGGGAAAGGAAAGTTACAGAAGAATAGAATTTTTTTTTTTATATAGTTATTTCATTTACTTATTTTTGGCTGCGTTGGGTCTTCGTTGCGGTGCGCGGGCTTCTCGTTGCAGTGGCTTCTCGTTGCGGAGCAAGGGCTCTAGGTGCACAGGCTGCAGTACTTGCAGCACGCAGGCTTCAGTAGTTGTGGCACACGGGCTCAGTAGTTGTGGCTCACGGGCTCAGTAGTTGTGGCTCGCAGGCTCCAGAGCACAGGCTCAGTAGTTGCGGCGCACAGGCTTAGTTGCTCCGCAGCAGGTGGGATCTTCCCGGACCAGGGCTCGAACCCGTGTCCCCTGCATCGGCAGGCGGATTCTCAACCACTGCGCCACCAGGGAAGTCTCGAGAAGAACAGAATTTTTAAAAGAGAAAAAGACCCAGAAGCAAAGCTTAAGAATCCAGTATTTGGAGGTGGTCTGGGGTAGGAGGAACCACATAAAAGGAGCCGCCAAAGATGTAAAAGGAGAAGCACAGAAGTGAGGAGAGAGGAGAGGGTCTAGGGAGCGGTGGCCAGCTGAGCCGAGCGCTCTGGATCACAGAGCGCCTCTTCTTCCACCATTTCTGCCTCTCAAATAATTGGCCCTCCTTTAGAGCCCGGGGAGGACAGCCTGCCCCAAACTGCCGCTGTTAGACATCAACAGTGACTCCTGTCTCTGTGTCCACATCTTTTCTCAGTCCTCATTCTCCTTGTTCTCCCTGAGCCTGTGGCATCAGGGCTCACCTGGTCCTCTGTGAAACTCTCTTCATTGAGTTTCCGTTTCTGTAACCCATTCCCAGTCCTCCTACTTTTGAAAAACTGTATTCTCCTCTGACTTTCCTTTCCCCTCCATCCCTTACATGTCTGTCTCCTGAGGAAGTGCCCTCGGCCCCTCCTTTGCACCCTTTGCAACCTCATTTCTTCACAGAGCTTAGAGTCACTCGGCGCCCTATTCCAAAACCCAGATTTCATGCCAACCTCAGTCTCTCTCAAGACTCAAGCTCTCCTTCTTAATTCGTTGCTCAGACATAGATCAGCGTCATACTGATAGTTTAAAAACCCTCATTTGAAAGCCACTCGTCTTCTTTGCTCCAAACCCTCCTCTTTCTCATTATCATATTTCTATTTATGGGGCAATCATCTTCCCAGCTGAAACTTTCCAGTCATGTAGATTTCGTCTTCGCCTTCCTCTCAGACATGCTTCTAGTGAACTTCCTCAGCTCATCTCTTTACTCTCCACCCCGTATTGTCCCACTCCCGCTGTTCCGGTTCAGTTGCCCCATCATTCTGCCAAATCAGGCAGAACCTCGTCGGTCCTGGAGCGGAGCCAGGGTTTTGTTCTAAGGCACATGGGCAGCCCCTGGAGCACTTGACCATTGGGGAGACACGACCCAGGGATCATTTTTCAAAGACACTCCCTGGTCCAGCTTCAGCATAGCTGGTTAGCCTCCTCTTCAGACCCACCGTGCTCCGGCCCAACTGAACACACGTTCCAGAACCCACGCTGTTTATTTCACTGCTGTGCAGCTGGTCACCTGTTTCCCCTCCCTAGATCACTCTATCATTTCTGCCTCTCAAAATATGACCCCTCCTTCAAAGCCTGGGTATGATGACATCTTCCCAACAAAGCTGCTTCAACACCCCCAAGCTGGTAATAATCTCTTCTTTGAATTTGAGCAGCAAATTATTTTGTGCATTCATCATAATACCTGTCTTGCCCTATTTTGCGTTTTAATGATTTGTGTGTGACATATCTCCCCTCTTATGCCATAAATATCTCAGGACAGGAACTATGCACCTCTCATTTTTGTTCCACTACAAATCAAAACACATACCTTGCACACACCAGACCTTCAGGAAATGCCCGCCAAAGAAATAAATGGACAGCCTGAATTAACATAAACTATTGTTTTGTGTACTGATCCAGTCCCAGATCCATAGTGCTGTCGTTTCTGTATCATTGATGGTTATCCACTTACTATATAATATAGCCTTTCTTTGAATGCACTTAGAAAAGATGGAAAACTGTGTTATAAGGGAGGAACAAGTATGTAGGCTATTCCCTTCCTTAAACAACGAGAAGTTCTGTTATGCGTCATGGAAAATTAAAGCACAGTAATAAAATGCACCAACCAGACTGGTTGAATGATGATTCAGTGGAAACGTTGCTTTGCCTCCTGTTCATGGGTCCTGACTTTCCTCTCAAGTACTTAAGCTGCACGTCCTATTTATTTTGTTTTTAGATAACATTGACCACAATCGGCTATGGAGACAAAACCCCCCTGACCTGGCTGGGAAGGCTGCTCTCTGCGGGCTTTGCACTCCTGGGCATTTCTTTCTTTGCACTTCCTGCTGTGAGTATCTTTGCAAAACTTAAGCACTTTCAGTTGGATCTTGGAGGTTTATTAGCACGAGCTTTCACAAAACCGTATGCCCTAGAACATAGCTCTATCGTTTACTAATATCATTTTTCTGATGTAATGTTGACTTTTCTATATGTATCTAGTTGGATAATTTACAAAATACAGTCTTCCCTCGGAGTCGCTTAACCCGAGAGTCTTACACCAGCTGAGGCTTTAGGACCAAATGATAATTCAGGCAACACCACCTCTCAGTCAACAGGCTACTAGTACATTGAAACTATGTGTAAAGATTTAAAGATATCCTCCTCTTAAACTGACGGCTCCCATTAGGTGCATAAGGCGTGCACTCCTGAAGAGATGCATGTGCCCACGTGGAGTAGCTACCTCTCAGGGCTACTTGAGTGAAAAGCGTACGAATTTAAAGGGTTTTTATTAATGTGTCAGGTGATTTATTCCTTGTGTCATCATTGACTTTTGCTAACAACCAGTTTCCTATCAGAATGAAGAACACATTTCCCTTCTCTTAAGCTTCTGATTATTGTCTCCATACTGGATGAAGCCTTCCTTTCTGATTGTTTTATCCTCTTGTGTCTTCAAAGGCACTTGGTCAGAGTACTACCACTTGCCCCGCTCCCCAAGAGCTCGCTTTTGGCTTCCCCTTGTTGGAGAGGAGCCAACGAGCAGGACTGTGAGAGCCATGGCCGCTGTCCCGCTTGAGGAACAGCAGCCTCAGTCTTGCCGCAGACACAGGCTGGCTCATGTCACAGCCTCTGCTGCAGAGGCCCCGGGGCAGCCCTCCCAGGAGCCAAGGGGGTGGGGCCTTCAGCACCACAGCCTGTAGCTGCCGGGGCTCCCCCTCTGCCTGGGACCTCTTGTCCTTCCCGTGGCCAGAGCTCAGCTCCAGACTGACCAGCTGGTTGCACCCCGGACCAACCAAGGTCAGAGAAGGGTCCCAAGAGACCACGCGAGAGCACGGGCATCAGACCCCACTTTGAAACCGGGTTTGTCATGTACTGCCCATATGTGACTGTGTTGGTTTGCTAGGGCTGCTGTAACAAGGCATCACGGACTGGTTGGCTTGACTTAAACAACAGAACTTTATTGTCTCGTAGTTCTGGAGGCTGGAAGTCCAGGATCACGGAGCTGGCAGGGCCGGTTCTTCCTGAGGGCTGCAAGGGAGGATGTGGCCAGGCCTCTTCCAGGGCTCGTAGACGGCCGTCTGAGCACTGTGTCTTCACATCGTCTTCCCTCTGCCCATGTTTGTGTCCAGGTTTCCTCTTAAAAGGACACCAGGGGGGCTCCCCTGGTGGCTCAGGACTTAAGAATCTGTCTGCCAGTGCAGGGAACACAGGTTCGAGCCCTGGCCCGGGAAGATCCCACATGCTGCGGGGCAACTAAGCCTGTGCGCCACAACTACTGAGCCCACGTGCCACAACCACTGAAGCCTAGAGCCCGTGCTCCACAACAAGAGAAGCCACCGCAATGAGAAGCCCGCACACCGCAAGGAAGAGTAGCCCCCCCTCGCCGCAACTAGAGAAAGCCCACGTGCAGCAAGGAAGACCCAACGCAGCCAAAAATAAACTAATTAATTAATTAATTTTATAAAAAGGACACCAGACATACTAGGTTAGGGCCCACCCTAATGAGCTCACTGTAACTTGATCACCTTCGTAAAGACCGTTTCTCCAAATAAGGTTACATCTGAGGTCCTGGTGATTAGGACTACAGCCTATGAATTTTGGACACAAGTCAGCCCGTAAGAGAAACCCTGAGTACACTTCTTTATCAGTATCAGGTAGGAAAAATGATCACACCCAGAGAAAATCTGTTAAGACCAATGACGTAAGTCAGGTGCTTGTCACAAAGAAAATTTTCATGATGTGTGTGTTTTCTGCTGTGACAAAACGAAGCAGAGTCCAAAAAGCGCCTCACTTGTCCAGAGTCAGCGGAATCTGGCAACCTCAGCAGTTCAGACCAGAATTCAATTCTCTGCCCAGCAATTCAGTGGGCAGAGACCCACTCAATAACCAGATTCCCTACAGGAGAATACCTTTAGAAACAGTAAAATGTAGTCTTGCGCTCTTTTCCCAAAATAATGGCACAAAAGATCTGCCTCTGTTGTGTTTATACTTATCCTGAGGCCACACGTATAACAACCCGTGTGATCCCTCGAAGAACTACAGGCAGGGAAGGAGGCCCCCTTCTGGGCTGTTCCCCGCTCTGGGCTGCTCCCATGGGCACCCGTGTATGCGCCGTCCTCCCAGGAGAGCCTCGAGGCTCGTTCATAACCTTTGCTTAATTTAGAGAAAAGTCTGGTAAACTGAACTCTGTGCTTTCACACCTCTGAGGATTATAGACAGCAATGTAGAATTACGGTGATAGAACACACATTAGACCAGGAAGAGGTAACAGCAAGAGAGGGAAAAGAAAAGGGTAAGAAGTGAGCAGACATAAGTGTTCAAAGGTGAAAAGACCTGGGCCACTTGGCCTGAAGGTCAGCCCACCTCAGTGAGACCCCCTGACTCCATCCTGAGACCATGGACCATCACAGGAGGTTCAGCTGTGTGGCTCTTAGGTTAAGGGTCAGAGACTAAGTGGCCATTCTTGTAAAGGTTTCCCAATGAAGTGATTACAATTTTATATGCAAATTAAATTAATACATGTTGGAGATCTGAACATCTTGCTTGCATAGAACACGCCCTAACAGTGCCAAGCAAAGTAGACTTCACCATGGATCTTTTTACTGCAGCCTCATGTTAGGTACTGAGTTCTTACTTGAATGAAAGACTCAGTGGCTCCCGCTTTTAAATAAAACAAGGTGGCTGGAAATGCCGTTATGTCTTGTGCACCCGCGGGCTGGCAGGGGTGTCAGATGGAAATTAGGAGAACATGTTGGCATTTTGCTAAGAAAAGTCAGAGGTGGATTGTGGCCCATCCCTGTTTGAGGTCCTTCTACCCAGGAAACCGAGGACCAAGAAAGAGAAGCTCCTTTCCCTATCTTTTCCTCAAAGCAGAAGGACTCTCGCACACATCACAGAGCCACACAGACCAGCAACTCCACCAGGGGTCCCCTTCCCTGAGACCCCTGCCCAACCTCGCCCTGCGGGGCAGGCCTTTCTCCACCTGCGGAAGCCCCTTACCTCCTGCTGAGAGGATCTTTCTGTCTAGCCTGTTCACCAAGTGCAGGACTGGAGGGTACAGATAGGCTCTTCTAATCTGGAAGGGAGTATGTTTTAACTATAATTAAACAAGGGATAAATATTTTAAATACTGACCAATACGTGTTTCCTTTTTATTTGGTGTTTATGTAGCACTTCTAAAACTTAAAACCTCAAAATTTAAGTTATCTGATCTTAGGAAATGAATTAAGACAAAAATCAATTTCTGAGACTTTGTATCTATCAGTATGGATACTGGAAGGAATAGCACATAAGTTATATTTACATGTATGTACTTACATAACTTACAGGATATATTTATATGTAACATAACAGGCTTTATTTTACCAGCCTTGTGTTTCTGTTTCTGAGCTGGGAACGGAGGGAGGTGGGACAGGATTGGACAGCAGCCGTAAGAAGACGACGAGCAGAGCTAGTGCAGTGACTGCTGTAATGGACAGTCTGGCTCAGGAGACATGCAGCCGACATTTGCCATCTACTAGCGAATGTTTCTAAGCACCGCCAACGTGATTTTCACCACATTTTAGTTTGTTTGGCAGGTGCTAAGTTTGTGCTATGTAGGGCCTGGCCTGTCTTCATTTTCCAAAAGGGATCTAACTCTGAACTTCATATTTACATAATGAATGCTCAAAAATGGTAGCTATTGCTGCTAATTCAATGCCTACAAAATCTAAATTATGCTTCCTGTGAGTGGATTATACACATCTATGCATATAATATGAATACATAATATACATAATATAAATATACGCTATAAATTCTGCTGTTTCATAGTCTCTTGCATGTTTAAACTTCATGAAAAATGACATTAAAAGGAAAATACTTAAACTTTTCCTTAATGCTGTTAAGGAGCAGCAAGAAATTTGGGAGTTATACGTAACTAAGAGTTGATTTGGATTTGCAAACAGAATGCCATTTTTATAACCTCTGAATGGAGGGAGATGTTGTCTAAATGTACAAATAAGATCCTATAGACCAGGTTTTCGTAGAGCTTGGTATGTTCAGTCACAGCCTGGATGAGGTGAGAACCTCAGGTCAGGCTGCACAGCACAGTCACTAAGGGAGTGAGATGGAACAGACCTCAGACGCCATCCCTCATCTCACAGCGCAGCCCCTCATCCTGACCGATGGGGGAGTCGGTCACTGCTCATTAATAACAAGACTGTCGTCGTGTAACTGCATTTTAAACAGAATTGTGTTATTTATTATCTGGTCATTGTCACCGAGGTACTCAGAATTGTGGAATCTCAGGATGAGAAGGAAGGTTAAAGGTTACCTAGAGCCCCAAAATGTCCTCGCCAAGTTTTCATCCACTGAGACCTAACACCTCCCAAGGACTAGACCCATCACCCCTTTGAGCAGCCTGTACTATCTTTGAGTGACTTCAAACATGTGAAGAAAAGGGAAATAGGCAATCCTTACCTGTGGCAAATACTGAATTAGAGCTTATAAAATGCCCGGCTGTATGTAACCTAAGGGTTAGACTCCTTGAAGTTTAATAAGAAGCTAATAATTTATAGCTAGCAACTAAAATCCCAGACTTGAAAGCAGAGGGGCTCCGCGTCCCACACCAATAAAGTGGAGGCTTAGAGACAAAGCCCAGAGACTGAACTGAGCAAACTCCAAAGCCAGCCTCAACTCAAGGGTGAGACGAAGCATCTTGATTCCACAAATTTAGACCAAAGCAAACTGAAAAGAGGGGCCATATTTCGGCAGATGGAGACAGCAGAAGGAAGCAAACCAGCAAAAGCTAGCATAAACCCAGAAGGGACTGCTCACCTACCAACCCCCAGATCTGACAGGTGAGCCAGGGCCAGGAAGGCAAGCCAGGCTCAGAATGTGCCGTTAAGACTCAGGTAGACAAGAAGGTGCTTTGCATCGACCTGTGTTCTTGTCTTTACTGGACAGACACGCAAAATGGCAAACCTTCGACGTCTCCAAAACTGAGTGTGTGTCTCATCTGGACAGCTGTCCTTCCCCACTGTTACTTTCCTTTGGTAGGTGTAGAATTATAGCATCACTGAGGATTAACCTCGAACACTCCCTCCCCCACCATTTCGTGAATGGAAAGTATAAAATCAGGTAGTGTCGTCAAAGTGCTAGGAAAGCTCCCATGTCCACATCCGCGAGACAGTAACAGCCCCAAGTTCTAATCCCCCTCTGTACACCACTGGATAGGACCATTCTCTCTGACTTAGGCGTAAAGAAATGCCACAGAGAAGGCCACGCAAAATCATTTTTTAAAATAGTGATTTTTATTTGGAATTGTGGTGGCTCCTCTTACCCCGTGAGAGACCGTAGGGCCTGGTGACTTCCGGAAGGGCAGATGTCCTTCTGCTTCCTGCCCAGCGGCTTGCCGTTGGCCGATGTGTTATAGTAGAGGAAATCGTGTTTGTTTTAATGAGTTTAGGGACAGGTTGCCTACTGTTCACCTTTTCACAGACTCTTCTTAGAGGGTTTTTTTTAAATACTTGTATTACTTAATGGTGTTTGGGGGAAAGAAGTTTTCAGCGCTATTTCCGTATTTTGTTGCAGGGCATTCTTGGCTCAGGTTTTGCATTAAAAGTACAAGAACAGCACCGCCAGAAGCACTTTGAGAAAAGAAGGAACCCAGCTGCCAGCCTCATCCAGGTAAACGTCAGTGTACCGGGAAGACGGCAACACCTGTTTCTGCAGGCGCCGGGTCGTGGGCCGGTCCCTCTGTGCCCTTGCTTAGGGGAGCTGCTCTTTGGTTTTGTTTTTAAAAGCGAAGCTGGAACTTAATGTACAGTCTTAGATTTGGTCAAGTGCTCCCCACTCCCAAACAGAAAAAAATACTATGTATTTTCAGCCAGTGGTCCACACTTTGTTTGGATTAACTAACGGCAGCAGCAGAGCTATGCCGGGGTCAGCAGTCGCGTCGCTCCTGGGATGACCTAGTATGTGTCATGCATTACTTGGTGAAAGATCATTGCTCATTCAGTGATGGAGCAGAACACAGTATCGGTGCCTGCCTTGCAGTTACCGTCTGCTGCCCGATGTGTGCCGCCGTTCTGAGGAACAACGTATTTGTTTAGAATGTCAGGGTTTAGTACTCGTGGAATCACTTTTAATGCCACCTAGAGCAATAACTGGAAATTCTTATTTTAAGAGCTGGAATTATGGAATACATCGATGTTTGAGCGTATGAAGTAGTAAGCATATTGTTTGAAGCTAACTCATAATACATAGGTTGTTCAGCATTTAATCTTTGTTTCAGTAACTCAGGATTTGCTTCAGCAGTAAAAGGAACGCTTCTCCTTCTGTCATCCATACCCTTTGGGGGTAGAGCCACCCTAGAATCACAAAATATGTTTTCCTCTAGATCCATGCTGTGAGTTCGTATTTAGTTATAGACAAGATGATTATGTAACATCCCTCCATGCCAGGCAGTGGATGCCCCAGACCTGCAGAACCAGAGGGCTCAGGGCGGTGACTGAGGTTCCTGCTACAGTAGCAGGCCCGTTGTTCCCACGCACCTTGCAGGTTCCAGTCGGGGGTGGAGGGCAGCAACCACGACACAAGACTCCGCAGCCTCTGCCTGTGGCCACAGGGTGGGGGGAGGCGGGGAGGGGCTACATCGGAAAGGAGACCCCTTTGTATCTGTGACTAAATGAGGGTGTTAGTGTTTAGAGCAAACTGTTCTGTGACTCCTGACCATTGCGCATCACGTGTAATGCACACCACTGAGAGGCTCTTGTTTTAAAATTTCCGGGTTTTAAAGGGGCGCCAAAGATAAAGTAAACTTTGTTTTCCTGAAGGAAAGATCCCTGAGTCGTAGGAGTTTAAGATCTGAGGCCGAATGACAGGGCCATGACAGGGACGTCACGCACGCCGGGGTGCACACAAAATGCCCCAACAGAGAGCCTCCACCCTTTGGCGCTTCTTAACTGCTTATGAGGTGTCCCCACACTTCTGTTTTTATCTTTCAGTTGCTCTTTAACGTATTCATCTTTCCGTTCTGGAAGAATGCTTTCCAGCCTGTGAATGCAGAGCTACTCCCTGGGTTCCTTGCATGCATTCGGGCAGCAAGCCCTGTCCACACAGGGAACCAGTGGTACACCTTACACATACCTAGGCTGCCTGCTCTCAGGGGCGTGACTGTGCTGTTGGCATGGATACAGTTCAAACTTATTTAATATCCTCGCGAAATTGTTTACTAGCTTTTTGTACTGTATGTTTTCTCAATCAGCATGTACTCAAAGTACAACCACTTCTGTGTACAGATCCTCGATATTTCTGGGTATAAAAGGGGACTGCATCAAAAAAATCTTAGACCATTGGCCATCCTGTTGGAAAGTGAGCCCTTTGAGGAATTTCTGAGGCGTGGATCCCTTGTGATGACACAGAGCTTCCAGCTCTGCTGCCCAGAACAGTTGCCAAGAGTTGCAGGTGGCTGTTTACATTTAGAAATTCAGTTCCTGGGAGGCACCAGCCACATCTCAGGTGTTCAGTAGCTCTACACGGCTACTGGCTATCCTACTGCACAAGACAGATACAGAGAATAATAGGAGGGACTTTCTGATCTATCTCATCATTATTAACTACCAAATTGTGCCAAAAAAAAAAAAATTTCCAATTGAACGTGAAAACAGATTACCATTCCTCCAGGCAGTCTTTGGACCAGAGGCATTTATACCAACAGCCTCTGGCCAACAGCCAAAGCAAGGCAAGGCCTTCCTGAGCCGTAAAAAGTGAAGAGGCTGATTGTAAAGTTTACTTAAAGATCTAGATTTTTATTTTATGGAACTGAGTTATGTAATATATATTGTGATCAATAATTGAACTTGTACCAAGGTAGGAAACTGTGGAGTGAAATCATTAATTTTTTTTTTTACTTAAAACTCTAACTTATGTGTTGTTCTGAACAAAAAAGAATATAAAATGAAAGGCTTGAAACGTTCAAGAATACCTTTAAATCTAATCATAGTTTCATTAATTACCAATTTAAAAAGTGATTGTTCCTCTGTCCAAATGCAATTTATTAGACATAAGAATAATGATATAATTATTAAATGTATTCATTGTTTTTCCTTGCTGTAACCCATAGCCAGAAGTCAGGACTTTAAGCTTTAGATTATAGATGTTTATTTTAAGGATGCTTTAGATTAAACAACAAGCCTCATTTGCTGATCCATGCATTTTCTTACCCAATAAAACTGCCTTGGTTTGCTGATCACACAAAGCATCAAGACCAAGGCCAGTCTCGTTTGTTTGGAGCCAGAGCCGCTGTCTTTGTAGAGGGCGCTGGAGATGCCCAGATTGCTTTGTCGTTCAGTCGGTGAGACAACTAAATTAACCAGCATTTCAGGGTTTTAGGGAAAAGTTTGAAACCCCAGCAGCTTGCAGTAAACTCAGTTGTGTCAACATCTTTGCATGATTCATTTACATTAACTTTTCCTTTCAAGCGGAGCAGTCTAGGAAAAGAAAGCAGCCCTCAGTAACGTTGTGGATACGTGCCCCAATGTCACCACTTTTATTGATAATGCCTAAGACTTGCGAAGTGCTTCTATTCACAAGTGTGCAGAGTGTTTCTGCTACATTATGTCCCTTGATCCCCAGGACAAGCCTAGGGACTTGGCAAGAGGTAGGACTCAGGTCCCTGG
Source organism: Lagenorhynchus albirostris (assembly GCF_949774975.1). Lineage (NCBI taxonomy): Eukaryota > Metazoa > Chordata > Mammalia > Artiodactyla > Delphinidae > Lagenorhynchus > Lagenorhynchus albirostris. The sequence continues at coordinate 78,834,883 of NC_083106.1, read as the reverse complement.
TGTCGGAATCTGAATCCAGCACTCGAAGCCTCATATATACATCACTGAAGCTGGGGATTAGCATTTCAAGATCCTTCAGAAGTTCTGTGTGAGCGGTTTCCTTCTAGAGAGGCTGGTCCAGTTCAGGGTGGAGCCAGGGTGCTTTATTGGAAACAGAAACAGGGGAATTAAGTACAAGTGTGTGAAATGAATGCTGACAGGTGGGCTTATTTTCCTGAGGGAAGAGAGTAGAAGATGCTGCTCTGGGGAAATTAGTTGGCCCAAAAGAAAAACAAATTATGGGGCTTCTCTGGTGGCGCAGTGGTTGAGAGTCCGCCTGCCGATGCAGGGGACACGGGTTTGTGTCCTGGTCTGGGAAGATCCCACATGCCGCGGAGCGGCTGGGCCCGTGAGCCGTGGCCGCTGAGCCTGTGCGTCCGGAGCCTGTGCTCCGCGACGCGAGAGGCCACAACAGTGAGAGGCCCGCATACCGCAAAAAAAAAAAAAAAAAAAAAAAACAAATTATGTATTGAAACTTCGGCTTCCTCTAGTGAAAGAACTGAGCCTTCCAAAGTGAGGCCACTAAAATAAACTCAAGCCACATATACAGAGCTTATACAGCCTTTGTAGTAATGCTTTAATCATGAATAAGGACAGATTCAGAAAAAAAAAATTCCTAGATGTGGAAAACATGAGAGCAGAAAAAGAAGAAAACAGAAAAGGAGATAAAACTGTGAAAATCTCCCCCAAAATAGAATAAAAAGGCAGAGATGGAAAATAAAACAAAAAACAGTAGGAAAGTTGGATGACACTTCCAGGAGATCAAATATTCAGCCAACAGAAGTACCTCAAAAAGAATACAGGGAAATTAAGTGTGGAATTTTATCAAATAAGTAGTATATTCCGGTTCCCCAAAAATGAAGGGCAGGAGGGGCCACAGTAAAAGGCCCCCCAAGGACCCAGCACTGTGAACAAAAAGCTTCACACTGAGGACGCCCTTGTGAAATATGGGAACTCCTGAAAGAAGGGATCCTAAATGCTTTCTGAGCAGAACATACCCAAAGGGTCCAGAATCTGCATTGCATGGATTTCTCATTGGTAAACTTAAAATTAGAAGAAGACAGTGGAACAATACTTTCAAAATTATGGAGGAAAATTATCTCCAACCTAGAATTCTATATTCAGCCAAATTATTCATGGCGTATGGGAGTAACATGAAGACTCTTTCAGATATGCAAAACCTCAAAACTTACCTACCATTTCCCCATACTCAGGAAGCTAATATCACATCTTCTTTATCAATGCATCTACCGATGGGCACTTGGGTTGCTTCCGTATCTTGGCTGTTGTGAATCATGCTGCAGTGGCCATGGGGGTGCAGATAGCTTGTTTTCATTTCCTTTGGATAAACACAGAGGTGGGACTGCTGGATTATATGGCTGTTGTATTTGTAATTTTCTGAGGAGCCTCCATGCTGTTTTCCCTTGCAGTATATATACACAGTGGAATATTATTCAACCATGAGAAAGAAAAAGTTGCTATTTGCGACACACGGATGGACCTTGTTATTATGCAGAGTGAGAGAACCAGACAGAGACAGACAACTATTGCATGGTCTCACTTAATGTAGAATCTAAAAAAATTTTTAAGTCAACCTCCTAGAAACAGAAGCAAAAAGTGGTTGCCAGGAGCTGGAAGGTGGGGGAAATAGGGTAAAAGGGTACAAACTTTCACTATGAGATGAATACGCCCTGAGGCTGTAATGTGAAACGTGGTGACTATAGTTGATAACAGTGTTGTATAATTGAAATCTGCTAAGACTGTAGAACTTAAATGTGCTCACACCAAGAATAGGTACATGTATATGTATAACTGAATCACTTTGCTGTACACCTGACACTATCACAACATTGTTAATCAACTATACTCCAATATAGCAATAAAATAAAAAGTCTTTAACAATGCATTTCAAAAAATAACCCAAAACAAACAAGCAAAATGTTCTCACACCAAAAAACAAACAAGCAAATAAATACGTGAGGTGATGGATGTGTTAATTACCTAGATGGGGGGAACCCTTTCATAATGTGTACATATATTAAATCACCATGATGTAAGCTTAGAAGATCTCACAACTGTATATAGGTCAGTTATACCTCAATAAAGCTGAAATGGAAAAAAAGGAAAAGAAAAACAGGAGAAGCTACTTGGGTAGAATTAATCCTCCAAAACAAAGAGATGAACCCAGAAAGGAAGGAGACGTGGTGTCCCGGGAACAAGAGATCCCACCCAAGGAGGAGTGAGGGGACCTCCAGGCTGTTGCTGAGGGGCAGTCCCAGGGCCAGAGATGCAGGCCGGAGAGCAGAGAGCCGGAGGGAGGGTGGCAAGGAGACACAGCTTTCGTGATGTATCTGACAAGTGGGATTTTAGAGTTCTGTTGGAGAGTTCAGGCATGTTTTCCTCCTAGGTACATAAAGGCAAATCAAGACATTAAAATAGGGCAATACTAGCTCCAAGAAAAACCAAAATAAATTACACGGGAAAGAAAAAGGTAGTCAGTGGTACATCACATTGCTGAGCTGGGAACAGTAGTTATGGGGTCAAAGTAATGCAAACACTAAGTAGTGTTCACTAACTAAACACTTAACTAAAAGTTAACTAAAATTTACTAAAAACTGTTGGTAGGATGAGATCAGGGGAAGGTGTGTACATGGCTATGTCACTATCTTCCATGGTAAGAAAATGAAAAACCCCAAAGAAATATGAGAACAATCCTTAAAAATAAGGATTCTTAAAATTAGAAACAGAAGCTATAAAAGTTGAAGGGGTTGCCACTGAGGAACAAAAATGAGTGAGAAGTAAAGTGGGGAAAGCGATATTACTGGTTTTCACCCTAAACCTTTTCATTCTCCGGCTTCTTAAATTCTGTACCTTGAAAAACATCATTCCATGTTGGTTCTACCTTTGGATGCTCAGCTGGAATTAAGGTTTCCAGAAAGGGTCAAATGCGCCATAGCTGTAACGCTCCAGACAAGGCAGACTAAATACTCCCTGAAGTAACTATACTGACATTGCGCTTATAGCTCTAGACCAAAGTGTGAACTTGTTCGGCTACCTTGAGCACCAGGGTTGCAGAGTAAATGGTGAATTCGGCTTTCCTGTTGCTTTTTGGTGACTTTTCCTTGGGAGTGTGTGTGCCATGTAAATGAAATCCCTCTGGGCACTTTCTCTCGCCAACCACTGTGTGATTTTAGCTTCAAGTAGAGGAACGTTGGCTCCTCGATCACATGGTTGTGGCCTTGGGTTCAGCTTCCAGAAGCTGAGGGAGAACTGAGGCCAGGACAGAGTGATTAGAGGGTGAGAATAATAGGTACCCGCTCCACTGCCACTCGACTGCGGACTGGTATCAGCCCTGAGGGAGATGCCACTTGCCCTCTGCTCCTAACGAAGGGAATAAGAGCTTAGCTGTTGAGATCAATGTGATAGAAAAAGAGCAAGAAGCCAGATCTCATTGTTAAGAAAATTTTCAATTTTCTAAGCATGGCCACTTCTGCCCCCAGTTCTTTATAACTTTGGCAGGTAATGTCTTGGTCCCATTTTTGTCGTATTGTTGTTTGGGATTTTTTTCCCCTGATATCCAATAATGCCCAGGCCTGCTGTGTGCTGCTCACTTCTACGTGAGTCCTGCCTCCACAGTACCCAAGTCCACATATATCTGGTGCCTTCTATTAAAGTTGTTTAATTAAAGCAGCACTGGCGGGGCTCTGGCCTTCACTACAGAAGAAGCTGCGATAATAAACCCATGTGTCTTTATTGATTACTCTGAATCACTCTGTAGATTGTGAGTGCACAGCACTTGCCAAAACTAACATTTCAGGATGATACGATGACAACTGCTTTGTTCTCTGTAAGATGCCAAGATGCTTAGCGTACGTTCTGAGGGATTTGTAGGTTCAGCCAACGTGAGCCGTGTGATGAAGGCTCCAGGCAAGGAAGCTGGCTTCAATTATTTAAACCTTCCTTAATAATATAAAAACCCTCAGGTCCTACCATATATCTTCCTAGTTTTTTATATCACTTCTTGAACATCTTATTGAAGTATAAGGTGCGTAGGGAATGCAGCACAGACCCTAGAAAACTGCGCTGCAGTTGTCACCAGCAGCCGGTGGTCAGCACCCCATGCACCCTCGCTCCACCTCTGTCCCTGGGGCAGCCGCCCCGCTGCCTTCTAACTGCGGGGATTGGTTTCCCTGCTTTTGTCCTTTATGGAAGTGGCGTCACACCACAGGCACTCTTTTGTGTCTTGTCCCTCTCACACAGCAGTATTCGTGTAAAGCTCGTCCACACTGTTGAGTGTAGTTACAGTGGACTGTTCCTGTGTGCTGATCCACTGTGCTAGCAGTCCACAGCTCACCCATGTATGGGCCTGCGGACGGCTGCTTGAGCATTTCCAACTTTGGTTTATTAGGAGTACTGCTGTTTAGACACAGAAAACAAACCTATGGTTACCAAAGGGGAAAGGTACGGGGGAGGGATAAATTAGGAGTCTGGTATTAACATGTATACACTACTATATAAAAAATAACTAACAAGGACCTACTGTATAGCACAGGGAACTCTACTCAATACTCTGTAATTGTCTATAAGGGAAAAGAATCTGAAAAAGAATAGATATATGTATATGTATAACGGAATCACTTTGCTGTACACCTGAAACTAACACAACATTGTAAATCAACTATACTCCAATATTTAAAAAAAAAAAAAAAAAAAGGTAGTGCTGTTTAGACTCACAGATGGAGAGAACAACTTAGTGGTTACCAGTGGGGAGAGGGAAGAGGAAGGGGCAAGGTAGGGGTCGGGGATTAAGAGGTGCAAACTATTATGTATAAAATAAATAAGCTACAAAAATATATTGTACAACATGGGGATTACAGCCAATATAACTATAAATGGAGTATAACCTTTAAAAATTGTGACTTTATTGTATACCTGTAACTTATATTGTACACCAACTATACTTCAGTAAGTAAACAAATAAGAAAATTCATATTAAGATTTTAAAAACAGAGTAGTGCTGTTTTGAACATTATAGTACACATCTTTTGATGAGCTTGTGTAAGCATATTTGTTGAGTATACATGCAGGAGTGTGTAGCTGTATCATAGGGTATATATACTTCAGCTCTAATAGATACAGCCAAAGTTTTCCAAATTAGTTATGTCAATTTTTAACTCTTTTTTCTGGACACGCGTATTCAATGTATTGTCAGGGAAAGGAATATTATTAGGTCACTGTTTTCTTCATTGTAGGTTTCAAAATCATGAATGATGGTAAGACAGCAGGGGCATGACCTGTTTATATGAATTAATCACACAAAATAGAATGTTTTGATTTATGAATTATAGTAAAAATGTTCCTCTCAGGAGAGTGGTGTAAACACTTGGTCACTAGAGATGTTTGCAGACCTATTGCAAAGGAAGAGATTCACCAAAATCTCTATGGAAAGTAAGTTCAGGCAACCTCTGAAATGGACAGTTGAGAGGGACGCTGCTCCAACAACAGTCACCCAGCAAAGGACCGTGGAGGGATTCTAAGACCAAGAGCCAGGCAACCTGAGGCGGGGTCTCACCTCTGCCAGCCTTGTGTTAACCTCCTAATGTATCTGAGCCTTTAGTTTCTCTTCTACACAATAAGGGTCATAAGGGTCTTCATCCACACTGTGGGGATTACATGAAAACACTTTGTGTTATATATATATCAGGTATAATTATATGACATACACAGAGCTTGTGTTTCACATCCAAGAGCTACAAACGTGTCCTTAGACCCCAGCATTAAATTCTTACGTGCTTTCGGATCATATTCCTGAGAGTACGTTTCCCCACCTTGTTTTAGGCCTGCCTCTTATCTCCACCTTCACGGTTAGCCTTAGAAGTACCACATGGTTCAACCGCAGGGGATTTCACTACATCATTAACATGCCCTGGTGGTCATCAGTTTACTAGCTAATTCACTAGTTGCCTTATGGATTTCCAGGGTCCTTTGCCTCTATCTTACAAGTGGTGATTAAGGGCACGCAGTGGCTCCCGGGATGCACAGTCAGTCCCACTCGGGTAGCTCACCTCCGACGTCTCTCCCTAACCAATCCCAAAACTCCTCTGTGTTATGCTTTGTGGTACTTCTGCTTCTGATGTGAGTTATTTTGAAAAGCAGTTCTATGGATGTGGTGGAGCGTATTTCACAGCCAGGCGAAAACACCCAAGCCTCTTCACCCTTCGGACATTTATCAGGGCTGAACATGGCAAGGAAAAGATGCTTAATCTGTATTAATTTACTAATCTCCCTTTTCATTGCATTCTCTCTCCTCCTCTCTTTTGTTTTTCTTTCTTATGTCCCCGCGTATGCCGCGTGCAGTGCGTTTGGCGTAGTTATGCAGCCGACGAGAAATCTGTCTCCATTGCAACCTGGAAGCCGCACCTGAAGGCCTTGCACACCTGCAGCCCCACCAAGTAGGTGTCAGTGCGACAGTCGGGGCTGTAGTCGCGTTTCCTTAAGTTTGTAAAGCAAACCACACATGCGCACACACACACACAGACACACACACACACACACACACGCATGCACAGGTGTCGATTCGGGGCTTGTCTTATTCTCTGTTGCTCTTTGAAAGATTCAAAGCTGTTTGGTAACAGCTCAGGTGCAAAACTAAATGGATTCTGTATCATTCCTCACCATCCACAGACTGGGCTTAAATATGAAAAGAATCTGAACTCTATAGAGATTTATTTTTACTATTTCATGCTTATTTTCTAATATGTCATTTCGTAAAGCCCACCAGAATTCCTCAGGTAAGTGCCTTGGTTCTTGAAAAACAATGACTGTTTAAAACTCCCCGCCATCCCCTGACCCCAGGCGGGGCTGCTTGGGGAGCATCACGTCTGCACATTTAAGTCCCTTAAGGTCATTTCTCCTCGGGATCCCCTTACAGGATGGGCCTTGAGCTTTCATTTGCAGATTAAACCAACATCAGCAGCGAAAGGAGAGATGAGGTGGAGTACAGTGAGGTGACAGGACCACTCAGAGTACAGCTTGGAATTAACATTCCAAATTTTAAAGAGATGTTACTTCCATTCACATTTCATTGGCCGAAGCAGGTCACCCAGCTGTGCTTCAGCTCGGGGGGGAGTGGGGGGGGACCAGGAGGGAGGTGCAGCCCCCCTGTGCCTAGAGGGGAGGGGGCTGGAAAGGTCGTGCACAGGCCTGACGATTGCCGCAGCATCTTTAATTCCCAAACAGTCCTTAGTCCCAGAAGCCTGGACTCCAGTTCAGCTCGCAGACTAAACCGTAATCACCATTTAATGAAAGAAATCCTCAGTAAAACACGAAAAGCAAGTAAGCCAGGGGCGGCCCCCCGTGAGTCATCCGCTGGACCAGTAGTCGGTCCCCCGGGTTGTGCAGAGTTCTCGGACGGCTCAGCTGACTTCGTGCGTTTGAGCACCTGCTCTTTCCTTTCAGGGCCCATCAAGGCCTTAGTCCCAGTGGCTTCACGGGATTGGAGGCAGCTGACTAGTGTGACTCAGAGAAACCTCTTCTTACCAAAGTGCAAGAGAACCAGCCGGGGAGGCCCTCACGGCCGGTTCTCCGGAGCCGCCGCCTCCAGAGAACCAGCCGGGGAGGCCCTCACGGCCGGTTCTCCGGAGCCGCCGCCTCCAAGGAGGTCTGCGGGGCCATCGTGAACTAACGGGATCTGTCATTTTGCTTCCCTGCCCAGCCCTGGGCCTTGGCTTCCCATCCACAAGGCGAAGGACCAGAGCTGGCCAAGGTCACTTCTGACCCGATGGGACACACCTCCTAGAGGTCAGGGTCAAACCTGCGCCAGCACCTGCGACAGAGATTCATTGACCCCAGGGTGTTAGAGCGGGTGCGGCCTAGTGTACATATGGATGAGAAGTCGCTTTGCATTTAGATCTTATAATGTAGGGAAATTCCCTTTTTGAGACTTAGACTCTAAGGTGTAGTATTTTAAAACAAAAAGGGAATATAACTCGTGTGCCATCTGTTCCTTGAGGGTATGAATCAAAAACGGGAACTGTATGGAAATTGTACGTCTCGTCTTTATGAAGGTTGCTAGGTAATGTGTAGAAAGGCTAGTGGGAAAAAAACAAACAAACCAAGAAAGTTCCCAAGTGACAGGAGAGCGTGGGCTATTATTTTATTATATGTGATTATTTGGCTTCCCACTTCCTGCAGTTTTTGGATTAAAAGTCATCCTGCAGCCTGGAAAAACTATTCAATAATGAGTCAGATTCTCCCAGTGCATAAACTATTCTTTTACTCCCGTAATTCTCTTTTCTCTGTTGTTTTCCCTGTTTCTACTGGGGACGGGGGTGGAGGAACGTGTATGCGGACACCTGCCTCCATCCTGTCCCTCTGTAGCTACCAGGCCTCAGCCCCACTCCCCTTTCCCTGCGCCCTGCTTAGCCTCTGGGTCTCGGCCTTGTTTACTGAGGAACACGGCTGTTTGCCCAGGAGTGACAAGCAGTGTTCCTGCACCTCTCCCTTCAGCCATAGTTTGCTGTTCCAAACCGCAGTGATTCTTAATCTTTGTTGTTCTTTGTTAAACCATTAAGAACATGGTGGTAATTATGGACTCTTTCCCAAGAAAAATATTCAACGCATAAAAAATCAAAACTCTGCCTACAAATTTTAATGTATTCACAAATTCCCTGAAGCCAAGTTCAGAACCTTTGCTCTGGAAGCAATCCCGCTTTAATCAAATGTGTAGGTTTGTGAGGAGAATAATTTACAGTGACTTAGAGGGTTCGTTTTACATTTATAACTAACTGGCTTAGTGAGTGCAGGGTGATACAGTAAGAAATAGACCAAAACTTCTTCCTTACCTCGTGTATTTCCTATAACGTTCGGGGTTGAAGAACTTCTGAAGGGAAAGATCGTTCACTCATCCGTGCGTTCATGCAGTCAGCGCTCATTGAGCACAGTCAGAGAGGAAAATTTTCCCTCTGCCCTTCTGGGTTCTTCTCTCTGGTCTAAGAATTAAATTGACATGAGACAGATGAACAGGAGGAAATCAAACAAGAGTTTGATAACAGGTATACACGGGAGAATCCCAGGAAAACTGAGTAATCCCCCCAAATGGGCAAAACCCTCTCGTTAAACACCATCTTCAGCTAAAGACAAAGGAGGATGTTGCGGGTGCTAGTTTGGGACTCAGAGGGGAGAAGGGCAGTTCACACGGGGATGAGGAAGCGGGTGTTTCCTGGGCCAGAAGAGAAAAGGGACAGAGTCCCTCCGATGGAGACACTCTCACCTCCAGGCCCTGCTGAGTCCCCACCACGACTGGCCCGTATTCTTTACAGACCTCTCTGGTGACAGCTCTATTCAGGGGCAACAGGCACTTTACCTCAATTCTTTCAGGCAGTTAAGGGAGAGAGAAGAAAAACTTCCTGAGACTTCTGTCTCTTAAAAATAATTAGCCTGAATTTATTCTCATGCCAAAGAGACACACTTTGGGGTGCCAGATTTTTGGGGTGCCACATTCTGCTCCCCTACAGCACCGACTGTGTGCACAGCACTGTTCCAGGCACAGGGAATGCAGCAGTGGAGGAGAAAAACCAACAGAATCCCAGGCCTCGGGGAGTGTATATTCAAGAGATAATAGGAAGAGACAGTAAAAATAAATAAGCAAAATATATAATAGAATAGATGATGGTAAGTGCTAAAGAGAAAAGTAAAGTAGGGAAGGAATTGGGGGAGCGTTCGGGGCTGCAATTTTAAACAGCTGGTCAGGGAAGAGATTGTATTACCAAAAGCAGCAGCAGCATCGATGACATTATCAGTAAAAACACCCACCCGTGCTCTCATCCCCCCAGTTTAGAGATACAGTGGGGTGCACTGACTGCACGTGCTCATCCCGGGGAATAGGGTGGTGTGACAGCCGTGCGGGGTGTGAGAGGCCATGCTGCTCAGACCTGCTGGACACTCTCCTTTCTGGTCCAGTTCGTCTCTCACGTGCACTTTGGAGGTCTTAGCAGTTGCTATTTCCAAGTTTTGTTTTAACAACAGAAGGATTTAGAGAAGGAACTCACTTCTTGATTTTCATCTCAAAGGGAGTGAAGGCTATGCAGGGGTGAAGCACAGGTAAATGTGCTATTCTGGGAAATGAGTCAGATCGTCTGTGAAGCTTCAGGGAGTCGTCAGGCTCCTAGGGTGCCACGTGGTACCTTAGGGTTAGAATTCAGAGATTACCAACTCCAGCGCCTTCAGTTTATTCATAAGAGCACCGAGACCCACAAGAAAGCAAGACTCCCACCCAAGGACACAGCGCATTTGCCAAGAGCGGGGACCCCATGCCATGTTGCATAGACCTGAACGTGCCCAGGTGGCTTATTAGACAGACCACCCAACACTGAGCTAGGTTGTCTGTGTGCCTGATGTCCTGCAAGGGCATTCAGACTTTGTACAGCACAAAAACAAAATCTGCCCCAACAAGTGACGGAGACACAAGACCACGGTCACAGATGAACTAACCCAGATTGAGTCTGCCTGAACCACAGGGACTCCAGCTTCAGCACAACCTGCACCGCCCTTCTAACGGCCTCTGCTGATGCCGGTTAGACCAGAACCACTTTGCCTAAACCATGGATAACTTAGGCTGATGAAGAGTCTATAGTTTTTGGTCACATGCGGGCAGTATTGGTGCTGTGCTGTCTCGGGTCTGTACCACCAAGGATATATGTCAGAAAGTTGGGTACGTCCATGATAAAGTGTCTTGCTTGTATGGCTCTTGCTCAGAAAGGATTAATTAAGGTACTTCATTCCCCAGTCTCCAATTTGGTCATTATCAAGCGCTATAAATGTATTCACCATTTCTCGTCATTTTTCTTCTGTCTGCACGCACCTGGAGGAAAGAACAAGGGGAAGCATCAAGCAGGTTTGTGATTTCTGTTCTGCTTCGTGTTTGTTGATAAATCTGATGCCTAACAGATGTTTTAACTGCGTATCGTGTGAGCAAAATCAACAAATACAAGGTGGTTAAAAGGGACCTTTCACAAGATTGCCTGCAAAGGTTGCTGTTTTGTTGATTTTTTTTCCCCCTTTGGGAGCATAAGTGTCTTTCCCTAACTCACTCACTGCTTTTTACAATCTGCAGAGCATGGGATGTTTGGGGTAAAAATAATAATTGTGGTCTTTGGTTGTTCCTTGCTACTGTTTTCCCAGACAGGAGTCTTACCCAAGTATTCAAATCCCATGAAGCAGGATAAGATATACTCCCCTTCACCAGGGTCCTTCTTTTAAAGTGAGAAACAGTATGGTATGGGGAGGGGGTAGGAGTGAGGGACAAAATGAACACTGTGTCCAGGAGGTAAGAACACTCTGTGTGCAACATCTCCCGCTCATTCAGAGCTGAGATCTACTCAGGTGATCTGATCCAAACGAATAGTCTCCCTTCCTTTAGGAAGAAGGTAATCCTCCTGGACACTTCACCACATCAGCTACACTGTGTGGTCATTCTTTCGTGCCTTAGAAGGAAATAAATGCTGTATCAGACTGAATAGCAGAAAACTAGACCCAGAGGGAAAAGAAGCTGAAAGAGAACATTTTAATCTGGGTTCCTGAGTGCCAGGGAAGGTCTGGGTTTGGGAGCAGAGCCCTGGAGGACAGAGCAGGCGGGTCCCAGCACAGACGGGATGACGGGGGACAGAGGCAGAACCAACAGGGAGTCCCAGACACCTGGAATTCCTCTCCACAAGGGACACAAGGCTTTTCCTGTCATTGACACCCATTCTAGTAATGAGGAAACGCAGGCAACCCCTGGCCAGCCCTGGGCAGGGGTTGTTCCTTTAGCTCGGTACTGATATACTAATGACACATTTCTTCATGTCCTGAAATCAGCTTTGAGAGTTCTCTTGAGGTGATGAGTCTCTGGGTCATCCATTTCTGCATTATCTCAGTTAACACTTAAAACACTTATGAACCGAAATATAAACGCATTCGTTTACGATGGGAGGCGGGCATGGTCAGACGCACCCACTCCTCCAGGGTAGGGAAGCCTACACGGGGTGGTGGTGGAGACCCTTCTCTTATGTGGCAGATAGAGAGCAGAAGGCATAGGCTATTCCTGGGTGGTATTTCCAGAAAGTTTTAATAGCTTGGAGAGTTGCTCTTCTCCATTTTAGAGAGATTTGTGCCCAAAGAGAGGTTCTGGGCATTAGACCCTGGAAGAGGCAGGCTGAATAGCCCTGATTCTCTGGTCCTCCTTTGTGTAGACTCCACGCAAACCCCACCCTCCTTCTGTGTGGAAACTACTCAAAGAAAGTTAAACAAAATAAATTATAGCCATTATAAGCTGTTTTAGTCTCTTTGGGGACATTTGAAGTCTTCCTTGTCTTGGGATCTATCCATTTACAGACTATCTCAAAGAGGAACCTATCAATTTACAGTTAATGTTAAAAAAATAAATTAAAAAAGAAGAGGAACCTATCTCCAAGTCCTAAGGGCAGAGACCCTCTTTGGCAGGGACTCTGCAGCTACCTGAGAATCAGGTCACCTGTCTCGGTTTCATCCTCCAAAGGGGACATTTGCAAATGGTGTGGAGGTGTTTGCTTCAGCACAGCCTCCATGGCGGCGCTGAGTGAGGGGCCACCTTGGGCTGGCGGTGATGCTGCACTTCTTCCAAGGTCACCAAAGCAGAGAGCACAGGCAGAACCCAGGTGGTCTAGCTGCCGCCCCTCGGGCCAAACACGAACCAAAAAGACTACAACCAAACGTTTTAAATGTCATGATGTTAAAATCTGTTCTGTATGCTTGGGACTGAGTCTGTCAAAGATCACTCCCCTGTCGGCAGGTATACATGGAATATACATGGAACCACTGAGCTGCGCTATTGACTCAGAGAATCATACAGAGATTTCTGGCTTCTCTGTGGTCATTGGCCATTTGGCAGAAATCACCACGAACACACGGTGTGTTCGTGCGTGGCATGCGTGCCTTACTTCACGCTTCACCCACACACACTTGGGTCTGCTGCCTTCCGGTTACACATCACGTCACCGTGTGTGAAGCTATGACAGGGCATGTGCTCAATAAATACCCCTTGGATGGAGTAATAAAATGCCCCTGACCTCCAGTACTTTATGCGAAGAGAGATAAAACACCAACAGAAGAGGTAAAGAGGAGGAATATAGAAAGAGAGAAAATGAAAAATTAAAAACATGTCAATAATCTGAAGGAACTAAACTGCAGCCCCGCTTGAATATTACCTTTTCTTCCCCCTGCTGTGGCCCTGAAATGAACAAGACTGCCTAATGGATGCAGTATGTTGTAACAACAATAGCAACATCTCAGGAAATAACAAAGTTGCCGGCACTCTAGCAAATCCGCTCAAAGGAAGTGCATCCTAATGAGAATTTCCCCTTGGAGGAAGCAGCTATGGGTCCAGAATATTGCCGGTGGGCGCTGGACCCAAGTTCAGATGGACTGACCAGCACAGTCCAAGTGCAGAGCCTTTACTGCTTGGGCCAAGGCTGTATTGATGTGATTCAGATAGACCAGCGTAGATGCGCTGCAGCCAACTCTGTTGTCCTCCAGAGCCTGGAATCTCCTAAATACTTCCTCGGGAGGTGGCGTTGTGGGGGGGGCGGGGGGCGCGGGGAGCCGGTTTCTCTGTTCTGAGAGCTTGGAGGGTCCCAGATGTAGAAGAGTCTAATACAGCGGCCAGCGCCCCTCCGGCACTGGCGCCCTCCGACTGAGGGGCCAGGATTGTAGATCAGGCCTCTCTCTGCAGGATGGAGTGGGCACTGCACACGCTCACGTACACCCCTGGGGTACTGGGTTCCCTGCTTCGGGACATACTTGTTAGATTTCGTCTCTCTACACTGAGGTTAGGATATGTTTTCTAAAAATTCATGTACAGCATCTTGGGCTAAGGAAAGACACGCAGCCCCAAGCTGGTTACATGTTGCTTGTGACAGATCCAAAATTTTTCTTTAAAAATACAACTCGTCAGGGAATTCCCTGGCGGTCCAGTGGTTAGGACTTCCACTGCAGGGGCATGGGTTCAATCCCTGGTCATGGAGCTAAGATCCCGAATGCCACGCAGTGCGGCCAAGAAAGAAAAAAATCCAACTCATCAGTCTCCAAAGGAGCTTTTTAATCTAGCTTAGCTGAACAGGAGTGAACATCGGTACAGGGTCAGGTGTGAATCCCCGTTCATCTCAACTGAGCCTGCTTTGTTCCTCAGCTGAAGCCGTAAACACAGCTTCTTGGGCATCATTTCACCATTCACTTGTTTCCCTCTATCTTCCCACTAAAACAGTTCTAATCTCATATGTGGTGGTAAATGGTGTCTATTGATTTATTTTAATTAATCATTCCATTAAGTAATTTTTCCAACTCATTTTTTAAGCTAGATGGTTCTCTGTTTGGGAATAAATTGTCACTTTCTGAGAAGAGAATCTACCTGTAAACCCATCCAGCTGGATTCAGCCGGTATCCTCACCTTTTTCTCTTCCTCCTTGACAAGGTTGATTAGGTTGTTAGTCATCACGATGGTACAAGAAAGCTTTTACTTCTTCCTACCTGTTAAGTTTTTATTGCTACAGGTATAGATCATACATCAGAGATTTGGGGATTATCTGTAAATCTCATTGCTTCTGCTTTACTCTGTCTCCTTAATCAACACTTGGTGGCTATGTGCCTGCTTTGTAGTTAAACTGCCTTAAGGCACTTTATGAGGCACTAAGGGAACCCTGCTGGACTTCCTAGTAGGACTCTCTGAAGTTGCTTTCACAGGTACTTGTGAGGCTGTTACAAAGATGGGTATCTTAAAAGTTAAAGCATAAGTGATACTCTTTTATTACATTTCATCCTGTGCTGTGATCCACCAGGTGCTTTGCCGGAACTGCCCCTGCGTGCTTGCCTTTATTAGGTTCTGAGAAGTGTGAGTCTTGGGAGAGAATCTAGAACACTGATGGAAAACATTGTGTGCTCATATTTCTGCTGCATTTATTTTCCACTGTTTACATTTTCTTTCTTCTGTGTACAGTGAATGATCTACATGTGTTGTTAAACTAAACTCAGTAAGACAAGACCGTTTCTCTTTTCTCAGTGTAGTCAGCTTGTATCCTTATTGGCAAAAGGCTAGGTTGTTTCAAAAACATTTTTTTTAAATGGTCTCTCCTTCTGTTCACCTTTATTGATAGAGGGAAAGGATTTAGTCTTTTAAAAACACATAGTAAGACTTAATACAAGAAAAATGCTTTTCTTCTTATATCCAACCTAGAATATTTTCTTCTGTCTTTTGGCACATGCGTTCTTACAACCGGTTATGTATCTTAACTACAAGTGCAGGCTTCATACAAATCAAGAATTTTTTTAATTTCAAAGCAATTAATGTTATTTATTTCATTGATTCCTATAAGTATTTATCTTTAAAAGTTCTGGAATATTTTACTCCTCCATCATTTATACTATGTTGCATTGTTATTTACTACAAAGGTCGCTATATCCTAAAATATTTATATTCTTATTTTCGTGTGAAACAGATGCTAAGACATAGACTACCATCGTTTGGAATGCCTATGTCAAATCTGATTATTTCTACTTAACCATTAAGAGCACTGGATCTGTTTTGAGCAGCACAATTAAACTACACAGTTTGTCCTTAGTGTTTAACTAGTCCTTGTACTAACCTATGAGAAACAATGAAGCCAAATGGCTTTGTTTTTCAAGAAAGACCACAAACCCCTGAGCACTTTCCTGGTGGTGACCACCTAGTAACTGCTGCTGTGTCTCCTCACTCCTAGTAAGGTCTGTAGTCATAAGCAGAAGCTCTTCAGAATACACACCTCATGGAAGCAGAGGTACCAGCATCCCGGCTACTGACATGAGATCTGAGAATGCCAACTAACCTCAGGTGCATGACCAGGTTACTCTGCCACCCTACTGAGCCCTGCTCAGACTCACTCTTCTAAGGACTCTTGAATGAGGTTTCCAACCCGCTCGTAATTCCCCTGCTGCCTGTTGCCTGCTTGGACCCTCTCAGCCCTGGGGACAAACAGGCAGGTCCGCGCAGCGCCTCCTGGTGGTGGGACGATGCTGCGCTGTGCACGCACTGGGTTGTCCTGGTTCCATAGGCATATGGTGCCAGAGGCGAGAATTTGTAGGATGCTAATCCTGTGAAGGGCTAAAGCCCTAATTAAGCGTACCAGTAACTGCAGGGTTCTGAGTCCGAGAGGATTCCCGTGGGGATGTCATGATGCCGCCCAGTCCCTGGCAGGGATCATCCAGTGGTCGGCTGCTTCCCAGCCATTTGAACTTGACAAGGGGCTGCACACCATCAATGACCGCAGCAACCTTTTGGTTACTTTCTGCAAAGAGAGACCTCTTTGTTGTCTCTTGGGGATAATCTTTGGCAATCTACCTAAAAACACTGTTACGTAAACCTTCCTCAAAAATCATGTTCATAGGTATCACAGAAAAAAGCCAAAAAATAATGAAAACTTCAGTGGACTCGTGAAGAGTCTATATTTATAATCAATGTGTGTTTTCAGTAACAGCCACCTAGTCCGTTTAATAGTCATCTAATCAAGATACTCTGTTGATTTCCAAAGGGGAAGCGAACTAGAAACATAAATGAAAGTGACGTTTTTGTAGGAGGACACAAGAACAGATCTTTGCCTTGGAAAAGGAAATTTTGTTTGGCTAAAAAGTTCTGGATTAGGATGTTATTCTTAACTGTCATACAATTGTGTCAGAACAAAGACTGAAAACATTACATCTTTTTTTTTCCTAATTTAGTGTGTACTATGTTGAGTTCACTTTAAAATAGTTCTAGAGAATTTTTTTAACATTAGACATTGGCAAACATTCATGTACTTTAGAAGGACAAAAGGGGAAGAGGCACCTGGAACTCATTTATATCAACGTAAGTGCCTTAAATTGTACTAATATTCAGAAAATAATATTATTTCCACTTTCCATTAATTCTTAAAGACAATATTAAATGTTTTATAGGGGCAATTTTTTAAAATATTCTTATAGGAGCAGTTGTTTTTAAATATTTTGTTACTGTAAATAAACCATGGTGGATTTAATGCTGATACCTATTTTAGATTTTTTTACTTTTTTAGCAATTGAAATTTTTAAGAGCAAAAACTAAATTTCATGTTAAATGGTTTTATGATGTTTTTATCAGTTTCCTCTTCATTCATTTGGCAAAGGAAAGAGAGATATCTTGAAAGCTTGAGAAATAATTTGATATTAACTAAACCCAACCTTCTATAGTAATTAGCATCTGTTAGTTCCAGAAAAGGTAATGGATTAGATAAAGTATAGTGAGAACACTTGTAATGGCAGCTCTGTTGACGAGCCATTCGTTATTCTAAATAAAGGTGCAGTGGTGTGTTCCTGAACCAGATCATCATAAATTTAAATGATGGAACAGATTGGCCGAAACTGAAAAGAGGTTTGAAATTTTTACTATTAAAAAAACAAGCTTGAAAAGAGTAGACACTTTGAGCACCATCCCTTTGAGGATTTGTTTAGATGTTGTGAGTTTTGGATGACATGGAGAACCTAGCCTGGGAATAAGAAGATGCAGCATTACGATGTTATTATTGCTATTGCTGAGTGAATCCACCATGTAATCACACATTGGTCAAGTACAGAGAAAGCCTTGCCTGATGGGATTGTCTTAAGAGCCCTGAACTGCTGACTCCCGTGTCAACCCGCCTGCCTGCTCTCTGCATGTGCCTTCAGTCCGGCCGCTCAGCTGTGTCTGCCCTTCGGATCGGAGCTGTCAGCTGCATGGCCAGAGTGTTTATATCATTACCAGGACCTGCTGACCAGCACAGGTCATTGTTTGATGTGTTTTCACGTAAACACACACACAACGTGGTGTCTTTTTAGAACATCATTTGTTAAGCAACTAGGCATGGAAGAATCAGCGTTACTGTTCTTGTTACCTACACAGCACAGATCCACTCAACACATCTGCTGTTTGCACACTGCAGCTGGGGACAGTGGACGTGGCGGAAAGTGGAAGAGAAAGGGCCTCCACTTGGTCTCGGATAATCCGTATCTGTGAGAATGCTGCCTCCACGTCCCACAAAGGCTGCAGCCAGACTGTGGGCCTCAGACCCTTCCTGTCCACTGCTTCAGGCCTGGAGAACCCTGGGCCCCTCACTCTGTAGCAGCATCACTATTTTTTTGGCTTAAAAATGGAAGTGGATTTTATAATATTTTTGTTGGAGTAGAGTTGATTTACGATGTTGTGTTAGTTTCAGGTGTACAGCAAAGTGAATCAGTTATACCTATACATATATCCACTCTTTTAGATTCTTTTCCGATATAGGTTATTACAGAGTATTGAGTAGAGTTCCCTGTGCTGTACAGTAGGTTCTTATTAGCTGTCTATTTCATGTATAGTGTTGTGGTCCGAGCACAGGTTGGAAAAAGAATTTCCAGACATGAGGTATTTTAGAAGAGAGTGAGTTTATTGAGAACAAACAGCAGAGATGGTGAGGGGCGCTGCGAATCCCGCGGGCCCACTCCCTGAGAGACCAGGGAGAGCCGACCCCCTTTGTGGGCTAGTAGCCAACCTTTATAGCCTCAAGACAAAGAAAATTCCTGCTGGCAGGATGGCATTAGGTGATTGGTCAGGAGGATACAAGGTTACTACATGGTGAATATTTTGCCTAGTATGGAGTCGGGGTGGGATGGGGGCTGTCCAGTTTAGATTAGGAGAGACCATGGCAGGAGTTGCTATGGGGGCTCGGTTAATGCCGGAGTTTTTGTCCTGTGTCCTTGATGTAGGGTGTCCTTGATGCAGGGCTCTACATTCTCCCATCTTTTTATTTGTGGGCCAAATCTTTGGCCCCTTAACACCCTGCTCATGAGTAACTATCTGCCTATCCCCATCTCGGGCCATAGGAGCCCAGGTCACTGGGGAAAGGGGCGATGACCGTTCCTAGCTTCTTCCTGCTGGCCGGGGCGTCATGGGGCCCTGAGGCCCAGTGCCCGCTCTCTGTCAGGGTGTATTTACGGAGGGAGATGAGAGTCCGTGGAATGATAAGGCGGCTTGTTCCAACGTAGTCCTTGTGCCAACTGGCTGGTATCCTTGTTGTAGCACCACCTGGAATTGAATCTTTTGAACCTGTCGGGAGACGAACTTAGATAATGTGTTAATAATACAGGGGCCAAGCAACAAAACAGAGGCTATCAGGATTAATGGTCCCAACAAGGGCAATAACCACGTCCATATCTGGATCCCCAGAGAGGAGAGGAGGCTGGAAAGCCAGCTGGGGCCCTGTCCTGCTCTCTCTTTTAAATCTTCTATTAATTTGATGTTTTTCTTTAGAATCTGAAGGTCCTCTTCAGCCTGGCCGGAGGTATTAATATAGAAGCAGCCTGTCTGGTTTAGTAGGGCACAGACACCCCCCGCCTCAGCTGTTATAACACTAAGGGCCCGCCTGTTTTGTAAAACCCCCTCGGCCGGAGAGCCTGGGGCTGACTGCTGTTCCTTAGTACCTCAGCCTTCCAAGGTTCCTGGACCGTGATGGTGAAGTGGAGAACACTCCTCTCTGAGAGGGGTACGCCTGCAAACCAGGAGAGCCCTCTGAAGATGCTGCATATTATTTCGGGCTGATCAAGAATTGGATTATCATAAGCATCCCCCTCCCCCCCCAATCAGTGGCTCGTTTTTGTCTCTCTGGGACAGGTCTTAAGGCCTCCTCGAGGAAGGACCCAAGTTGGGAGCCCCTCCTGAGGAAGCTAAATCCTTTGTAGTCATAATGGTCGCCTCTGGGACCACAGCAGTCATTGTGCAGGGGCCCCTCCAAAGTGTGGGAAGATCCAGATAGACCCCGTTACTGCATAGAGATGAAAATCCGGTGCCCCTCAAGGATACCCCCGTGTGGGTCCCCAGAGCCAGGCCCTGACCTTTTGGGAGTTTTCCTCTGGAAATAGACTGGGGTCCCACGGCCTAGGATTAGATTGGGAAGGCCAGACTCCAAGGAAGTAATCATCTATACATAAAGGGGAGAATCCGGGCTCTGACTGATTATGAGTGTGACCGGGGGATTGGCATAACAAATTCCTGAATGTTAGTTGAATTGTGTTATATTTTGGAGGAGAGTCTTGTCGGGAGGTTAAACTAAGTAAGCGTCTGGTGGTCACACCAATCCCCACATATTTAGTTCCCAATGCCAAGCTATTTATGGGGATATGGTCTTCATTAATATATTTCTTAGTCGCATTTTTCCTTGAATTTCCCCAACATAAAGTGAAATTACCTTCATGCAATACATCATATTCATCCTCCTCTGACCAGGGACCCCACTCCAGGCTAGTCTGATTAAAATTGAGGGTATAGTTACAAAGAAAGCCATTTAGCCAGCCCAAAACGGGTCCCCATCCATCCAGCTTGCAGACAGTCCTTTAAATTATGTCTTTTCCAGTATGCATAATCCCGATTGTAGGTTTGGGGCATCTGATCTTCATCTGAAAATAGATTACTGAGATAAGCTTTAGAAACAAACTAGAGTGTCCTTTAATAATTCAATTAAACTTTTTAGCAATATAACATAACATCAAGGAACTATCTGGGAAGTGAGTCTCGGTAACACAGACCTTAATTAACAAAACTAGAATTTAATATTCAGTGAAACGTAATTTTTTTTTTCTCATTGTGAGGGCATTAACCCTGCAGCCAGGGAAGGCTTTACCCCATCAAATGAAAAACGAGGTTTGTCAGGGAGCTGGAAAAAGCCAAGCAGCCCTCTTGGATTTTCCATAGCCCTGACTGATTGACAGCTATTGTTTACCCATTGTAAATTCCCTGGTTTAGGAATAGACTGTTGCCATGTTTTAAGGACATCAGGATGGCAAAAGTCTGGCAGTGAGGGGTTGATTTTTGTAGAAGCAGAATGAACTTTATCTATGTGTGCCAAGATCTTCATAGATCATTGTGAAATAATATTTATTTACCAAAGTAACAAAAGATTTTAAAAGTAAATACAAATTGCTTAAAGGCAAAGAAATTTACATAGTCTGTTATTAAAAGCAACATTCCAAGAAAACTTTGTTCTCTTAACAGAGCGAGAACGATATTTCAGCCTGGTCTCACTAAGCTTGGCCTGATGATTTATATAACTGATCATATAGGCTTTCTGCATGCAGAAATTTTTATAAGGAGTCTCAGACTGAACTTTTAAAAGACCTCTCAGGGCTAGGAAATTCACACCAAGGGCCTGTCACAGATTTCGCTTACCAGATCTAGGTGAAAAACTCCCTTTTCAAGGTTCCCAAAATACCTTGAGATCTCTGTACCTGTTAGTGAGGTAGCCTTCCTAATGTATCTGATAAAGCTGCTGGGAACCTAAGAGTTTCCCATCTCTGGAGGAAGCAGACAGAGGCAAGAGGTAAATGTTTCAGTTTTGCTCACAAAGGTATAATTTACCAAATTACCGTAAGTCAGAATTTGTTTGAGGGGAAGGTTTTCCTTACACCTGGAAAACAGAGATTCAAACCAGTAATTTTTCAGATAGAATGCAAATTTTCTATAATTATAGAATATTATAACCACATTTACCAGTTCATTCAGTCCTTGCTAATTAATCCTTTTTGTTAACAGCTTTATGAAGCCAACAGGTTTTTCATTCGAATTCTTCAGTTTCTTACCAAGTTTGGCATTATAGTCTGAAAGTCAGAAACTTGTATTTATTCAAAAGTCCTTTTTATAAATCTTCTTGAAGAGGAAGCATTTTTGCAAAGGCATTAGAGTGAAACTGTGTCTATAATGACAAAAGACTTATGAAGGCATGGTAAGAAGGCACGTTTAAAATCTGATCACAATAAAATTAACAAAGTAACTTGGTTACTGTTGTGGAACACAGCACTTAAGGAAGCAATAGTTATTTACTTAGCCAAGGTAACAATAAAAGATTTCAAAGGCAAGTACAGAACAGATCACTTAAGAGGTAAAGAAATTTAAAATCTGTTATCAGAGGCAGTTCAACATTTTAAGAAAACTTGTCCTCTTAACAGAAAGAAAAGCCAAATTCAAGTTTTGCACCAGCTTACTTTTAAAATTCATTTACTTAATTAAATTCATTATAAACTTAGTCAGTCCTGACCATGCATAAAACTCTTTCCTCAGGGGCCACTTTTCACAAAAGTTTCTATCACTTTCTGTATCTCTCACTTTATTTTTCCATTCAGGAGCAGTCAACTCTAAATTAGACCTACTTCCTTTTTTCTTAATAAAATGTAATTCCATTCCTCATACCTTTTTTTACTAAAAACATACATCCTACTTTCCTTAAGCAACCATGAACTGTCCTTTATGTCAGCACTCTGTAGATTGGTAAACATACATCCAAATAATAATTTTTTAAGAATGTGCTTTCTTATAGAAAATATCTCAGTGTGGCACCAAACACATTTTTTTAATAGTTCCAAACCTTTTGTTTCTCTGTAAAAGGAAGCCAATGTTCAGTAATTAATGTTTCAGTATCTTATTTTATTTGGAAATGGCCTAGTTATTTAATAAACTTCCATCCTTTCACTTAATTTAGCACAACTCTAAATGTTTTAAGTTGTCGAATATCTGGAGAGATTATTCTTAAGTAGACATTTCTAAAACATAATTATTCCTAAAAGGTTCACCCAAAACTCTTACCTTATTTGTATTTTCTTTTCTTAAAAGTTTCTTTACATTGGGCTTCCCTGGTGGCGCAGTGGTTGAGAGTCCACCTACCGATGCAGGGGACACGGGTTCGTGCCCCGGTCCGGGAAGATCCCACATGCCGCGGAGTGGCTGGGCCCGTGAGCCATGGCCGCTGAGCCTGCGCGTCCGGAGCCTGTGCTCCGCAATGGGAGAGGCCACAACAGTGAGAGGCCCGCATACTGCAAAAAAAAAAAAAAAAAGTTTCTTCACATTGAGTTATTTTCATTGCTGACAAATTTGCAACAGATATAATAAGATCTTATTTAGTTTATATTAAAGCTAGTCACAATAAAAGTATTAAACTTAATGTTGATGGCTCAAGACATGTCTATATTAATTAGATCAACAAACAAAAACATTAACACCAGGTATTAATTTAATATTGACTATTTCCCAGTTCACGTGAACCTGAAATTTAGCTTAATTTTTCTTGTTTTAGAATTGTTTTATTTTGTAAGTGCTTACTTTTCTTTTAAGCCAATTAAATGGAGCTCATTTACAAATTAACCTCAGCAATATTATCCAAAGACACAGACACATACTGAGACATAAACATATATCCAGGCCATCAGAGATCTCATAGTTTCCACTTGAGATTTAAAATGTCTCTTCGCCTCTTTTTTTTTTTCTCCCCTTGGCTTGAAGTTCTACTAATTAACCCAAGGCTGAAGTCTCAGGCAAAGTGGGCTGTATTTGTAGCTCAAGGACATGATAAGAGTTAACTTCAGACTTTTTCCTAGGCATATTTTTGTTCTCTCAGGGTCAGGATTCTGAAAAAACTATTTCAACAGACTAGCTTTTTCTTTTTTTTTTTTTGTGGTATGCGGGCCTCTCACTGTTGTGGCCTCTCCCATTGCGGAGCACAGGCTCCGGACGCGCAGGCTCAGCGGCCATGGCTCACAGGCCCAGCCACTCCGCGGCATGTGGGATCTTCCCAGACCGGGGCACGAACCCATGTGCCCTGCATTGGCAGGCGGACTCTCAACCACTGCACCACCAGGGGAGCCCCAGACTAGCTTTTCTAACTGCACATGCAAAAAGAAACCCCTTTTGCAATCTCAAAAAATTTTTATCTTAACCAGTTTTCTCTGGAGTCTAAAGAATACTGTGGCCATCCTGACTGAAGGAACCTAACTTGTTTTGAATTTGGGAAATGTCAGAGATGGGAAAGGGAACATGGACTCTAATAGTGCCCATGTCTCCATTTGCTACTTCCTGGCGTTGGGCAGGCCTGGATCTTGTGTGGGGAGGGGAGAGGGGCTTTCGCCCTGATAAGGGGGTGGCTGATGGGGAGCTGTGGGTTGAGATGGAGTCGGGGGCTGAAGCAGGGGGTTCATGGGGCGGGGGACAGGAGAGGTCGAGTAGAGGGTCATCTAAGAGATCTGCTGGAGAGGGAGACGGGGGGCCGGGGGGATAAGGCGGCAACAGAAAGACACGTGCGGCATGAGTCCCTCGGCTCCGGATGCTGACTACGGGCCATAAAGGTCTGGACGTAAGGAACCTCTGAGTCCTCTCCTTGTTTCCGCCAAAAGAGATCAAGTTGGAGGATCGTGTTATAATTTAGTGTGCCATTAGGGGGCCACTGTTCTCGGTCCCCCAGTTTATACTGGGGCCAAGCCGTGTTACAAAAGAAAATGAGCCTCTTCTATTTGAGATTTTCAGGGTCAAATTTTTCCCGTTTCTGAGGATACAGCCGACGGGTGAGTCTGAGGGAGGCTCCCGAGACATAGCAGAACCCATTCTTAGCCTGTACGCCGTAGAAAGGGGGTACTGAGAGTCACCAGCTGACAGAGAGGCGTCCCCTTTGTCCCGGTGATCTCTCCATGTGACTAAGGCACAAAATGGGCCGACCGTCCCAACAATCGCGTCTGACCGTGAGCGTGCGACTGAGGCACCATGCGACTCGGGCAGGGAAGAAAGAAAAGAGAGAGAGATTCCCGGGACCCACCGGGTGACTCACCGCTTGGCGATGCCCTGAAATGTGAAAAGCACTCCCAGGATGGCTCAGAGGCAACACTTAGGCTCCTGTAAGTCAATCTGGACGGAGAAAAAGGTGAAAGTGTAACAGAGAAGACAGGCTGAGGAATCGGCCTTGTAGTCCTGCCGGGAAGGCGGCGGCCAAGGGGAGGGGGCTCAGTGTTCTGTTTGAACCAATACGTGCCTCACGGTGCACGGAAGTTGTCTTGCTGGGGGCAGATGCGCTAACAGCCTGGTCTGTTCCGTGACCCCCTTATCCTTTCACAGGAGTCTTAAAGCGGCAAGCGCCCTAATGACTTTTAAATGCCTGACCTGTGCCCGCATAATATCAATCGGCCTAGTCCGCAGTCAGGAGGAAGACAGAGGGACCCTCACCTGTTCTGGGCGGCAGTTACTGGGGCAAAGCGAGCCGTGGAGCCTTCGGAACACACCAGGGTGTGGCCCTGGCCAGAGTTCCTCTGTTGCTTTCACGGAAGCTTGCCTGTTCACAGAGGTCCCAAGGAATGAGGAGAGGAGGTGGGGGAGGAGATGTCCCCGTACAGGCCACCAAAATGTCGTGGTCCGAGCGCGGGTTGGAAGAAGAATGTTCAGACCTGAAGAATTTTAGAAGAGAGTGAGTTTATTGAGAACAAACAGCAGAGATGGTGAGGGGCGCTGCGAATCCCGCGGGCCCACTCCCTGAGAGACCAGGGAGAGCCGACCCCCTTTGTGCGCTAGTAGCCAACCTTTATAGCCTCAGGACAAAGAAAATTCCTGCTGGCAGGATGGCATTAGGTGATTGGTCAGGAGGATACAAGGTTACTACATGGTGAATATTTTGCCTAGTATGGAGTCGGGGTGGGATGGGGGCTGTCCAGTTTAGATTAGGAGAGACCGTGGCAACAGTTGCTATGGGGGCTCGGTTAATTCTGGAGTTTTTGTTCTGTGTCCTTGATGTAGGGTGTCCTTGACGTAGGGCTCCACATATAGTAGTGTGTGTATGTTAATATCCCAATTTATCCCTCCCCCCATGGCGTCACTTTCTAATGAATAGCACAGTAGTTTATAAATGAACAAGAACACAAACAGACTGGGTCCACAAAGCTTCATACAGTTCATCTGATGCCCACAGAAGTCCCTCAGCTATGTTGCTATTTTTATCTTCAAGCTAGAGGCGAGGCCTCCAATCCAGGTCTCTGATTGCAGTCTGCCCTTCCCAGCCCTTCACGCCCGACCCGTGCTCAGGAGGGCCCGGAGGTGCACTCTGTGTTTTGCTGCCTTGTTAACACTTCCTTTATCAACCAACCTCAGTTCAGGCCTAGCTGGTGTCTGAGAACTGAACGTGAACAAATATAACTTACCAGGAGCTGCCAAGCAAATCAATAACCTGTCGAATATCAGGAAACTGCTGGTGAACACAGCATCTCATTCCATCAGTCAGTCATCTCGTTCATTATAAGCTGTGTTTGTTCTACCTTGTGTGGTTTTTGTCTCACCAGAATGAACGTGGTGTTAAGTGTCGTATGTTTAATATTGTTTGCAGTGCCGCCAGCCACTCTGAGACTGCATGGATGTGGAAATCGTAATCTTGCCTGGAGTATAAAATGCATGCAGCCCGTAGATACATGTGCATGTGTAACTGTCATCCCCATTTTCCCGTACAAATGTTTTAGAAATTACAAAGAGATATGCTCCCCGCCCCCCGCAGAAAAAAACAAAAAACAAAACCTTTTTTTTTAGGTCTCAAAAGTTGAGGTTAAATCTAAAATCTGTTTCTAAGGCGAACACCAAACCAGTTCTCTGGTCTTTCCAGTGTCATTGTGCACAAACCGCTGTGCTTGGTCTCAGGCTTCGTTGAATCCAGGAAGGGTGTGCAAAACTGTGGAATGAGACGGACTTGAATGCAAACAGAGAGGTTCAATAAAGCTTAAATTTGCAATAAGGGAAAACTGTATCGCTGTGCCCCTACTTGCTAAGAACATTCTGTGTACTGAAGTACATGGTCGTATGCAGTTTCATCCGAGCATTTACCCACGTGGGTGGACGGCACTGCCCAAAACGTGCTAACGCTGCCCTGTGCTCCGCCCGCAGCCAGAAGCTCAGCTTCAAGGAGCGCGTACGCATGGCGAGCCCGCGGGGCCAGAGCGTCAAGAGCAGGCAGGCCTCGCTGGGCGACAGGCGGTCCCCCAGCACGGACATCACCACCGAGGGCAGCCCCACCAAAGTGCAGAAGAGCTGGAGCTTCAACGACCGCACCCGCTTCCGGCCCTCGCTGCGGCTCAAGAGCTCCCAGCCCAAGCCGGTGGCAGATGGTAAGCCCGTCCCTTTTCTCCGTAACCGTTTCACTGTACGCTCGAGATGATGAGTGGTTAATTCTCTCCGGTGCCAATCGCAGAAGGAAGGAGTCAACCCCAGGGGAAGAACTGTTTGTTTTCTTGGAAATTTATTCCCTGCTTTGGGCGAGTGTACAGAAGTTTACTTTTGGAAGCAACTTTGACAGCTAAGTCTATGTTTCAGGGAAGTCAGACACAGTGTTGTTAATTCTTCACTCATATCTCCAGCATATCGTTATTTCTCAGGCGAGGTGCGTATCAGGTCAACAGGACTGTGCTTCAGATGCACAGGACATGTCTGACCTGCAAAGGCCCGAAGATGGCCAGATGCTCGGGAACCTTGAGACACAGGGAGAAGGGGCCGGAGCCTTTCTGGACCCAGTGAGGATGCGGTTCCTTTTCTGCTAGGCTCTGTTCTCCCCTAAATCAGAGACCATTGCTCATTTTTGTTAGAGAGGTTCTCACTGAAAGTTCTATCTAATGATAAGTGGAATTCAGGTTCTTCTCCTGAGAGGCATTAACCTATTTTATTTATCAGATTTTGTGGCAGAAGCTTACTTGCCAACACGTTTTATTGAGTGCCATATAATTTCAAGGTTTATGAAGTAAAACATTTTGTTCTTCATTTAAGATTAGCTTGGCTTTCCTTTTAAGAACGCCCCCCAGGATCTCTTATCCTGGGCAAAGAACCAAAGTCAAATCGCATCTTCCATTAACACGGAAAAGCCCGCAAAGGCCATCAGCCCCGCTGTGTGCACTCCCGAGCAGAACCTGCGTGCTCCCAGGCAGCGGGATAAAAGTAACAACCCGGGCCCACAGTGACCTCAGGCGCCCTCGGCCCCCGGCCCTCCCAGCCCATTCAGAGCTCGTGGGGCTGCCCTCCACTCTCAGGGATGCCCCCGGAGTTCCCTCCTCACACTTCACACCCGGGAACGTCAGGCTCTCCCAGCAGCGCCCAGTGGCTGACCCGGCACAGGCCCTCCTGGCAGAGCTCGCAGCTGCCATCTGGGCTGCACACTTGACCCGTCAGGTGCCCTCCTCCTGCCGCTGTGCTAAGGTGGGAAGTGCTCCCCCCAGCACCGGACACCCCTCCCAGCCCTACACCAAGCCCCCAGTGTCCCGAGTCACTGGCGGCACAGATCTCAGTGTCCTCTGGTCTCCGCACTCTCCTCCCTAGGAATTGGCTGAAAGCCCATGAACAGCTGAGTCAAGAGTTAGCAGTTACAAGGCTTGTGTAGCACTCAAAATAGACTTGCCAGATATAAATGGACACATGATTTCTGGAAGGCAAGTTGGCAACAGATATCAAGAGGCCTTTACATCTGCCTAAGCTTGGACGCCTCCCACCCACCAATTCCATTTCTAGGATACAGTCGATATAATGAAGTAGCAGACGTTAGAAAAGATGCTATAAGTCTAAAATTATTGAAATAGATAAAGGATCACAAAAAGTAAATTATTCCATCTTGGCTGTGTGTGGATGTGTGTGTAAATTCATATATTTATAGTAAAAGTTCTGGAAAGATTTATAACAATGAATGAACAGTTACCTCCAAGAGGTAAGATCAGAGTTATATTTTGTTTCTTCATGTTGTTCATCTGTATTTCCTATTATTTCTACAATGAACATGTAAAGCTTTTGTGATAAAAAGGCAGAAGAGGATTTTCTATTAAAAAGTCAGGTCCTCCTCTCAGACACTGCCCTTTTCCTCTCCCTCACTCTGGGGGCCCTTGGTCTAACTGGTGGCCACCAAACCCCTCTCCTTAGGTGGCGTTCCTCCTGGTCTCGGTGCCGGGGACTAGCCTTCACCGAGGGTAGACGTGGACTGTCTAATGAGGTTTGACAGCTCCTACTACGAATAGAACTGTATTAGGCTCCAGGGCTGCCATAACAAAGTACCACAGACTGGGTGGCTTAAACAACAGAAACTTATTTTCTCACAGTTCCGGAGGCTACAAGTCTGAGATCTCCTTGGGTCACAGATGGCCACCTTCTCCCTGTGTCTCCACTTCTTCCCTCTGTGCATGTCTGTGTCCAGATTTCCTCCTCTTATAAGGACACCAGTCATATTGGATTAGAACCCACTCAGATGACCTCATTTTAACTTCATTATCTCTTTCAAGACCCTGTCTCTGAATTCTCAGGGACTGAGGGCCGGGACTTCAGCACATGGAATTTGTCGGGATGCCATTCAGCCCATACCGGAGCCCCTGCAAACTCACAGCACAGCATCCCCGGGGGTGCACACAGCTCCAACCCTCGCCCTGGGTCCACACGCACTGGAAACGCATGTATTGCCACAGCGGGTCCTTACCCTTCCAACATGGGCTTCAGAAAGCATCGCTTCCGTGCTGTGAGGTCCTTACGGTTGGCTGAGCACATCTAAATATAAAAGTCAGACAATCCAGATTCTGAATATGGAAAATGAATTCTACTTGTATGTTTGGCCAGAGGGCAAGCATTTTTCAAAGACTCCTAGAGTCAGCACTATCCATCACACTCTTTTCAGTTACTGCAAAGATGTCTCAGAGGTCAGACAAATAGAAACAGAAGTCCTGTTCTCTTCCAAACCACAAATTGGAAAGGTCTCCTACCACGCATTTTCTACCTCATCTCGTACAAGTGCAGTTCTCTTTGGTTAGAAGGGAATTGCTTTTCCCTGGTTGATACCTGTCTGAATTGGTTCTGAGTCCCCCAAGTGACAGGAG
The DNA here is from genome assembly GCF_949774975.1 of Lagenorhynchus albirostris. Taxonomy (NCBI): domain Eukaryota; kingdom Metazoa; phylum Chordata; class Mammalia; order Artiodactyla; family Delphinidae; genus Lagenorhynchus; species Lagenorhynchus albirostris. The sequence continues at coordinate 78,805,156 of NC_083106.1, read as the reverse complement.
GCCGACTGCTGTCCTGTTGAAGTAGCTTTGTTGGCCGCCCACCCGCAAGAGACCATGACTCCTGACTCCTTGCTCCGTACAGTAGCCCAGAACCTTGACCTCTGATTTACCTCATGGTTAGATGTTGGGAAAACAGAAATTCACTTTTTATAGAAAAAGAAAACTGAAGTAGCTATCAAATAAATGTAGACTTCAATTTATACATTTTTATATATAGTGCCTCTATATGTTTTAAGTATTTCTAAAATCCACTTATTACCCATAGAAAATAATATATAATACTGCATCCAACTCCCAATTATTCTGGATCTATTTGCTCATTCGCTTCTGGGGCTCTTTTTTTTCTACTTCTGTTTTCCCTTTACATATTTTAGGCATTTCAATGCCCATTAACAGCTCAGGGAGAGTGGATGAATAGCAGAGAGAAAAATAGAAATTCAGACTGGCCTTGAGGTTAATAACTAACTTACATTTGGAAAATAATGAGCCTGTTAACTAAAAGACACCATAATAGGAAAACTAAAGAAATTTAAGGTTAATCTGTAAATTTTAATGATTCTTCCCAAATCTGATAGCCTTTACTACAGATGGTATTATTGTTATAATTTAATGACTCTTACAAAAGGTTATTAAGTATTGCATGTTGTTTTTATTTGCTATCATTTTTGATGAAATTTACATGTTACATTTTAAAGGACACAATTTTAAATTCCACATCCATGTGTACCAGAGAAGTGGACAGTAACAGGCAGATGCTGTCACCAGAAATTTACAAAGAACAAAAGGAAGAAAGTAAACTGTAAGGGACTAGGGTGGTGTTGCCTGCCATAGCAAACTGATTTTGACCAATATGATATGAATAGTAGTTTTAGTTTATAAATCTAATAATAAGAGATAGAAATGTTCCACTAGTCAATCAGTAGTATTTAAGCCTCTTCTTACAATCTCAGAATTTAGGTAGGATATGACTTTTTTAGATTCCATATATAATGAGTGTGTGATCTTGCATTTTGTAGCCTTCTGTGTCTGGCTTATTTCAATTGGCATAATGGCCTCCACGTTCATCCATCTTGTTACAAATGGCAGGATATCTTTCTTTTTCAAGGATGAGTAATACTCCATTGTATAATTTATACCACAATTTCATTTCACTATATGTATATGTATATCAAGTCATCATGGTGTACACTTTAAATATGTACAGTTTTCATTTTAAAAATAAAATAAATTAGGTGGTTTAAAAATATTTGTATTTTAATATACAAGAATAATAATGATGAAAGTAACGTTTATTGGCTGGCACTGTTCTGAATGCTTTACTTCGATGATTTCATTTAATTCTTCCAATAACCCTATGAGGGAGGCAAGTCGTGATCCCCATCTTGTGAATGAGGGAGCTGAGAGCTGCCCAGATCTAAGCCGTGAGCAGGGCAGCCTTGGCACACCCAGACCATCTGATTTCCCAGCCCTCCTGGAGGACACGTTCAAAGCTGCGCCCTCAGATGTTGTATCGGTTTCCCTTTAAGCATCTTTCATTTCTCCTTTTTCGCACTGTTGCTCTTCCATCTTCAGTTGGCCAGATCCCCCTCCCTTAGAAACCATTCGACTTTGCCACTGGCCTACCCCTCCTTCTCCCAACCTCAGCTGCCAAACCTCTGAACTGCATTGTCTTCAAAGAGTGGAAGATTCGGGGCTTCCCTGGTGGCACAGTGGTTGAGAGTCCGCCTGCCGATGCAGGGGACACGGGTTCGTGCCCCGGTCCGGAAGGATCCCACATGCCGCGGAGCGGCTGGACCCGTGAGCCATGGCCACTGAGCCTGCACGTCCGGAGCCTGTGCTCCACAACGGGAGAGGCCACAACAGTGAGAGGGCCGCGTACCGCAAAAAAAAAAAGAGAGTGGAAGATTCGGCAAATTGGGAAACGGCCTTTAGATGACCCGTCTCTGTGTCAATCAAGCACCTGGCAGAGGCTCAGGATCACAGCCATCTGGCCTGCATCTGTCACCCAAGGAGGGAGGCAAACCGTGAGGCCATCTGAGGTCTGTTTCCAGATGCAGAAGGTGGTATCAGGAGATGGACAGCCATCAGCACAGACGAGCACATGGAACGTGGCGGAAGCAAGTCCAAGGAATGCCAGGCAGCAGAGCCCAAAGGATGAAATTAGGGAGAGCTAGGGGCAAGCCGAGGTTTCTGGTGACTAGTTAGGTTGCTATCAAAGAGGCTGTCCTGACGGACCCTGCTATACTGGGAATGCCTTTCAGAGTTGCATCAAAGAGCACGAAAATCTCGACAGAGATAAGGCAGTAGCTGGAGGTGGCTCCACCCTGTAGAGCGTGAAAAAAAAAAATCTGTCTCGAATACTGCATGTAACATGCATGTCTTAACATGTGTAACATTGTTGCTGCTCAAGGAAACACATCAGTTCTTGTGGGAAGCCCTCAGGGCTCGTGCTGGCTGCTCTAGTTCATGATAAAGACTAGCAGCCTTGGGTGCAGGGGTCCCCGAGCAGAGGCTGGGGGGCAAAGAGGCAAAATGCCTGCCGATCATGGGGGTCCCTGAGGCCCGTTCCCTTGTTCCAGGCACTGCAAGGAGCTCTTCTCTCTTCACTTCTCTTCTTTGCCTTTCTCCTTCAGCCAGGGTACCCGCTAGGGTGCCTTTGGCTGCGGGGCACAGAGAAGCAGGCTCCACTACCTTAACCAGTAGGGAAATGTATCATCAACACTACGTGAAGAGAAGGTCAGAGGCGGGACAGCTCCCAACCAGGAGGCAGGCGCCCTGGCTCCCCTGCTCTCGGCTCTCTCCTTCCGCTCTGCCCAGCTGTGGTCTGTGTGCTGCTTCCTCCAGGCTGGCAGCCGGATGGCTACGAGCACCTCCCCCACACACGGCGCTTTGACAGGCAAAGGGGGGACCGCCCTAGGTTGTGAGGAAAACGGTCCAGTCACGTCTTATGTGGCAAAACTGGGTCTCACGCCTGAAATGACCACTGGTGAGGAGAGCAGGCGCTGGAGTTGCCAGTCGGCATCCAGCACCTGGTCTGCGGCCAGACTCCTCCACGGCGAGTAGGTCAGGGGACGGGGCAGGGGGTGTGACTGGAGAGATGTGAGGGTTTCTGTTTGGGGATCAGCTCTTGGGAGAAAACCTCCAGTGGTGTCTGACACAACCAAGAAATCTTCCCTGCTTCGTTGTGAAGGTGGCAGAGAAGAATGCCCCTAAACATGCTTCCTCCCCAGTATTCTGTCCACACGTCATTTCTGTTCCTCTGAGCGTCTGAAAGCCAGATTGGGACATGTTTTTGGTTTATTTCTTGTTTATCATTATCTTTTTTTTTTTCCTCCTTTCTTTCATCACCTAATCTCCATGAGACCGTGACCGCAGACTGGCCCAACTCCTTGTATTTCAAAAGAAGGACAAAGTGGGTAAAGCAAAACCTAGGGAAAAATAAATGAATTCGGATTGAGATAATACAATCTGTCCTCACGTGCAGTCGGCCCAGATTGTGGGCTTCCTATCACCATGGCCACCAGGGGAAAACTGGGGCAGCCGCCTTCCTCAGCACCTCCTCACGGCCCCAGACGCCCCGTGCCTCAGGCTGCTTGCCTGGTACCCCATCTTCCCTTTGGGTGAATGACAGCCGACTGGGTCTCACCTGAAATGAGCAAAAGAGAAGAAATGCACAGCCCAGGATGCCGGAACCCTCAACTCCTCTAGAAGGTAGAACGTCCATCCCCTTCCTCTCTCCTTTGACCTCTGTCCCCTGGGTCCCCGGCCCACCGTCTCGTAAACATCTTGTTTGAGATTGTCAGTAGATCAACGGGAACAATGGCAAAAGGGAAGCATTTTAGTGCAGTGGTTTTGCAACCAGCCTCAACTAACAGACTCCTGTACCCACAACGGGGCATTCTCCTCCAGGCAGCATACATCACAAGCTACCAGCATTTCATATTTCACCCAGCCGCACACACGGCCCTTTCATCTGGTGCTGGGCCTCTTCTGCGCTTCTTTTCCAATGGCATCTGCTTCCCTCGTGTTTTTCTTAGTCTCCCCAGTTGACATTTTTGGTGTTTCCACAAAATGCCAAGCACAGCACTGCACTTAGCGTTTTTCCTGACTTCCTGCACTGTTGATCCAGCTTCAACCAGACTCTGATTATCGTTTTCCACAATACATGATACCTCCTGGCACTTCATGAAATTACCTGTTGATGACTCTGCCTCGTGTTGACAGATTTAGTTCTTGTGAAGGCTGTCTTCCCTCAGGGCTTCAGCTGGACCCTGGAAGGGACCCCTGACTGGGGAGCTCACCCACTCCTCTGAGCTCCACCTGGAACAAAGCCTGAGGGTTTTCTTTCACACCAGAACAAAAGGATTTCCTGAGAATGACTGGGTCGAAAGTCTGGAAATTAAAAGTCCAGTCTATGCCCAACTTAACTGTTGGCATGATTCTGTGCAAAAGCCTGGAGGGTATTTAGTAGGAATCTGAAACACACTTTCCATCCCTCACCAAGGTAACTGGTGAAAAGCATTACCTTAGAGGAATCACCTCAATTCCTGTCCACGGGTTTCTTTTCTCCTTAGTTGTCCGGGTTCCCCATTTATTCAGCCAGGGACGGGTCCTGCTCCTCTCCTGGGTGTCCTGCACCCTCCCTGTCCCCCAGCATCTGCTCTTGTGTCCCAGGGTTCTTATCCCTATGGGAGGTTGGGGAGAAGAGACCTTTCAATCTCTGGTTATAGACTCTAAGAAACTAAGTATTTATTGTATTTCCAGTAAATGGTTGCTTTTTCCAATACTTTTTGTGAAGTGCCTGTTCCTCGTTTTTAATTACTGGGGAAATGCGTTTCTATTTTGATTGAACTGGAGATTGCCATGGCTTTCTATTCTAATCCAAGTACTCTGTATCACAGAACAAGATTTCTGTCCAGATTTCTCTAGGTTCTTCCCCAATGTTTGTTGTCACCCTACAGTGATAGGGAAAATTATGTTTGGTTTCTCGTGGTGGGGAAAAAATAGCTCCCTGCTTTAGATCTGAGTTTTGAATGGATTCTACCTCCTTTCTTCTGGCAGAATCTAAGATGCCAGGTGACCTCTGAGTACAACCTTACGCCATGTCTTTCCACCTTCTGCGGATCCAGGTTTTATTGAGAATTGCAGGGTTGTGTAAATTGGCGCTCTGAATTTTGTTTCTCCAGCACAGCAAAGTGTGTGTGCATGTGTACGTGGGTGCTTTAAAATGAATTAGAATGCTGTATTCGTTATCTGTTACTTATGGACACTTACACTCTCACAGTCTCTGAGGTCAGGAGTCCTTCAGTGACTCGGCTGGGTGATTCTGGCTCAGAGTCAGGCTCTTGCTGGGCCCAATGTCATCTCAAGGCTCAGCGGGGGGTAGGGGGTGGGGGGTCCATTCTCAGCTCACTGCAGCACTTGCTGGCAGGTCTCATTCCCTCCTCACATCGGCCCCTTCATTCGTTGCCTGGACGTCCTCGTGTGGTTCAGCCGCAGAGACAGTACACGCTCAAGAGAGGGAGAGAGTACCCAAGACAGAGGCTGCCGTCTTTTCAAAGAACCAGCTTTTAGTTTCGTTGATCTTTTCTGTTGTTTGCTTCATCTCTGTTTCATTTATTTCTGCTCTGATCTTTATGATTTCTTTCCTTCTACTAACTTGGGGTTTTGTTCCTGTTTCTCTAGTTGCTTTAGGTGTAAGTTTAGGTTGTTTCTTTGAGATTTTTCTTCTTTCCTGAGGTAAGATTGTTTGCTATAAACTTCCCTGTTAGAACTGTTTCTGCTGTGTCCCGTAGGTCTTGGATCATCGTGCTTTCATTTTCGTTTCTCTCTGGGTGATTTTGATTTCCTCTTTGTTTTCATCAGCAATCCATTGGCTGTTTAGCGGCATATTGTTTAGCCTCCACGTGTCTGTGTTTTTGACAGTTGTTTTCTTGTAGCTGATTTCTCATCTCATAGTGTTGTGGTCAGAAAAAATGCTTGATATGACTTGTTTTCTTAAATTTACTGAGGCTCACTTTGTGGCCTAGCATGTGATCCATCCTGGAGAATGTTCCATGTGCACTTGAGAAGAATGTGGATTCTGCTTTTAGATGGAATGCTCTATAAATATCAGTTAAGTCCATCTGGTCTAATGGGTCATTTAAGGCCTGTGTTTCCTTGTTGATTTTCTGTCTGGATGATCTGTCCATTGGTGTAAATGGGGTGTTAAAGTCCCCCACTGTTATTGTGTTACTGTCGATTTCCCCTTTCATGGCTGCTAGTATTTGCCTTATGTATTGAGGTGCTCCTACGCTGGGTGCATATATATTTAAACTTGTTATATCTTCTTCGTGGATTGATCCCTTGATCATTATGTAGTATCCTTCTTTGTCTCTGTGGCAGTCTTTAAAGTCTACTTTGCCTGATATGAGTATTGCTACTCCAGCTTTCTTTTGAGTTCTATTTGCATCGAATACCTTTTTCCATCCCCTCACTTTCAGTCTGTGTGTGTCTCTAGATCTGAAGTGGTTCTCTTGTAGACAGCATATATATGGGTCTTGTTTTTGTATCCATTCAGCCAGTCTACATCTTTTGGTTGGGGTATTTAATCCATTTACATTTAAGGTAATTATCAATATGTATGTTCTTATTGCCATTTTTTTAATTATTTTGGATTTGTTTTTGTAGGTCTTTTTTCTTCCATTCCTCTTTTGTTCCCTTCTCTTGTGATTTGCTGACTAACTTTAGAATGGTATTTGGATTGCTTTTTCTTTCTGTGTGTATATATCTATTGTAGATTTTTGGTTTGCGGTTACCATGAGGTTTTGATATAGCAGTCTATATATAAACAAGGTTGTTTTGAGTTGCTGGTCTTTTAATTTCAAATACATTTCCAATATCCTGCATTTGTACTTCCCTCTTCTCATGATTGCTGGTTTTGATATGATATTTGTGTGTGGATGATTTCCTACCTTTATTGTATGCTTGCCTTTACCAGTGAGCATTTCCATTTGTAATTTTCTTGTTTCTAGTTGTGGCCTTTTCTTTTCTGCCTAGAGAAGTTTCTTTACCATTTGTTGCAAAGCTGGTTCGGTGATGCTGAATTCTTTTAGCTTTTGCTTGTCTGTAAAGCTTTTGATTTCTCCATCGAATCTGAATGAGATCCTTGCTGGGTAGAGTAATCTTGGTTGTAGGTTTTTCCCTTTCATCACTTTAAATATATCCTGCCACTCCCTTCTGGCCTGCAGAGTTTCTGCTGAGAAATCAGCTAATAACCTTATGGAAATTCCCTTGTATGTTATTTGTTGCTTTTCCCTTGTTGCTCTTAATATTTTTATTTTGTCTTTAATTTTTGTCAGTTTGATTACTATGTGTCTCAGTGTGTTCTTCCTTCGGTTTATCCTGCCTGGGACTCTCTGTACTTCCTGGACTTGGGTGACTACTTCCTTTCCCATGTTAGGGAATTTTTCAGCTATTATCTCTTCAAATATTCTCTCTCGTCCTTTCTCTCTCTCTTCTCCCTCTGGGGCCCCTATAATGCAAATGTTGGTGCATTTAATGTTGTCCCAGAGGTCTTTTAGACCTCATTTCTTTTCATTCTTTTTTCTTTGCCCTGTTCCGTGGCAAATGATTTCCACCATTCTGTCTTCCAGCTCACTTACGCATTCGTCTGCCTCAGTTACTCTGCTATTGATTCCTTCTCATGTGTTTTTCATTTAAGTTATTGTATTGTTCATCTCTGTTTGTTTGTTCTTTAGTTCTTCCAGGTCTTTGTTAAACATTTCTTGTATCTTCTTGATCTGTGTGTGCCTCCCTTCTTTTTCCAAGACCTTGATCATCTTTACCATCATTACTGTGAATTCTTTTTTGGGAAGATTGCCTATATCCACTTCACTTAATTGTTCTTCTGGGGTTTTATCTTGTTCCTTCATCTGGGAAATATTCCTCTGCCATCTCATTTTGGCTAACTTTCTGTGATTGCAGTTTCCCTTCCACAGGCTGCAGGGTTGTAGTTCTTCCTTCTGCTGTCTGCTCCCTGGTGAGTGAGGCTGTCTAAGAGGCTTGTGCAGGCTTCCTGGTGGGAGGGACTGGCTTCTGCCCACTGGTGGTTGGAGCTGGGTCTTGTCCCTCTGGCAGGCATGGCCGTGTCAGGGGGTTTGTTTAGCAGGCTGCTGTGGGCTCAGGAAGACTTTAAGCAGCCCATCTGCTGTTGGGTGGGGCTGTGTTCCTGCCCTGTTGGTTGTTTGGCCCAAGACGTCCCAGCACTGGAGCCTACAGGCTGTTGGGTGGGGCCCGGTCTTGGGGAGAAAATGGTGGCCTCCAGGAGGGCTCACGCCAGTGAGTACTTCCCAGAATTGCTGCTGCCAGTGTCTTTGTCCCCACAGTGAGCCACAGCTGCCCCCAGCCTCTGCAGGAGACCCTCTAATACCAATAGGTAGGTCTTTCCCAGGCCCTTATGAGATCACCACTTTTTTTCCCTGGGTCCTGGTGCACACGAGACCTTGTATGTGCCCTCCAAGGGTAGAGTTCCTGTTTCCCCCAATCCTGTGGAATTCCTGTGTTCAAACCCCACTGGCCTTCAAACCCAGATTCTCTGGGGGCTCCTCCTCCCATTGCCAGACCCCCAGGCTAGGGGCTCAGAACTTTTACTCTTGTGGGAGAACTTCTGTGGTATAATTACTTTCCAGTTTGTGTGTTGCCCACCCAGAGGATATGGGATTTGATTTTACTGTGATTGCACCCCTCCTGCTGTCTCGTTGTGGCTTCTTCTTTGTCATTGGACGTAGGCTATCTCTTTTAGTATGTTCCAGCAGTTTTCTTGGTGTTGGCTGTCCAGCAGTTGGTTGTGATTTTGGTGTTTTCGTAAGAGGTAAGGTCATGTCCTTGTCTCTACCTCTGCTGCAGTCCTTTATAGCCTAACATCTCATCACCTCCTCCACCTCAGGGTCACACAGACCAACCCTGGAACAATGTAAAGGGGACCGCACAGAGGGTGGGTACCTGGAAGTGGACTCACTGGGGACCGTCTCAATGGCTAGCTACACGGATGCCATTGCACTGGCAGGTCTTTTAAGTGACAGGTTTCCACCACTGCCTGTTGTCTTTCCAGGAACCCCAACCACCAGCTTCCCATCCCTTGCAATTGTCTCCATTACCTGCCTCCCTCTAGAGGCATTTGGGCTTGGGGTCTCCAGTCTAACCATGTCACGTCCAGAATCCTACGTATTATATTTCAGAAAAACTCCGGCACATCCTGGTCAGCCTTGATCACATGACAGCTAGTCTTTTGTGTTCCAGTCTTAGTGCAGCCTTTCAAAAGTCATATGGAGCATTTGATTAGTGTGACAAGAAGTAAAAGAACATGAGGAAGCAGGAAGCCAGCTAGTCAGGAGCAAAGCCAAAGTGTGCTAACCTCTACCCCAGAGCTCTTTCTGTTATAATGTGTGGCCCACCTTCAGCTGCTTCAAGAGGTTGAAGGGATGTTCTTGGTCACTTCAAAGAGCAGCACGAGAACCCAGTGTGAATACCAGCTTTTAGCTCAGTATCAGGACAGTCTAGCAATGAGAGACCCCACACCAATGGAAGAGCCCATCCCTGGATGCCTTCACCCCAAATCTGGATCATCAACACTCAGGGGCTCCAGGCCCCGAGGAGGTCAAGCCAGACAGCCCCAGAGAGATCTTTTCACCCCGCGTTCTGCAACTCTTCTTCTGGCTCCTCCTCAACCATCACCTCTTATGCCCCCTGAAAAGCAGAGGATGACGGGAGGACCGGCTGAGGGATGCTGCTCTGACCTGCCCTCACCTCCTCGGATGCAGAGAAAAGTGCTTTGCGTGGCCTCTTACTTCTCATGAGCCCCACTCTTCCTCCTCCCTTCCACTGTCGGCTGCAGCCCTGAATCTCCTGAGAAGTGTGTCCTCTGTGCCCCGCCTACCCTGACGTGTGTGCCTGTGCGTGTGCGTTTGTGTGTGTGCGTGTGCGCACGTGAGCTCTCCAGAGTGGAGCCTTCACAGGACGATGAATTCCCTTCAACTGGTGGGTTCCCATTCAAGTCACCGAATGTGGGGGGACTGCCCAGAGCCAGCATTTTTCTGGCACTAGAGGGGCCAGGTGAGTAGACATGACCCGTTTGTCTGTAAGCTTTACCACCAGCCCCACCCCGGTGACCGTGTTGATTGGCCCTGGGGAGTGGGGACGCATCTTCCTCACTGTGCAGCCTTCACACTTTCCACGAAATAAGCACAAAGTCAGCTATTAAACAGATCACAGAATTTAGCCCCTATATAAGGGGAGCCCTTTTCAGCTGCATGGTGATTTTTCATTCGTATATTTCAAGCTATTTCCTTCAAAGGCACACTTAGTTCTCTGTTCCACAAAGAGAAACCAATAGGACACAATTTTTAAGTTATATTTAATTGCTCTCATGGAGTGTTCTACTGGGTAAAAAAGAAAGAAAGAAAGAAGAAAAAAAGGCCAGGATCCTTTCAATGGCTGACCCAGGAAAAAGCCAAGTTACCCAGGCTTTGCTTTCTGTTATCTGCAGTATGAAGCTCAGATTGTTCTAAATTCCTTTTATTTTCAACGTCTGATTTTTCCCAGCTTTTCTTCTCTTGCCATCTCTTTCGTCTGTTGCCACGTACAATGCATAACAACAGTTCCTAAACTCTGAAAATATAGAAAGCTCAGAATATTGCCTGGGGAAAATTAATCCCTGTACCTCTAGTCACAAAGATTCATTTGCACATGAAACCCTGAATTCCCCCTGGTGAGAGATTTCCATCTTTCATTAGTCTTATGCAGTAGCAACTGGTGTACTACATCATTATGTCAGAGCCAGTGAGTAAGCTTTCCCCAAACTGAACCTGTGTTCCCATGATTTTGTGTTTTGGTTGAAAAAAGTCATGACCTCACGTTGTCTTGTATTTGTATCAGTTACCTGTTCAGACAAAGCCGTCCCCTCCCCCCAGATTTAGTGGCTTAAAACAGCAACCCTTTTTCAGCCTGCACTTCTGTTGGCAGTTCTTCGGGCCTTGGCTGGACTCACCTGTACACCTGTGACCAGCTGCTGGGCAAACCCATCTCCGCTCGGTGCAGTCTCCCAGACTCCAGCAGGTCGGGCAGATTCTCGTGGTGGTAGGTTCCTAAGAGAGTGTTACCAAATGCAAGTCCGTGTGCCTGATGCACAGGGAGGCCAAACAATACCGAAACGTCGGCGTTTGGAGCAGAGAAAGGTTTATTGCAGGGCCGAGCAAGCAGAATAGGTGGCTGGGGCCCCGAAAACCCCCGAACTCCCTGAAGGGTTTCAGCAAAGCATCTTTAAAGGCCAGGTGAGGGAAGGGCTGGTTACTTGTTGCAAACTTCTTTGTGTAGCATCCTTTGCTCTTGCGGCTGTCCGCGGTTGGGTCACAATGTTCTTGTAAATGTTCTTGTAAATGTTCTTGTAAACCTCCAACAAGACAAATGTTATTCTCTGTTCTGCAACTTTGTTATCTCTATATGAATGTAAACGGTGTTATACCCTTAAAGGTCAGAGCCTTGAGAATGGGCTGTTCTGTATATTTCAGGCTAGAGGCAACATTCTTAACTGGAAGCAAAAGTAGTAGAATACAAAGGTTAAAGTAAAAGAAGCAGATCCAGTATGGAGTCAAGCTTGTTCTTCTCTGTTAAAAGAGTAGAAGCGGAACCTGCAAGGTCTGCTGAGGCCTCGGCCCAAGTGCTCACAGAGTGACAGTCACTGCATCCTGAGGGTCACCGCAAATCATGGGGATGGCCTCACGTGAAGTGAGGACTCCACTGTCCCAACCCACACCCGCCACTTTAGCTTACTCACTCTTATTGTGTGCAGTTGGTTCTGCGGACACGGTGTCGATGGATGATCGCTTTGTGTTTCTCCCCATGGTTTCTTTCACTTCCAGAGCCTCAAAAGGAAAGGGAGGGAAGACAACGTTGTTAGCACCTAATATACGACAGGAGTTGACTAGGCATTTTCTTTTTTATTTTATTTTATTTTTGTAACATCGTTACTAGAGTATAATTGCTTTACAATGGTGTGTTAGTTTCTGCTATATAACAAAGTGAATCCGCTATACATATATCCCCATATCACCTCCCTCTAGTGTCTCCCTCCCACCCTCCCTATCCCACCCCTCTAGGTGGTCACAAAGCACTGAGCTGATCTCCCTGTGCTATGAGGCTGCTTCCCACTAGCTATCTATTTTACATTTGGTAGTGTATATAAGTCCATGCCACTCTCTCACTTCATCCCAGCTTACCCTTTCCCCTCCCTGTGTCCTCAATTACATTTTCTATGTCTGCTTTTTTATTCCTGTCTTACCCCTAGGTTCTTCATAAACTTTTTTTTTTTTTTTTAGATTCCATATATATGTGTTAGCATACGGTATTTGTTTTTCTCTTTCTAACTTACTTCACTCTGTGTGACAGACTCTAGGTCCATCCACCTCACTACAAATAACTCAATTTTGTTTCTTTTTATGGCTGAGTAATATTCCATTGTACATATGTGCCACATCTTCTTTATCCATTCATCTGTTGATGGGCACTTAGGTTGCTTCCATGGCCTGGCTATTGTAAATAGAGCTGCAATGAACATTGTGGTACATGACTCTTTTTGAATTATGGTTTTCTCAGGGTATATGCCCAGTAGTGGGATTGCTGGGTCGTATAGTAGTTCTATTATTAGTTTTTTAAGGAACCACCATACTGTTCTCCATAGTGGCTATGTCAATTTACATTCCCACCAACAGTGCAAGAGGGTTCGCTTTTCTCCACATGCTCTCCAGCATTTATTGTTTGTAGATTTTCTGGTGATGGCCATTCTGACTGGTGTGAGGTGATACCTCATTGTAGTTTTGACTTGCATTTCTCTAATGATTAGTGATGTTGAGTTTATTTTTGTGTATGGTGTTAGGGAGTGTTCTAATTTCATTCTTTTACATGTAGCTGTCCAGTTTTCCCAGCACCACTTATTGAAGAGGCTGTCTTTTCTCCATTGTATATTCTTGCCTCTTTTATCAAAAATAAGGTGACTGTATGTGCATGGGTTTACCTCTGGGCTTTCTATTCTGTTCCATTGATCTATATTTCTGTTTTTCTGCCACTACCATACTGTCTTAATTACTGTAGCTTTGTAGTGTACTCTGAAGTCCAGGAGCCTGATTCCTCCAGCTCCGTTTTTCTTTCTCAAGATTGCTTTGGCTATTTGGGGTCCTTTGTGTTTCCATACAAATTATGAAATGTTTTGGTCTAGTTCTGTGAAATATACCATTGGTAGTTTGATAGGGATTGCATTGAATCTGTAGATTGCTTTGGGTAGTATAATCATTTTCACAGTGTTGATTCTTCCAATCCAAGAACATGGTTTACCTCTCCATCTGTTTGTATCATCTTTAATTTCTTTCATCAGTTTCTTATAGTTTTCTGCATACAGGTCTTCTGTCTCCATAGGTAGGTTTATTCCTAGGTATTTTATTCTTTTTGTTGCAATGGTAAATGGGAGTGTTTCCTTAATTTCTCTTTCAGATTTTTCATCATTAGTGTATAGGAACGCAAGAGATTTCTGTGCATTCATTTTGTATCCTGCTACTTTACCAAATTCATTGATTAGCTCTAGTAGTTTTCTGATACCATCTTTAGGATTCTCTGTGTATAGTACCATGTCATTTGCAAACACTGACAGCTTTACTTCTTCTTTTCCTATTTGTATTGCTTTTATTTCTTTTTCTTCTCTGATTGCTGTGGCTAAAACTTCCAAAACTATGTTGAATAATAGTGGTGAGTGTGGACAACCTTGTCTTGTTCCTGATCTTAGTGAAAATGGTTTCAGTTTTTCACCATTGAGAACGATGTTGGCTGTGGGTTTGTCATATATGGCCTTTATTATGTTGAGGTAAGTTCCCTCTATGCCTACTTTCTGCAGGGTTTTTATCATAAATGGGTGTTGTATTTTGTCAGAAGCTTTTTCTGCATCTATTGAGTTGATCATATGGTTTTTCTCCTTCAATTTGTTACTATGGTTTATCACATTGATTGACTTGTTTATACTGAAGAATCCTTGTATTCCTGAGATAAACCCCACTTGATCATGGTGTGTGATCCTTTTAATGTGTTGTTGGATTCTGTTTGCTAGTATTTTGTTGAGGATTTTTGCGTCTATGTTAGTCAGTGATATTGGCCTGTAGTTCTCTTTCTTTGTGACATCTTCATCTGGTTTTGGTATCAGGGTGATTGTGGCCTCGTAGAATGAGTTTGGGAGTGTTCCTGCCTCTGCTATATTTTGGAAGAGTTTGAGAAGGATAGGTGTTAGCTCTTCTCTAAATGTTTGATAGAATTCACCTGTGAAGCCATCTGGTCCTCAGCTTTTGTTTGTTGGAAGTTTTTTTGTTTTTTGTTTTTTTTTTTGCGGTACGCAGGCCTCTCAGTGTTGTGGCCTCTCCTGTTGTGGAGCACAGGCTCCGGACGCACAGGCTCAGCGGCCATGGCTCATGGGCCCAGCCACTCCGCAGCATGTGGCATCCTCCCAGACCAGGGCACGAACCTGTGTCCCCTGCATCGGCAGGCAGACTCTCAACCACTGCACCACCAGGGAAGCCCTGTTGGAAGATTTTTAATCACAGTTTCAATTTCAGGGCTTGTGATTGATCTGTTTATATTTTGTACTTCTTTCTGGTTCAGTCTCGGAAGATTGTGCACTTCTAAGAATTTGTCCATTTCTTCCAGGTTGTCCATTGTATTGGCATATAGTTGCTTGTAGTAATCTCTCATGATCCTTGGTATTTCTGCAGTGTCAGTTGTTACTTCTCTGTTTTCATTTCTAATTCTATTGATTTGAGTCTTCTTTTTTTTCTTGATGAATCTGGCTAATGGTTTATCAATTTTGTTTATCTTCTCAAAGAACCAGCTTTTAGTTTTATTGATCTTTGCTATTGTTTCCTTCATTTCTTTTTCATTTATTTCTGATCTGTTCTTAATGATTTCTTTCCTTCTGCTAATTTTGGGGGTTTTTTTGTTCTTCTTTCTCTAATTGCTTTACGTGTAACGTTAGGTTGTTTATTTGAGTTGTTTCTTGTTTCTTGAGGTAGAATTGTATTGCTATAAACTTCCCTCTTAGAACTGCTTTCACTGTATCCCACAGGTTTTGCATCATCTTGTTTTCATTGTCATTTGTTTCTAGGTATTTTTTTATTTCCTCTTTGATTTCTTCAGTGATCTCTTGGTTATTAAGTAGTGTATTATTTAGCCTCCATGTGTTTGTATTTTTTACAGATTTTTTTCCTGTAATTGATATCTAGTCTCATAGTGTTATGCTCAGAAAAGATACTCGATATGATTTCAATTTTCTTAAATTTACCAAGTCTTGATTTGTGACCCAAGATATGATCTATCCTGGAGAATGTTCCATGAGCACTTGAGAAGAAAGTGTGTTCTGTTGTTTTTGGATGGAATGTCCTATAAATATCAGTTAAGTCCATCTTGTTTAATGTATCATTTAAAGCTTGTGTTTCCTTATTTATTTTCATTTTGGATGATCTGTCCATTGGTGAAAGTGGGGTGTTAAAGTCCTCTACTATGATTGTGTTACTGTCAGTTTCCCCTTTTATGGCTGTTAGCATTTGTGTTATGTATTCAGGTGCTCCTATGTTGGGTGCATAAATATTTACAACTGTTATCTTCTTCTTGGATTGATCCCTCAATCATTATGTAGTGTCCTTCTTTGTCTCTTGTAATAGTCTTTATTTTAAAGTCTTTTTTGTCTGATATGAGAATTGCTACTCCAGCTTTCTTTTGATTTTCATTTGCATAGAATATCTTTTTCCATCCCCTCACTTTCAGTCTGTACGTGTCCCTAGGTCTGAAGTGGGTCTCTTGTAGACAGCCTATATATAGGTCTTGTTTTTGTATCCATCAGCCAGTCTATGTCTTTTGGTGGGAGCATTTAATGCATTTACATTTAAGGTAGTTATCGATATGTGTGTTCCTGTTACCATTTTCTTAGTTGTTTTGGGTTTGTTATTGTAGGTCTTTTCCTTCTCTTGTATTTCCTGCTTAGAGAAGTTCCTTTAGCATTTGTTGTAAAGCTGATTTGGTGGTACTGAATTCTCTTAGTTTTTGCTTGTCTGTAAAGGTTTTAATTGCTCCATCGACTCTGAATGAGATCCTTGCTGGGTAGAGTAATCTTGGTTGTAGGTTTTTCCCTTTCATCATGTTAAATATGTCCTGCCACTCCCTTCTGGCTTTCAGAGTTTCTGCTGAAATATCAGCTGTTAACCTTATGGGGATTCCCTTGTATGTTATTTGTTGTTTTTCCCTTGCTGATTTTAATATTTTTTCTTTGTATTTAATTTTTGATAGTTTGATTAATATGTGACTTGGCATGTTTCTCCTTGGGTTTATCCTGTATGGGACTTTCTGCGCTTCCTGGACTTGGTTAACTATTTCCTTTCCCATATTAGGGAAGTTTTCAACTATAATCTCTTCAAATATTTTCTCAGTCCCTTTCTTTCTCTCTTCTTCTTCTGGGACCCCTATAATTTGAATGTTGGTGCATTTAATGTTATCCCAGAGGTCTCTGAGACTGTTCTCAATTCTTTTCATTCTTTTTTCTTTTTTCTGCTCCGCAGTAGTTATTTCCACTATTTTATCTTCCAGGTCAATTATCCATTCTTCTGCCTCAGTTATTCTGTTATTGATTCCTTCTAGAGAATTTTTTATTTCATTTATTGTGTTGTTCATCATTGTTTGTTTGCTCTTTAGTTCTTCTAGGTCCTTGTTAAATGTTTCTTGAATTTTCTCCATTCTATTTCCAAGATTTTGGATCATCTTTACTATCATTACTCTGAATTCTTTTTCAGGTAGACTGCCTATTTCCTCTTCACTTGTTTGGTCTGGAGGGTTTTTACCTTGCTCCTTCATCTGCTGTGTGTTTCTCTGTCTTCTCACTTGGCTTAACTTACTGTGTTTGGGGTCTCCTTTTTGCAGGCTGCAGGTTCGTAGTTCCTGTTGTTTTTGGTGTTTGCCCCCAGTGGCTAAGGTTGGTTCAGTGGGTTGTGTAGACTTCCTGGTGCAGGGGACTAGTGCCTGCTTTCTGGTGGATGAGGCTGGATCTTGTCTTTCTGGTGGGCAGGACCACGTCTGGTGGTGTGTTTGGGGTGTCTGTGATCTTATTATGATTTTAGGCAGCCTCTCTGCTAATGGGTGGGGTTGTGTTCCTGTCTTGCTAGTTGTTTGGCATAGGGTGTCCAGCACAGTAGCTTTCTGGTCGTTGAGTGGAGCTGTGTCTTAGCGTTGAGATGGAGATCTCTGGGAGAGCTTTCACCGTTTGACATTATGTGGAGCCAGGAGGTCCCTGGTGAACCAATGTCCAGAACTCGGCTCTCTGACCTCAGAGGCACAGTCCTGACACCCAGCTGGAGCACCAAGACCCTATCAGCCACATGGCTCTTTTCCACCAACTGCCATCGTTAAAATCACTGCAGAAGACGCAGGGGGAGGCATGCAACCTACTGTCTGCAACCCTTTTAAAAAGCATTCATTAATGGGTGTGATTGACAAAAGCTGAAGAAAAAGCCATGTTGCTCCTGGGAAGAATGCAAGTGTAAAGATCTGAATAAAGAGATGTAGTTTTCTATGCACCAAAGCACTTGTCAGCTCCTCTGTAGGTAATGATAGTCCACTGTTAAAGAATATTGTTGCAACAGCAGTGTAGGAGACTGTTATTTCTGGCGTCAGCGGTCCCCCATTCACCCCTATGGACGGCTCCAGCTTTGTTCCAGCGATCGGCAATACTATTCCAATCATCTAGGCATTTTCCATCTGTTAGCTCCTTCAACACCCACACAGCTGTTTTGCAGATAAAAAAATTGAGACCCAGAAAATGTAAATAACTTGCCCACGTAGCTCAATCTAAATACAGAGCTGGGGTTTGGAATCGCGCTTAGGCATGATTCCAAAGCTCTTCTTGTCCTACCATGCTGCTTAGCAGATGTCTTTCACATACATCACATCACGAATGAGTGAATGCATGAAATGTGGAATAAATCAGCTATAAGTGTAGTGTTAGTCAAACGATTTGATATCTTCTTTTCCAATTAATATGGCCTGTCTGCTCAAGCCATGCTCCCTTAGTCATTACATAATCTATAAGTATTGTTTCCCACCCCTTCAAGCATCAAGGTAACACATCAGTAATTCCCATTATTTTTTGAAAGGCCACTCTTAAACGTTGCCATCTCTGGCCAAGCTCACCCAAATGGTACCAATGTCAACACGTTGTCATTTCCTGGCAGTATCGCTGCTAGCCTAATAAGAATTGCAAGTTGGGGAATAGTTTACCAGATCTATTTTGAACTCCCCAACAGAAATGTTTAATGAATAGTGCAGATTTGTAATTCTGCAGTTTGTTGGGCCACTGCAAATCCTGACTGTTTGACTGTGGTCAGATGTCTCTGAATATGGTTCAAAGGAGACAGAGCTCATCGTTTTGGAGATAAGATTCAGTAAGTTCTTTTAAGTCACTTTGCCATGTTTCAGAATGTTTCTCCCTAAGGTGACGTACTGTCTGTCTTAGTCTAGAATAGCAGGAGCCATCCATCAGCCTCTTCCAATTTGACCTGGTTCAGTTATTTTACTGTACGAGGAGGCCAGCTGGGGTGGTGCCGGCAGGCTGGACCCGCGATTGTCTCAGTGGTTGGCCTTTGCTTTCTTATAATCACTTGGCTGTGCTAGGATTACCGGAACGTTCGTTCTAATAAAGGCAGTCCTGCTGGACTATGAATTTGCCTTGCTTTTATTGCACACACTGAGATCACTTACCGGCAGAACTATGAAAGTCTACAAAAGTCGATCTCTGTGTCTATGAGTGAAAAAAAAATGTTTTCACAAAGCTGTGACTATTTATGTATTTGTTTTCAATTCAGTATGGTGAGTTCTCAAGAAATTTTTTATGAAAATTAAATTAATCCAACACAGTGGTTAAAAACACAGTTTGGGAATAAAAGGGAGCTTGTTTCAAATCCCACTTCCCCCACAAGGTAGTTGGGGAGGAGGCAAGTGACCTAACCTCATTGTGCTTGAGTTCCTTCTCTCTTCCTAAAGTAGCAGGAGGGAATTCCCTGGCGGTCCAGTGCTTGGGACTCGACTCCGCGCTTTCACTGCTGAGGGCCCCTGGTTAGGGGACTATGATCCCACAAGCCTTGCCATGCGGCCAAAGAAATGAAATAGAATAAAGTAGCACGAATAAAACCTCCCTAATAGGATTGTTTGTGCACTAGTGAGATGTAATGTGTGTAATATTCTTGCCTGGCACAGAACAGGTACTCAGTACATTGAATGTATTGTTATTATTTGTTAATTTATTAATGCTAATTTCTGCGTTAATTTTAATGAGTTAAAGTCCTGGGCTTGATTAATTTGCATGTTTTCATCTTCCTTTCTTCCAGCACTCGATGGCAATTTCTGTCAACGGTGAATGGAAGTTTAAAAGCTATATGTTCACACAAACTTTCTTTCTTTATTCCTTAGAGTGAGTTTTAGGAGTCTTCCTGGTAAATAATTTATATAATCACAGAAAGAATGAAGTTATCCTTATTATATCTCAGACTATTTTTTATCATGGATCATTGCCTTTATTAAAGGTGACAGAAATAATGCGTTTGTTCTGGAAGAGAGGCATTGATTTACCATATGACAGCACAGTACATGGCACATAATAGTTGCTGAGAAAATATTTATCGCGAATGGATAATTAACAGATAATGACCAAATAAATGATTTAATATTTATTTAGTCAGGAGTCAGTTCATTGCACCTCTTTATAGAAATTGCTTTGGGATTGTAAAAAGCCCCCCACACAAATGAGATGCATCACTGAAGCCCAGAGTGTGATATTATTAAAAGTGTTTATTGCTGAATCACTGAATGTTGAGATAGTCAATAAACTGGATATTTGAGTGGTTTTTAAGAAGATAATTAAACTCCTGTATTGCCTTATTGTTGCAATAATTTTAAAAGAAGTATAAAACATACTCCAATGTTCCCTTTTGAATAAAGATGGTGAATATATCAATAGTAACCTGTGCGATTCAAAATAATTTTTTAAGTATTTTACTAGGCAGTTACTAGGCATTGTTATGGTGTGATCAGCAATTTTAGCATAGAGACCATGTCAGTTATTTTTGAACACTCTCCAATGCTTCATATCATCGCTCAAAACAGAAAGACTCCTTTTAATTAAGTGTCAGGAACCATCCATGAATTTTTGCCAGCATTTCTGCTAGCCAGCAAGTAAGGTTAATTGACAATCCCTAATAGAGAATCTTAGAGAAATTCACATCATAATTAACATAAGTTAAGATGCTGATAGTGCATGAATTATCTACTCAGTCAGCGTGAGTGGGGTCTTTGGTCTTACAGAGAAAGTGCTCAAGTGCAGTAGTGTCTTACATAATAGATTCCTCATTAGTGTGAATTAGTATTTCTGAATGTTGCTAATTAGCAAGACTGAGAACAAAAAAAATAAAAATCTGGTTTTCCAAATTGCGAGGGCGCTGGTTAGTGTGTTTGCTAAACACGGTTAGATTACCATTTTGACTGAATTCCAACAACCAGGTTTCCCGTGGTCGGCAGGCACTGTGTGTGGTATATTTTACCTGCCTGGGAGTAATCAGCCGTGTGCTACGTTTGCACTGAAATTTGAGATAAATCATATTTTAGGAAGTTATCAAGGATGTAGTTTGGTGAAGAATACGGATGCAGTGTCCTATTTCTGAGGTGACTTAGAAACTTCAAAGAGAAAGCGATGAGAGTAACCCTCGTTTTCCCAGGCTGTAACTTATCTCAGCCGGTGTGGAGCCCACCCACTGCCTGCCCTTATGAGACGTGGGCTGCAGACTACGCGCATTTCTGTGTGCCACCTGGCGGGGAAGGGCGTGAAAGGGACAAAAAAAGAGTTTTTATCTTTCGTGCCAAAGAGCAGTGGGTGATTTTTTTAAACATCTGAGAGAGAACTGATGATGGAGAAGTTAGAAAAGAAGAAATAATGAAGAGAAGTAAAAATGGGGGTTGCACCAGGCAGAAGAGACTGTCTATAGTCCTTTTCAATCTACAGTAGAGTGTCGTGAAATCAAACTCACAAGGTGGGAGGTGTGGGGTAGATGGGATGAGGCAGGACAGAATAGGAAACAGACTGCATCACAAGTAGTGGGAGTCAGGATTATTTCATGAGCCTTTTAGATTTTTTTCAAAGAATTCGTATTTTACCAAAGTAATACATTTGCCTAGTTTTAAAAGTCAAATAATAAAGATGAACACAAAATGAATCATAGATGTAAAAACATAAAGCTATAAAACTGTTAGAAAAAACGTAAGAGAAAATCTTCAGGATCCGGAGCTAAGCAAAAAGTTCTTAGATTCAGCACCAAGAGCACGATCCATGAAAGGAAAATTGACAAAGTGGACTTCATGAAAATTTAAAACGTCTGCTCTGCAAAGTACCTTGTTAAGAGGATGAAAAGACAAGTTGCAGGCTGAGGGAAAAGGTCTGCAAACCACATGTCCAACAAAGATAAGACTCAAGAGTTAAAAAAAAAAAATTTGAATTATAAAATGGTCAAAAGATAAAAACAGACATTTCACTGGAGAGGGTACACAGATGTCAAATAAGCACATGAAAAGATGTTTAAATTCATTTGCTATTAGGAAAATGCCAACTGATACCACAGGAGATATCACTACACACCTATCAGAATAACCAAAATAAAAAGCAATGACAACACAAAATGCTGGGGAGAATGCAGAGAAACGATTTCTTTTCCGTTGCTGGTGGGAATGTAGAATAATACAGTCAGTCGGGAAAACAGTTTGGTGGTTTCTTATAAAACTAAGCATGACTAAGAAATCGTATTCTTGGGCATTTATCCCAGAGAAATGAAAATTTTCGTTCATAGAAAACCTGTACACAAGTGTTCATAGCCTCTTTTATTCATAATAACTAGAAACTGGAAACAACCCAGATGTCATTCAGTTGGTGAATCGGTTAGACAGACTCTGGTACACATGTACCAGGGGTACTATTCAGCAGCAAAGGTGAACAAGCTATTGATATGCACAGCTTGGCTGAATCTTGAGGGAATTATGCTGAGTGGAAAAGAAGCCAATTTGAAAAGGTTGCGTACTATATGATTCCATTTATATAACATTCTCCAAATGACAAAATTATAGAAATGGAAATGAGATTATTGGTTGCCAGGAGTCATGGCGGGTAGGGGATGGGAGGAAGGAGTGTGGCTGTTGAAGGACAACATGGGAACTCCTGGTGGCGATGGAAACATTCCGTATCTGGACTGTATCAGTGTTAACACCCTGGCCGTGACACTGTGCTGTAGCTTTGCAAGGTATTATCACTGGGGGAAGCTGAATAAAGGGTACACAGGACCTCGGTATTATTTCTTGCAACTGCATATGATTCCACAATTACAAATTTGAATTTGTAGTTACAACTAACAAAACTGAAAGTTTAATTGAAAATAATAAATAAAAAGTGAAATAATATGAACTCTTTATATCAGAATATGATGTTTCCCTGCCTCAGCTCTCCCACTCCACCCCCCACGATTTCTTTCCAGAAGCAACCATTTCTATTTTTCTGTTGTTTCTTCTGATACTTAACCAATGTCTATTTTTTCAATAGTATATGCATACGGCTAACTTCTGATTAATCAATTCTGAACATTTTCTATTAACTTAAAATTCTAGTAAATGAAGATTTAGCTCTTTTTTCACTGTTTACCTTCTGCAGACCCTCCCATCCTTCTAATCTAGGTTTTGTAATTTTTTGATAAGTCAGAATTCAGGGTCTACATTATACCTATACGTATTACATTGTATTACTACTGTTTGTTTTTCCGGTAGTAAATAAATGCCTATTTCTTGCTGTTGTTGCTTTCATAATTCTTCCCACATCTTGCAATAATCTGTCAGTAAAACTGTTCACAAGGTCAGTTGTGTCAGTTCAATGATCCAGTTCCATGGTGGTGTTTCTTGGAGACGCCCCCCTCCTCTCAGCCGGGCCGGCTGCTCAGCAAGCCTGCTGCACAGACATCAGCTTCTGGCTTCGTTTTGATGTTCTAGATTGCCTTCCCAGCCTACAGGGGCGTATGGTTTTGTCTTTCATGATTTAGCCCCTGTGATGGAAGGCATATTGCTGACCTCCAACAACCTGCCTGCGCATGGGTCACGCCAGTCCTACATGGACGGAAGCGTCTCCGCCTGGTGCACGGCGACCACCCAGGGTTTCCTTCACCCTCATCTTGAGCCATGTCTCCTGCGCCGGGTCGTCCTCTGTCTTGATTTACGTCCCCATTTTGATGGGGTGCGGCCTCCAGAACACTCCTGAGGAAGAGTACAAGGAAAGCAAATTTTTTTGGAGATCTTGCATGTCAGAAAATGGCTTTTTTCCATCTTCATGTTGCTTGATAGGTTGGCTTGGTATACAATTTCAGACCAGAAATCACGTCACTTTGGAATTTTGAAAGCATTGTACCCTGGTGTGCTTGTTTTCAGGATTGTTAAGTCCAAAGCCATCCTGATGTTTGTACGTAACCAACGGTGTGATGTTGCCTGTCCTACATATGGAACTTCATACGATCCACTTTTGTCCCCAGTGTTGTGAATTTTCATAATGATTTTCCTGGGCACAGATGTATTTTTATCTACTATAGTGGGGACTCAAGGGGTCATTTCAAACTGGTAATTTGTGACCTTCTGTTCTAGAATGTTTTGTTGTGTTTTTTTTTTTTAAATGACCTCCTCCCTTCATTTTCTCTGTTGTCTCATGGAAATTCATTATTTAGAGGCAGGGCTTGGGGACCGGCCATCTGACTTTCTTCTTTTTTCTCCCATTTTCTACCTCTTTGTCTTTTTGTTCTGTTTTTGGGGAGTTCTGGCCAACTTTATCCTCCAAACCTATCACTTCTAAGGTTCTTTATTGTCGTTGTGATTGTTTACTGTGTCCCTCTATTTTAGCTTCTGTTTTTGCTGCACGGATGTAGGACCTTGCTTTATCTCTGTGAAGATGTTAATAACAGTGTTTTCTTTTGCTTCCTTTTGGGTTGCTTTTGATCTCTTTGTACTGGACGATTTCCTCAGGCATTTAGTAAACTTTGGGTGTCTCCTCGCAGAGAAGTATGGGATCCGACAAGGGTGACTGGAACTTCTGAGCATGTGGCCAGGGGCGGTCAGCTTGACCTTCCCCATGGGTGGATCTGGGTCAGCCGTTTCCTGGGAAACCTCTGGGGTCAGGACCTTCAGCTGTTTCTTCTTGGGCCGGTCAGGCTCCCAGAGAGGTCTTCTCCAGACTCCTACCTGGAGGTACAGGTCCTGCTGCCATTGTTGAGATGGTGACCGGGCGCTAGTGGGTTCTCAGCATTCAAGCTGTATATGGTCACTTGGAACCCATGCCTGAGGACCCCTCGTCCGAAGCCCCACAGCCAGAACCCTGCTGGAAAAGGAGCGGAGTCCTGCCCAAGGCTGCAGGCAGGGTGCACACAACCTCCCTCCAGTGAGTCGCCCCGCAGGGACCGAGTGCTGCCCTGACTTATCTGAAGTGTGAATTTTGTTGTTTCTCGGCTTTTCCCAGCCTTGGCTTGGGGTTTTCTCTCTGGTGCCAGCCAGTCGGCTACCTCACTTGCCCAGCTGCTTTCCTACTTTCAAGATTATGTTGTTGCTGCCTGCCCTCCTGTTCTATCCTTTTATGTGTTTAAGTCTTTTTAAAACGTATCATCACTATAGTTTTAGTGAGCTTTTCAGAGGTATCAAGATTAGATGTGTATGTTCATTCTACCGTCTTAACCTACAGGGCAGCTTCTATCGTGTGTGTGTGTGTGTGTGTGTGTGTGTGCGCGCGCGCGCGCGCACGCTAGATCGCAACAGCAAGTGTATTTCTTATTGTGTCTAAAAGTCAAGCAGATTTGGAAACTGATGCTAGGCCATGCCAACAGCAAAGTTGTCAAGTCCAGTCAAAGGCCAGTTATATTTTCTCTTGACTGTGAAAGTCTCCTAAGGAGCTGAGGGAGTTTTCATGGTATATAGAGCCACTTTTTTAGAATGTGGTAGTCACAGGATAATCTAGATCTAACTCTTTTTTGGCAAAAAAAAAAAAGGTCAGCTGCACTTCCCCTGATAGTGTATTTGATTGTACCTCTTCATTTCTGTTATGGGTACCACAACTGTATTTTGGGTCCCAAATTTTCTGCTCCACATAGAGAATGTCACAACACCAAAAAATAAAATAAACAGCAAGCACAGCTGAGTTATGCAGTCTCTATCAATCTATAATCTTCAGTTGTGCTAACATTTACATCTACTTTGGTAAAAATACACCGGAAAATGCAATTACCCGTTCAAAATATTAAAAGTAGCTCTTTAACTAGAATATTGCTTTAAAAACTCAAAAGGATGTTTTATTTTGAAACCAGTAGAGGCCACAGATATGAATACTGGGGCTTTTTTTCAATAAAAACAAATATTTATTTTTCAGAATTTTTTCCCTAGTACTATAGCATTTTAATTCTACAGCCTAGAAAAAAAATTCATGAGAAAATGTTCACAGATGGATCAAAAATTTCCTTATAGCATTATATTTTGTTTTTATCAGAATTCAGTGAGATGGTTTCCTAATTCTTAATGAGAACTCACTTTTAAGCTGTTTCCTCCAAACCTTCTAAGATTCAGAACTGAGTGAACCATGGTCACATGACTGAAATCTCACCCTTTGTCCC
The DNA here is from genome assembly GCF_949774975.1 of Lagenorhynchus albirostris. Lineage (NCBI taxonomy): Eukaryota > Metazoa > Chordata > Mammalia > Artiodactyla > Delphinidae > Lagenorhynchus > Lagenorhynchus albirostris. The sequence continues at coordinate 78,779,384 of NC_083106.1, read as the reverse complement.
TGCTGTGCTAACACTGGAAAGCACTGGATTAAAGGTCACATTTGGAAACGCACAGGGGAGTGAGTATCCAAAAGTGATTTATGAAGTTACACTGTATCTCACTGTAATATATTGACATTTCCATTAGTATACATTGTTCCTGAAGAGGAAAGGAAGTCAGGATGGGCTTCATTATATTTATACGGAGGATGTGGGTAGAGGGCCCTCCTGCTCTTGTACTGATGTTAAAATTCTTCTCTTATTTACTAATTGTAAACTTACAGACTCCAGAATTTAAAGTGGACCTACAGGTTGCGTGTCAACCTAAAAGTAAAAGTGCAGTGTACCATATTTATTCAACAAGTATTTCCTGAGTTCTACTATAGAAGTTATTCATGCTTTTACTTTAAACTTATTTTGCCTCTTAAATATTTTCATGGACCACTGGGGGGAAATCCTATTTTTAAATCCTATAAAAATTAAACACTTTGAGGAAAAATTGGATCTTTTTTCCACAGTAAGATCTCAAAGTATATATCTAGTCATGAAAGATCACCAAAACATACAAACAAACAAAAAAAAAAACAGTAAAAGAGAAAACGATAAGGCCAAATCCAGAGGTTAGCTAGTGCATTAAACTTTGTGATCGATCAGAGAGATGGAGCGGATGGGTATCACTCACCCTGACTGGTTCCCTGAGTAAATACTAGTTTGCTTACCCTGTTCCAGGCACTCTGTTCCAGGCGCTTGAGATACATCAGGGAACAAGATGACACTCTTGGCCTTGGGTAAGGGAGTCCTGGTCGTTCTCTTGGAGAACAGACACTGAGCAGAGGCCTCAGCTGCTACGGAGCCCACAGGCCGTCTGGAAGGGAGCATCCCCAGAGGGAGCCCTAGGGAGAGAGGTGCACGGCGCACAGAGCAGCCGGGGGGCCTGGAGGGAACAGAGAGAGGGGAGCCCTGATGGGAAGGTGGGAGAAGGGGCGGCACACAGTGCCCTGCAGGCCTTCTGAAGACTCGAGCTTTTACTCTGCAAAACACGGGGAGATTTGTGCACAAGGAGGCGCGATCTCAGTGTTCAAAGGACTGCTGTACCCTAATAACCCTGTATCTTGGGCAGGTCATCTAAGCTCACTGATATCAACCTAAAAAAAAACAGGAAACCAATTCAAGAGGCAAAAGCATTTATTTGGGATCAAAGAATTGCAATTTGGGGTACATGTATTGGGGTAGAAACACAAATAGTGTCCCTATTACAGGAGAGGGAATCAGGGTTTTTAATGAAACAAGTAAGAGGAAGATGAGACAGGTTGCTCTTAAGAAGAGTCCACTGGTGCTGATAAGTAAAGCTGTTGGATTTGCACTTCACTGATGAGTCCGGCAAAGTGGTCACCAGGTAGAGGTTCATTTTCATCAGTCCCTTCAACACGGTCTTCTCATTCTTGCTGACTTCTTGGGATGTTGGCAGTTTGGCCCAGTTCACAGGGTCAGAAAACAGGATGCAAGGCAGTTCCTCCAGGGTGGCTGCTCTGGCCCCATTTTAAAAGCCTCACTCCGAGCTGCAGCTCCTTCATTTGTGTAAAATGAGCACAATATTTCCAGTCTGGCAGTGTAATATTTTGAATTACAGGTCATCTTTGTAAGCCATCTCACGCACAAGGACTGAATGAACGAAGGTCCTACATCCAGTCCTAAAATCCTACATCCAGACTTTATTGAAGTCAAGGGGAAATGCTTCACTCATGAAGCAAACGTGCACCGTCAGGGCTCTGGGGGTGGTAGGTCCATGCATGAGGAGATACAGGGGAGATGGATGCGTGGATGAAGGATGTGGTCCCTGCCCTCGCAGCTCACTGTCTGCCAAGGAAAGGGGTTGTAAACAACAAATATAAGAGATACATATGCAGAACAGGAGGACAGGGCTGAGTCAGTCTTGGGGGTTAGGCTGCATTTTCCGGAGACCACAGACTCAAAAGGTTTGTGTCTGGAAAGCTGGATCTGAGGCTCTGAACTCTGTCCTACTGCCCTCATGCTCTTGGCTTTGGATAACTCAAAATCAACAGGAATTGCTAAACCGCAAAATAAAATTCTAGTTTTCATCACGGCGCAAGAGTTATACGCATGCTGAAATGGAGGTGATTTGTTGTAAAGATTCCGATGTTCTTCTCATTTTGGGGTGCTCTTGCTTTTGTGGTGCTCTATGCATATAATCATCTGTCTACTGCAAATTCAGCACCCGCGGATTGCCAGACAAAAAGAAAGGAAAAAAAAAAATGGAAAGGGGATGTGTAGAGTGTAGCCCTTGGGAGAGTAGCCAAAGGTAATAATGCTTAGACAGCACCTTGAGGAACTGTTCATCGTCCGGTGTAGCTGGAGCATGAGATGAAACAGCCATATAATAAGATGAGGCTGAATAAGGGCTTTTGAGCTATCAAAGCAAAGTCCCCCCCATGGCAACCAGAGATGTACAACTTCTAATCGGTGTTGAGAAATTGACTTTGACGTTAAACATCAGTTGATGCAAAGAAAGATACTGGAAGGGAAGAGGCCTAAATTTAATAGGATTTGCCCGAGTGTTAGAAGTACAAAAACCTTTACTGATTCTCCATGATTTAATTTAAAATTCGAATTTTCAAAATTTCTAGGAGAAGCATGCATTACTGTCATAATGAGAGAAAAACAAAGTTAAATAAAAGCTATTTGAAAAGGCAAAAGTCTAGAACAAAAAATATATTATCTGGAGTATTTTTCTGGGTTTCTTATTAGTGTCTTGAGGACACAGCAGCACCCAGCACAGAACAGAAGGAAAGTCCCCAAACAAGGACGTAGCAAAATAATATCATGCTGCTGCATCAGGATTCAGGCAGTTATTGTAAACTCAGCTGGATTAAAGGAGATGCCTTTGAACTAGCACATGGCTGAAGTGGAGACTGTAAATTTAAGATGATATTTAAGGTATTGGAAATGATAGTGGGGAAAAGGTAATTGAAAGACAAGCAGCAGCAGAATTGGAAAATCAATTATACTTAATAACAGGTTGTAATAAATTAGTTATCACCACCATTGATAGTGGATTTTTAATGTGTGTTCCTTATAGCACAGTGGAATAGAATCATTACGTGGTCCATTTAAATGCCTAAAATGTATTGCGAACTTGTAGCTTTCACATTTTTACTATACGAAACATATTACAGTAGTTCTTCAAGTTGTGCAACTTGGGAAGATTTTATTTTCTTCGTTCTAATTGTTTTCCTATTTTTCAAATACTCTGTTTCAAAAAACATATTTTTCTGTGATGGAAAAAAATCTTTAAATTCCTTAAGGAACATCTTACGGAAAAACCTGAACGAACTTTTCGGCCAACCCAATAAAAGTAATGTAAATCATCTATAGTCTCATGCCCTGATACAGCTAATTTCATTTTTATATATTCACTTCTAGCTGGTTTTCTACTTCTAGCTGCTTTTCTTTTTATATATCATGGTATATAGTTCTAATCAACGTGAGTATTTGGTTTCATATTTTAATTTTACTGAACACTTAAAAATACTTTCATACTACCATGTACTCTTCGTAATTATCATTTTTGTAGCTGTGTAGTACATCAGCATGGTCAAATACTATAATTTACAGTTTCCTACTTTGGGACATTGAAATTTATATAACTATCTCTCTACAATAAGCAATGATGCAATAAAAATTATTACATTAAGCTATCTTTATTTTCTTTTTGAAATTATTTTCCAAAGATAACTTTTCTGGTACAAAATTATAAGATTGTTGATTTTAAATTTTTTTAAACTTTTTCTTGCCATAAAACTTTGTTCTGGGCTTCCCTGGTGGCGCAGTGGTTGAGAATCTGCCTGCCAATGCAGGAGACACGGGTTCGAGCCCTGGTCTGGGAAGATCCCACGTGCCGCGGAGCGGCTGGGCCCGTGAGCCACAATTACTGAGCCTGCGCGTCTGGAGCCTGTGCTCTGCAACAGGAGAGGCCGCGATAGTGAGAGGCCCGTGCACCGCGATGAAGAGTGGCCCCCGCTTGCCACAACTAGAGAAAGCCCTCACACGGAAACGAAGACCCAACACAGCCATAAGTAAATAAATAAAGCAAAACTGTCAAAAAAAAACACAAAAAAACATTATGAAAAAAAAAAAAAAAACTTTGTTCTGATTTACATTGTCACTAGCAATGTCAAAGTATACCAGAGTCACCTCAATTTTGTTAGTATTAGTTATTATTCTTTTGCTACTTAATAAGTATAAGTCCATACTTTCAAATAATTTTAATTTTTTTTAAATTTCTAGTTAGGTTGAAAAGTTTTCTATCATTTTTTGCTACTGGTGGTCTTTCCTGACTGACTTATTTGTATAATACACTAATATTTTGGATTGTGATCCATTCAAATAAGCTTCTTATACATTATAAATATTAAGCTTTTTTATACCTTTCAGTTTTTTCCTAATCAGGACTTTTCTTTGCATTATAATTTGGTCATTTCAGGTGGTAACATTTTCTGTCTTCATGACCAAAGCGGTCAGCTGTCTCCTTTATAATTCCTCTTAGTGACCAAACATCAGGCCATTACCGTTTCCTCCACAGACAAACAAATGTTCTCTGCTAGGTTTTGACAGTTTGATTTTATTTCTGTCTCTGAACGTGTGAGTCTCTTGTGTGTAAGAACAGTAGTGACTCCGTTGAAAGAGAACAGGGTCACGGCCTGCAGAGCGGGTCTCAGGTGGCCGAGGGGTGGAAAACAGTGGCTGGAATTCAGAAAGCCGAGGCCTCCAGGCCGAACAATAAGATGATGAAACCTGTTCCCGGGTCACCAGCTTGTAAGGGATTTCTTTTTCTGTTTTTTATGATGTGATTATTTCCTTTTGTCTTGGGAAGCACCTATATTGTCTCAAACTGTGCAAAATACACTGGTGATGTGAGGGGAAACATGGGGATGAGCCCAAGTCCGATGGCAGACTGGTCACACACACACACGCCTCGGCTCCAATGGGGGAAACCAGGGGCACTGTTTTCGACTTCCAGTCAGTGGTCCTTCTTGGCTGCACATGGACACCTCTGGGGAGCTTTTGTAAACACTCTGAGGCCTGGGTTCCAGCCCATCCTGAGTACTGAGGTGTGATTCTAACATGCAGCCAAGGTTGAAAACCATTGTAATCATTTCGTCAAGAAATCTAATCTGTAAGAGCAGGTGACAAAGAGAAAGAACCAGAAACTACCTGTCATTTTTCTCGAAAACACCTGCATCTTGATGGCAAAATTTATAGTGGGAACAGGAAGACGGTCTTTGGACATAGCAGAAGTTTCCAGAATCTTCTCTTTACCTCCTCTCTATCGTGTAAGGTCCAGGTGGTTCTTTGCAAAAACCATGGAATACAGTTTCCAAAACCGGGGGAACAAAGTATTTGAAAGCAAATCTTGAACACAGCTAATTACTAGGAGACAGAGAGGCTTGGGGGAGACAGAGGGCTGTATTTTCAGCTTCCTTTCTTCCCAGCACAGACGGGGCACGCACAGGGCAAGCCTACCAGACACAGAGGCTCGCCCACACGGAGCACGGCTTGGGGAGCACTGCACGCCACTGGCGCGCAGCCCTTCAGGACTGGGTTTTTGCAGATTGGTGCTCACGTGAGCTCCTGTTCCCATGACCCACATTCTCCAAATGCCAGGGCAGAGGGCCAGCAGTGTGATCAGAGAGCGGAGAGCACAGAGCCAGCCTTGGCTGGAAGCTCAGCCCCGCCCAGGTGCCTCAGAGGTCATGCGGGTTTTAAGCCTCTAGGAATCATGAGAAGAACAGTTCATTGTCATTAACCTCACTGGAAAGAATATGGACATCTCAAGATACTTACAAAACACAAAGATGGCATTTACCCCATTTTTGTGGCTTTGGAATAAGGGGGAAAATTCTCTAACTCAGCCCTTGCTTCAACACATGGCAGCAAAGATGTATTTCCTATTAGTTTGCCCTGACCAAACTTACAAAAAGAAAAAACTTTTTTTAAAGACTGAGAGCTTGATTTATGCCTTGAATAATCAAGTTATAAGTGGTATAATGAAAGTCCCTAATAAAATGGCTTTGGATACAATGTCTCCCATCCTCTGCCCAGCCTAATGCTAACCGCGACAGAGAGACAGGTCTTACTGGGGAGCAGGACGGGGGCAGGGAGAAAACTGTCTTGTCGCCGTTTGGGACGTTCCCCGCTCCACTTGCGAACATTATAGTTTCACTATCTTTACTTTTGTGCTTATCGTGACAGCACCTACCTGTGGAAAAAGTTTTCCACTAACCTCACAACAATAAAAGGACCCTGACTTTTATGCTGTTTAATTATTACGCTTACCTTCTCGGAGCCTCGATATCAGCGTCTAAAAACCAGGCATAGCATCACCAACCTGTACAGTTGCTGTAAATAAGAAAATTAGTACGTGCAGAAGCTTTGTCTAAGCGCCTGGCACACATGTCAGCGAGTGGTTGCTGTTATGATTGTTATTGTGAGTTGGTGGTTCTCGAGAACCCACTTAGGAGGCTTGGGGTCAGAAGGCCAGAAAGACCATGACAGAGAGCTGTGAAGACCCATCTGTATCTCTTCCCCACACCACCCCTGTTCCCAGCACACCATAAACCGAGTAAACACACAGTGAATCGTTGAACTGAGCGATGCCCCCCAACTGCATCCCGGATGTGAGCCCTGCTCCCGTGCACGGGCCTCCTACAGCGTTTCAGGACCTGTAACCCAACCAGGACAGCCCATGGCAAAGTCTCCTTCGTTTATGACGTAGTAGATGATCACTAATCAGGGCAGGAGACAGGAAGTAGTTTTAGTCCCTTCGTTACGTCAACATTTAAAGAGGCTCAAATAGGGGAGTTCCCAGGTGGCCTACTGGTTAGGATTCCGGCAGGGAACTGAGATCCCGCAAGCTGTGCGGCCAAAATAAAAAATAAAAATAATAAATAAAGAGGTTCCAGTAGTATTGGGAGGCTACATAACTCTTTTCTCCTGAGTACACTTTTGTTACTTTATTACCAGGATCATACATGTTCATTGCAGAGATTTTAGAAAATATAGCCAAGCAGAAAAAAATAAAATCATTCTTAATCCCAGATATAGATTGTTTCTTTAATAATATATTGTGACAGGTTTCCAGTCATTAGTCATCATTTTTAACAGATTCTCAATATTCCATTAAATAAACCTACCAGTACTTATTTAACCTTTTCCTCGTTACAGGAATTTTAACCTGCTTTCAATATTCTGTTACTGAAAACCAAGTTGCAATGATATGCTTATTCCTTATTAATTTTATAAATTCTTAGTAATTTGGTGTTTATTGTAACCCTGCCTTTTTGTCAAACTTTGCAGTGAAGCCGAAAGTTATTTTGCTCGGTTTACGGGAAACTGATTTTCTTATCCAGTCTGAGAATCTGCCCTCGGCCTTGGCAGTGCTGTCATCAGCAAGCTCTGTCCTGGGCTGCCCATGTCCAGTAACCGACAGGGAGTCCGTGTGCTTGGATCCGAATGCTTAGCACACTCGTTCAGGGTGTTGGACGACTGGGGTCAGTGCCATGGGCTCCAAGCTCTCTATATACAGGCCAGTTCATTAAATGTCCAAAAACTGCTTTCCTAACTCCAAACAGCTGTTATTTAAACCCTCGCTGTCAGTTTCAAAAGAACTGGGCAAAAGAGCATGAGTGAATGGACACAAATCCATCACCTCTACCGGGAAGAAAGTGTGTCAGCAGCCCCATGTCCCCATGGAAAACAGCTCAGAAAGGCAGTCATGTCAAACCACGTGAAATCGGTTAGGTTGTAGGAAAAGGAGAAAGAATAATACTGGGAAAAACAATTGGCCGACCTTATACGTGTTGATTTCTAAGCCGAGTCTGTGAATTCCCCGCCATCCCTACGTAAGACCAATTCGGTAACAAGTTTTAAATTGCCGCCATGCTGCTACCTAACTGGCCCTTTTTTCTTGCAGCTGACACGGCGCTTGGCACCGACGACGTGTATGATGACAAAGGATGCCAGTGTGACGTGTCCGTGGAGGACCTCACCCCACCACTGAAAACTGTCATTCGGGCGATCAGGTTGGTGAAAACCTCTCCCTGATAATCTGAATCACAATGTTGCTAAATTCTCTTTCCTGCAGGCAAATCTCCCGCAATAATTCCTTTCTCTTTTCCTATTCATCCACACGCCTATTAAATTTTGAAGTATTTTTTTTAATACAAAACTTGACTGTGTTCAACACGAGATGGGTTATAAAAGGTGGGTGGGATTTGAAAAGCCAGGCCATACCGGACAGATTACATGAGAATTGGCTTGTTGTGTGAATCTGTTGCTTTAAGGACCTCTGCGTATAGACACAACTGTATTTTCTAAATTATTTGTACATCTTGGTGCTTCAATCCATGTTCTGTATTTCGTGTCGAAGAAGAGTCTGTCTTTGCTATTTCAAAGCAGGTTGACTTCTGACCATGGGAAACCTGTGTGTTCTGCAGGGGGTTGCTGAAATATAATTGTAAAGTCTGACTGTAATACACTTCCTCTGCTGATGGCAGAAAACTGAGAGGGTCCCAAGCAACTTGTATTTCCAGGATCCACTCCCCCAAACAATCCAGAATCCGGACTAAATGAACTGCTGCTGTTCAGCCTGCCCTGTGTCATCCCTTTGGGAGAACGTGTATCTGTCAGGGAATGCAGAGTGACTGCAAAGAAATGCCTCTGCTCTTTTTGGCTTTTCCTGCCTCTTACCAGAAAGCCTGAGGAAAGCTGAAAATATCCGACCCAGTTTAGCTACCCAGATACTCAGTCTAAGCTCAGACATCAGTATAATGGATTATGTACTTCTGGTCTGAGCATCCTGTTAGACATTGCTGTACTCTGTGGTTGGGGGTCACTGGGAGAGTAGAGGTGCGTTATAAAGACTTTGGTAAATGTTTACGGGGGCAAAGAAAATCATGATATGATGAAAATGTGTGCCCAGAAGGTACTTAAACATTATCTGTAGCAGCCACCTAAACAGAAGTGAAGCCAAGCCTAGTTACTTCCCTCTAGAACCTGCGAGCAACAACCCTGTGGATGGGGGAGCGTCCTGTCCCGTCCTGTGTGTCCTGGGCCTCTCGTCTCATCATGACTGTTACTGACACTCCATGTCCTTCTCAAAGTCTCCCAGTTTGGACAATGATATGATCGCCCTGCCCCGGGGGATCCCAGAAGCCTTGGGTAATATTTAATCCCAGAAAACCCAAGGATACGTAGTAAAATGAGGTCTACAGCCTTCAGTTAAAGGGATGGAAAGGATCTGTCCTGCGCCGTCCAACACTGTAGCCACTGGTCACACCAGGCGATTCAAATTTGAATTAATTAAAATGGAATAAAATGTAAAGTTCAGTTCATCAGTGGCACGGCCACATTTAAAGTGCTCGGTGGTCACGCATAGCCAGTGACTTCTGTGTTGGGCAGAGAAGACATCGTACATTTCCATCAGGGCAGGAAGCTCTATGGGGCATTGCTGGCCCCGAAGTGACCTCAACATTCTTTCCATCCGTTCCTTACAGCCAGCAGAGACCCCTGGTCTAATTTGCAGCAAGTACAGTAAAATCTTATCTAAGGGACCAGATTAAGTTTCCTAAAAGTCATACTTAACCCAATTTGTGTCCTTTCCCGAGACCTTCTGAAGCTTTCTGCTTTTGCCTCACAACCTGCACAAAGAATCCTGAGCTGCAAAAAGGAAAATGAAATAGGTTTATTCTGCCAGCTCAGCGCTCGAGCAGCAGCTTGCGCTTTACTTTGCTATTATCCCTTCCTCTGGAAACTTGACTGGTTTTTGTAAAGTCCCTTGCAGAATTCCCTTGCTCTTCAGAATTCTTTCTTGCTTCTTATTTTTAACAGGAACTTTATTATTTACACGTCTCTCCTTTTTGTGGATTTTGGAAGCTTTCTGCTTGCTACTTCATAACTCTTGATGGGGTGCTTTTCTTCCCTGTATCCTGATTCTGCTTGGTGCGGTTTTTTTTTTTTAATCACTTCTAAGCTTCATTTAAAATTGTTGGATTCTGTAAAAACATAATAGCTACACTCAGTAGTTAATAACTTAATTGGAAATCTTTGACTCATGATAGAACTTAATGTCTAAACATTAAAGGACCAACCACCTCAGTTAGCACTTCTGAAAAGGATTTGCAGGTATAAGTTCCTAAGTCATATGCAAAAGTGTCCTTTTCATGAGTTTAATTACATAACAAACTGAACATCAATTGACTAGAGTGCTTTTGCCAGAACGTGCCCACCACCCACAGCGCACCTTAAACAGGATTTTCTGTGCATGTCACTGATGGCAAGTGTGAACCATCTATGACTCAACTCTAAAATGGCGACTTTGTTTTTGGCATTTTCCTTGTTCTCTTTTGGTTGTTTGATGATTTAATATGACTACCTGAACATGTCTTTTGTCTTCCAGTAGCGCTGACAATAATAATAGTTTTTTCCTAAGAGGCAAATTAAAATTAAAATGTGTAACAGAAAATATGTATGAGATGACAGCATGGAAAATAATATGATTACATTCACAAGAGCAAAGTAGGAATTCTTATTTTCAGTTATTAATATTTATTCAGCATCTGACATTTTCTAGTTATTTTTGAGAATAAATATTCTCGGGCAATAAGATGATTAAGGTCATTCTCTGAATTCATCTGGATTCTATTACCCAAATTCACCGAGACTTGTTTTTTTAATGAATGACATCACTTTTTATAGTAGTGAACAACAGCTATTCTTAGATATTTCCAAACTATGCCTTAAAAGACAGAAGAAGACTTAGTTTTGTATAGTTCCTCCAGGATTACCACAGATTTTTTTCAAAATATTATTTAATTGGAGTGTGTGAAGTTGTTGAAAATGTGTTTTCAAACTCATCTCTGGGGGTGAAAATTGAACTTATTTTTAACAAGAGTTCTATCTATCTTGTTAATGATTTAATTCAAACAATGTTAAATTTCTTTTCATCCACTCATACAAATTAATTTCTAAATAGAAAGATGAAATTAGCAGGGAAGTAAACAGTTTGACAAGCAAACTGATAAACTCTTGATCATTCTACACACCCAACTCCAACTATACAGTTGACCCTTGACCAATGCAGGAGTTAGGGGCCCCGACCCTCCATGCAGTAGAAAATCTGCATGTAACTTATGACTTCCCCCAAACGTAACTACCAATAGCCTACTGTTGACCAGAGGCTTCCCGATAACATAAACAGTCAATTAACACATATTTTGTATGTTATATGTAGTATATACTGTATTCTTACCAAAAATTAAGCTAGAGAAAAGAAAATGTTATTAAGAAAATCACAAGGAAGAGGAAATACATTTACAGTATTGTACTGTGTTTATTGATACAGAAGTATGCTTACAAGATGAATCATCTATCAGTACCTACATCAAAATTGTCTTATACGATACAAAACACTATAGATGTTATATGTGTTCCTAACACTAGACATCAAAAACGAAAAGATAACATGAAAAAGAAGTACATATTTATTTACAGGTATAACGATTCATGCACTGATAATGAAGAAGCAGCAGTATGATTGCTTCATGGTAGCTTAGCTTGTACACTAATGAATGAATTGTTATTAAAAATTTTACTGCACACAGTCTCACAGTTACATCCATAATACAGTATTGAAACAGTGTTAGATTTTTTTTAAAAACACTTCCCTGTGATGATAGGCTGATATGCAGTTTCTCCCATTATGAGAGAGAGAGAGGCATGCTGTACGGTAATGAAATTCTTTGAAAGTAAAGTCATAAAACAGTAAGAAAACTAACACATTATTAATTTTATATTAAATATCACTCATGCTTAGGTGAAGATCAACTAGTATCTACATGTTTTATGTATGACACACCTAACTTTTTCTTAATTTTTTCAGCATCTCTAGCTACACAGTTCGTTTGTCTTTTCAAATTGTCACAGATCTCCAACAAATTTTCCAATATATTTATTGAAAAAAATGCACATATAAACGGACTCAAGCAGTTGAAACCCGTGTTGTTCCAGGGTCCCCTGTATTATGGTGAATTCACTTGCTCGGGCTGCCATAACAAAATACCACCAACTGGTTTAACCTTAACCACCAAAGGTTTATTTTCTCACAGTTCTGGAAGCTCAAAGTCAAAGATCAAGGTGTTCACAGGGCTGGTTCCTTCTGAGGCCTCTCTCCTCGGCCTGCAGACAGCCACCTTCTCACTGTGTGCTCACGTGGTCCTTCCTCTGTATGTGTCTATGTCCAAATTTCCCTTCTTATAAAGACAGCAGTCAGAGTGGGTTAGGGTCTGTGCCAACATCTCACATTAACTTATTCTCCTCTTTGAAGGCCCCATCTCCAAAGCCAGTAACGTTCTGAGGTCCTGGGGCTTCAACATATGAATTGGGGGGGGACACAATTCAGCCCATAACACATGGCAAGACACCAATTTTTCTATCACTGTTCGAAAAATATTTTCCCAGGCACAATATCAAAATTTTCAGATTAAAACTAAGCCCATCAGCTAGATAATCCTTCGCAGTATCAGACATCCGGGAATATCTGAAGAGGCTGACTGGCTTGCCTTTCAGGCTTGCACTTGGCACTGTGGAACACTACGTAAGTGTGAGTCCTGGGCAAATTTTCACGCAAAAATTAAGACATGCTCATGTATTTGAAATAATAAATTTTAAAGGTCATAGTCAATACAACTCTAGGTTTATAAAAGGGTCTTGGAATAATCATTTTTTTAAATACAAAAGAGATGTTTGTATTTGTTTTCCCACCGCAGGACAAGGGCTGGGTAAGCTCTCAGCTGTGCACAGCAGGACAGCACACGAGGGCTGTGTACAGGCCTGGGCGGCTGGGGAAACAGCTTGGTCTGTGGAAACCTTGTGGGCGAAGCTTGCCTGCTTCTCACCAGTATTTTTTCATAAAATCGCTACATCTAGGGTCAGGGCCGCTCCTAACGAGATCCTCAGCAACAGTGGCTCTCCTTAACGTAACTGTGTTTTCTGTCAGTTGGCAAGAAATGAATCAGAATACAGTGCAACCTGTTCTCCTTGTGAGGAGAACCGAAACCAGGCGGTGGAGATTACTCAGTATGTGGAGGAGAGCTAGCCCAGAAGCTGTGGGGTGTATCCTCTTCCTTACATCTCCTGGTAGCCCTGCGCTATAATCTCCGCATTTCCTTGCTGCGTCTCCCTGGACGCGACCTCTTATCCCCCGGGGCAGACCCAGCCTTCCAGGGAATCAGATGAATAAATGAGGTCTGGGGTGAAAACTCAGAGAATCTTACTTTCTAATGTTCATTTTTTTTTTTATTGAAGTATAGTTGATTTACAATGTTGTGTTAATTTCTGTTTTACAGCACAGTGACTCAGTTATACACATATATATATTCTTTTCCATTGTGGTTTATCACAGGATACTGAATATAGTTCCCTCTGACTCAGTTATACACATATATATATTCTTTTTCATATTCTTTTCCACTGTGGTTTATCACAGGATACTGAATATTGTTCCCTGTGCTCTACAGTAGGACCTGTTGTTTATCCATTCTATAGGTAACAGTTTGCACCTGCTAACCCCAGACTCCCAATCCTTCCTTGAAGCTGCAGCCTGACTTGACAAGGCCTCACTGGCTAATTTTTCCTGCCCCCCTGCCCCCCAGGGCTGCTAAGGAAGGTGGTCCAAGAAACCCAACGTGCCGCTGTGCGACCTGGGGCAACTCACATCGCCTCTCTGTGGCGTTTCCTCATCGTGAGGTGGGGACGGGGATGGTGCTGACCTTTGCTGCGGTGAGGATTTCACGGGTTACGGGTTACCGTGTGCAGAGCGCCGAGTGCGGGGCAGCATGGGAACCCAGAGCTCTGGGCCCCCTCCTGCCCATCCTCCGCTCAGGCCAGACCCCTCCTCTCTGAGCTCACCCTGCCGTCGCGGCCCACGTGAAAGGAGCGCTCCTTTTTCGCACCTGGGGGCGCCTGCCTGCCTGCACCCACCCCCTCCCCCAGGAAGTGCCCGCTGTCTCCCCTTGAAGTTTCCTCCTCACCAGGCCCTGCGCTGAGCACTCGCCCAGAGCACCGCCGCCATTAGGGGCTGGAAGGGCAGTTTCTTCACCCAGCACGAGGCAGTGTCCCCATAGCCCCTGTAGGTGACTCGCTGCCGCGCAGGGCCGTCCCACGAAGTCCAGTGGGCCTGAGAGGTGGGCGTGACTCTCCTCTGCCGCCCCCATCCACACAGGCCTCAGGACGCCCTTTAAAGACCCTCCCAGGGGGTCGGATCCTGCGCTGAAACAAGATGTATCACTTCTCCCGTTCGCTGGGCACAGAGGCAAACAGTAAGGAGGAGGGGGCCCCTGCTTGGAGCCGGGAGGGGCCGTCATGGGGGCCCCGCGTGCGTGTCTAGGCAGCTGCAGTGACCTAGAGCCAGCGGGCGGGGACGGGACGGGAGAGGAGAGGCCAGGCCGAGGGCAGCCGGCGCCGGGCCGGAAAGCTGGAGGGCGCACGTGCGGAAGTCACTCCTCCAGGCTGGCGCTGCGCTCCCGCACTCAGGACAGTGACTCTGACTGCAGAGCAGGAGCGGGCTGGGAAGAGGGGACACTCGTTGTCACAAGCCCTGGATCTGCGGGGGCCGGGGCCACGCAGTCACGGTGAAGGGAAGCAGGGATGACGCCAGGGTTTGGACTTCAATGGTTGGAAAGCATGGAGCGGAGGAATTGAGGGTGAGACAGGCGCCTGGGCGCTGGGGCAACGGGACGGGTAGGAACGGCGCACTGTTGTGCCATTGGAGGGACCGCCCAGCAGGCAGGTGGAGCCCTGGATCTGAAGGCCAGGAGAGACGCCTGGAACCAGGACAGCCTTGGTGGTCGTCAGCACAGACGTGGATGGTTTCCAGAAGCGTCCCCTGGAGAGCGTGGAGGCAAGAGAGACGGTGGTCCTCACAGAATCTCCGGCTCAGGAACCGTGAGGAGCTGCGGAAGAGAGAAGGCGCTGATCCAGAGGGACCCGGGGCAGCCAGACAGAAGGAACCAGGAGACGGAGCGGAGGACGAGCCGGGGCAGCGTTGGAAGCGGAAGGCGGGTCCACCGTATGAAAGGCTGCTGGAGGTCAAGAAGAGAAAGGGGACCTACTCCTTTCCAGGAGGTCCCTGGGAAGCAGCACCAAGGAAGTCACCGGGAGCTTTGGAGAAAAACTCAGTAGAGGCAAAAGAGGTTGAAGCCAGGGGGCTTCCCTGGTGGCGCAGTGGTTGAGAGTCCGCTTGCCAATGCAGGGGACACAGGTTCGAGCCCTGGTCTGGGAGGATCCCACATGCCGCGGAGCAACTGGGCCCGTGAGCCATGGCCGCTGAGCCTGCGCGTCCGGAGCCTGTGCTCTGCAACAAGAGAGGCCACAGCAGTGAGAGGCCCGCGCACCGCGATGAAGAGTGGCCCCCGCTCGCCGCAACTAGAGAAAGCCCTCGCACAGAAACGAAGACCCAACACAGCCAAACATAAATAAATAAATTTAAAAAAAAAAAAGGTTGAAGCCAGATTGTAAAGCCATTTTTTCAAATTACCTATGAGAATCTTTCACGCTAATAGGAACATAGGTGAGGCGTCAAGAATTTCTTTGTAACTAGCAAAGACTCAACATGGGCTCTTCTGAAATCGCTCGGGTCTGATCAGCCAAGCGAAGAGCCACCGATGACTCGTCAGCTTCTGAGGGTGTGCAAAGCGGGCCTTGCTGTCACCCGGCGCGAGTGCTGAGGTTTTCGGGTTTTCTCACCTGTGCTGCACCTACTCCAGGAGGCGTGCACGTTCTCCTCTAGAATGTACTTTCAGCTCTGCATCCTTCTTAAACCTCACTTCAGGCAAGAATACCCCGCAAATAGAGAAGAAGAGGCACATGTTTGCCACTGTGGGTTTTTGTTAAATCCGCAAGCTGTTTAATCATCACCAGTCCCTAACTTTGCTGATGGCGTCTCTGCTGTTTTAGCAGAGATGGTGAGTTTGCAAGTCGCTATGAAGTCATTCTGGACAGCCAAGTCTGTGACACGTGACAGTAGAGGACGCTGCTGGGGAATATTTTATGGATCATTTATGAGATTTTTTTAATCAGCTAATATACTCCCTGGAATATTCTTTTTATATATATAAATTTAGTTAGTTTTGGCTGCATCGGGTCTTCATTGCTGCGCGCGGGCTTTCTCTAGTTGCGGCAAGCGGGGGCTACTCTTGGTTGCGGTGCGCAGGCTTCTCGTTGTGGAGCACGGGCTCTAGGCACGCGGGCTCAGTAGTTGTGACACGTGGGTTCAGTAGTTGTGGCTCCCAGGCTTAGTTGTTCTTCAGCACGTAGGATCTTCCAAGACCAGGGATCGAACCCGTGTCTGCTGCATTGGCAGGCGGATTCCCAACCACTGCGCCACCAGGGAAGCCCTGGAATATTCTTTTTGTTTGTTTCTGTTTTGAAGATAATTGCTTGTGACCGCGTTTTGCCCTGAGGCTGCATTAAACCAGTGTGTTCACCGAAAACGCACTTACTTTGCAGCATCTAATTTTTAACCTTTTATTTTGCTATAATTTAAACTGAATCTCCTATTCATTGCTGAGACAAAAACTATTCAGGAGCAATCAGCATGTGTGGGCACTTTGTGTATTTGTTTCACACTTTAAAATCTACACAGGATTTTAGACTCCTAGGAAATTAAAATGCCCAAATGTAGTTACCGTATTCGTGCTCACAAAAATCCTAGGAAGGCAAGTTACCCATTTGTAGACTTGCTTGTATCCAGAAGTTCTTACTTGCATTTTACTACTCTTATCTCTTTAAAAGAAGACCAAACAGAATGAACAGAAGAACTTACTAAATCCTGAATCTAAAACACTATTAAGCATTAGAAGAAAAACCCTACTCCCAGTGATGGGAACAATATGACCAGAGAACTTTCCCGACCCCTAAGTCAGCCGAGGGAGGTATCTGCCTGCCCCTTTAGTGAGGACACCTGGTAGATTGTAGACAGTGGGGCTAATTTACGTCTCTATCAAGAGCTGAAAGCAAGCAAATGAGACTGGCCAGCGCATCCGGGTAGCCCTGGGGTGCCTTAGTCGCTGGCTAGTAGCCCAGTCTGAGATGACAGGATGGTAAAGGAGTCTCGGTATGCGATTCTATAACTAGTTTCGAAGAGTCTCAAAGTCTAGATACCGTATACACAAATGCAGACCTGTATTACTGGGTCATGATTATGTATTAACAGGAAAATAACATTAATGAATCCCGCAACTAGTGATCCGCACGCCTTGGGTGGTGACCCACGTTATCAAGTTCTGAGCCTGGTTGGCTGCCGAATCTGCCCCGTGATCAGCAGCGCCCCTTGACTGGACTCTAAAAGGCTCGAGAGGGCTGCCTCGGGAGAGGGTCAGCGACCAGAGGCCCTGGGTCACTTGCAGGACGAGCCCCAGGCCCCTCCTCTTCAGGCGGACAGATGCTGTATCTCTCCTGGGGAGTCAGAATCAGGGGATTGAATTTGCTGAACAGCGAAAGAGGTGGGTATG